>NC_041233.1:102829777-102914903 GCF_002837175.3 Physeter macrocephalus | reverse complement strand
AAAAAAAAAAAAAAAAAAAAAAGAGGGTCCATGTCAGTTGGCAGGGGTGGGGAGGAGAGAGCACTGACATTAATAGACTGAGTACCCTTCACTGCAGAGTTTATTCTGTCACCAGGGTGGGCTCTAAGTAAAAAAGGGAGACTACAGGGCAGGCTTTACCAAACACTTCTGTTGTACAGGCCATAATTAAGTCCTCTTTGAATGGTATCACCTGCTGGGAAGTTCAGTTGAGGGAGATTACCATCATTCTGCTGGTTCTTTGAAGGCCGTTTCATGGGGCTTGGGTTTTTGACTCCAAAATGGGAAGGAGACAGACGTTAGGAGAGCTCAGGTATGTGTGTGGCTGGTAAGTAGGGGAGGGCCGTGTACCTTCCAACCTTAGACCTTAGACACAAGAGAGACCAATCCCACAGGGTTCAGATGGAGACTTTGCACCCTCACTGATCCCCGTCCGGTCGCTGTGGAGGAAGAAAGGAGCTTGGTATAGGAAACAGCTAAGGAAGATCATGGAGGTTAATCTTCTTCCAAATAAATTTCCTATTTCCTCAGGTGCCGTAATTATCGATCGTTTTTTAAGTGCTGTTTTTATATGTTTGTGGGATACAGTTGCCCTGTTATGTAAAACAGATGTCACTAGACCCAGGCATTAAACTCCAGGTTAGTATAATAAGTCTGGTTCTCTGTGATCTGTGCCTGACGCCTCTGAGGTCAGCTGAAACGAACTTTGTTCAGCACAATGGTTTGTAAATATTGGTTCAGCTTTGGCAACAAGGGTGAACCGATCCGTATTTCTGCGTTATCCTGAGTTTATCCAAACAGACCCATCAGTTTTATATTTAAAAATCCAGGTGCTAATTCTTGGAGTCTCAAGTGTACCCCCATCTGTCCACGTGTATTAATCACCTCTGGGCTGATTGCTCTTAACAGTCGCCACTCAGCATGTGAGGGGAAACACTCTCTCGGCCGTTACCTTGCGTGAAACCTCGGGAGGCTATTTTATTGAATGTACCCAGTTTTAATGTTCCTGAAAGCAGACGTGTTAAACAAGGAGCCATCCTCCGTGTGGAAGGAAAGGAGCTGACCTGGGAGAGATGCGGCAGCTGGTCCCCTGGGCCGTGAGCCAGTGAAGAGGGTGGCCTGGGCATCCTCTCCACAGCACCTTTTAGGGCCTTGTTCTGTGAGCTGGCCGGTCCCCTCTGGCCGCTGGCACAGGCCACCTCCCAGTTAGCTGGAGAGCCTGGCGTCTGTATTTTTAAACTTGCTGTCATTTCCACACCTGGTGGGAAGAGAAGGCAAAAGGGGATCATTTGTCCTTGGACTGAGCTTCAGAGCTTGGATGCCAAGATATCCCTGGAGCTCCCTGGACTTTTTGAAATGAAGGAGGATGCCAGCTAGCCCTGAGCCCGATCATGTCCACCAGAAATGTGGGCTAGTTCAGTGGAAAAAAAAAAAAAAAACCCACAAAAAACAAAAAACTGTTTGCAAGTCAGTGTTATCTGCGGAAGATTTAAAGGACTTAGTGGGTCCAGAGACTCTACGTGGTGGAACGTGTGTATTTTAGGATTAAGTTGAACGGTCTGGGTCACGGCCGGGGTTGGACAGAAAGACCAAACAGCAGGCGCCCGCGGGAGAGGCCGCAGCACAGAGGGTGCGGGGATTGCGTCACGTGCGCTGCCCGGAGGGCCTGGGCAGCGCTGCGGCCAGCCCGTCCCCATCCGCGTCCCCGAGGACAGAGCCACGCCCGGCCCAGTTTCTCACCAGGGCTGGCATTTTTCAGTTGCAGCAGATTCAGCGTCTGTCTTCACACTGAGTACATACACCCCGAGGTCACGGGAAGATTTTCCCAGGGGCGCCCTGGCTGGATTGCTTTATGGCACTGACTTCCGCACGTGCTTCTTCCTAAAACTGCCTCGCCTGCCTTAGAGATGCTCCTCCGTCCAGGTGTGAACCAGCCATCCTTTCCCACCTTCCCTAACGAACTGCCCTTTTGCCACCTTACAGACGGCGAACACACCTTCAGTCTTATTGTGGTGCATTATTCCAGGGTGCCTGAGAGGGTACACAGTTTTAAAAGTCAGTGGAGGGGCACACGTGCAAAAACGTTTGATGACTGCAAATCGGGTTAATCTTCCTGGAACAATCTAAATCGCTGCTGGTGGGGAGCCGGCAGCCCTGTGACTTCAAAGGCACGGTGTCCTGAACCAGGGCAATGCTGGAGAGAACTCAGTTCTCCAGCTGGGCTTCCAGCTCAGGGCAAGCTTTTGGAAGGAAGAGTTTGGACTCTTGCCTGAACATATTCATAATACGGTTTTTTCTTAAGAAGGGCCTGAAAAGCTGGGAATCTCGGTGTTATTTTTCTTCCTCACTGCTGCTGCCCGTGACTCAGAATTTAACTACTTGTGCTTTTTTGTGCGGCTCTTATGTTGCGGGAAGTAACGAGTGAACCCTCTGTTATCTGGCATATTTGAGGGAAGGGCATCTGATAAATCAAACGTTGTTAACTGTTTTTATGTATTGCAAATGCGCAATGCTTTCATAGACTTAAAGTTGAATCTGGGAGTTTAGAGTTGGAAGGACACTTAGATATAATTTAGTACACCTTCCCTGTTTTAAACATGAAGAAATCAAGGCCCAAAGAAACACTTTAAGCAAACAAAATCTATGGAACATTATTTAATTTTCATTGATTAATTTATAAGATTCCTCAAAAGGGCTTTATAGGTATGAACCCCATGAACTTTGGAATGTCACGTTTGTGATATGTAGTCAGAACGCTGAGCCCTAAAGTTTTTTCATGCTTCATGTTAACTAAAAGATAAGCTCTCGAGATGAAATTGTTTGTGATAATATTATAGAAGTGTTTACACACCTGCCTTAGTTTTGTAAAATATAGGTATCACTGGAATCCTGGATTATCTCCATTTTCAACCAAAGGGAAAACCCCTAACCTGATGCTCTAGAAGCATTCGGAAGTGCAGGGTCTCATGTTTAAGTTCACACGCTTTACTCCCTTTGGGTAGGGTTGTCGGTAGGAGGAGTTGGATCATTGCCATTTAAGACTTCTAGGACAGTTCTGTTTTGTATTTTTACAGCAGTCCGCAACTGAAGTGCTTAGATGATGGAGTTCTAGTTGGGAAAGTGCTGGAGTTCGTTATAGGAGTCTTTTCCTCCAGGGCACTCTTACTCAAGTGCTTCTTGGTGGCACATTTTGAATATCTTTGCTGGAAGAATAAATAAATCTCTTATTTTTACTATGGTAACATTCAATGATTTTCATTTATTAGGGTTTAAACTTTACTAATATAATACTCCTAAACAGATGCAGTGTCCCCTGTGACCAAAGAAGATAGTAAAGCCTTACTTGGAACTGTTCAGTAGAATGAGTAAGCTTGAGCATTTATCTTGACTCAAGTCTTCCAGAAAATACTACAGTGAAGGAATCATTAACGAACTGCCTACAAATATGATCGCATGTAAAATGAGAGATTTTCTGTACTTTGTTTCTGTAACACAATTTATCTTGCAGTGTGTGAACTTAAATCTCCCTCCATGAGTGATTTTCTTTGGGGACTGGAGAACTCTGGCTGGTTGAGGCATATCAAGGCCATCTTGGATGCAGGAGTCTTCATTGCAAAGGTATGCGAATGCAGAGAACATAAACTATGGGGAAGAGCAGCCAGTGTACTCTGACTTCGGAATGGAGGTCTTGTTCCCCCGCATGAGCTCCTCTGTACTAAACTGGGTGATACCGAATGGGGAGCTGGCTTTGCAGACCTCCATGAAGTTGGCCCTCTGAAGATGGGATTTTGTGAAAGAGAGGATGGTGTTCAGTTGATAGTATATCATCAAGGCGATCAAGTGGTAAAATACTTTCAGAATGGTCTCTCTTCAATTAGGCTTGGTCCTGGGTGGAGGAAAGCATTTTCTATAGGAGGGTACATCCAAATGTGAGTCACTTGAGTGACCGAGGCCTGAAGCTTCCATCTTAGCAAATAGCTCCCCCTTTTCAGTGATGGCAGAAGCAAGTCATGTTCCTGAACCTGGCAGGTAGATTCTGTTCTGCCAGAGGAAGATTTTGCTGCAACTTTCATATAAGCTGCTTTTGAATGCATTGTCTATTTTGTTGTTCAGTGCGGTTTTTTTTTGTTTTTTGTTTTTTTTTTGCGGTACGTGGGCCTCTCACTGTTGTGGCCTCTCCCGTTGCGGAGCACAGGCTCCGGACGCGCAGGCTCAGCGGCCATGGCTCACGGGCCCAGCCGCTCCGCGGCACGTGGGATCCTTCCGGACCGGGACACGAACCTGTGTCCCCTGCATCGGCAGGTGGACTCTCAACCACTGCGCCACCAGGGAAGCCCAGTGCGTTTTTTTTTTTTTTTTTTTAAATAAATTCCCCTCAGATTTATACCTAAAGACAACCATATCTGATGACATGGTATGCTCCCCTTTATTAGATAATTCATTTATTTAACAAATATTTATTCAGTGCTGGGCACTTTTACTTGGCTCTTATCCTTTTATCTCTGATTTCATAGTTTTACAATTTATAATTTTTGTCTTTTCCTTTTTGAAAATGATTGCAGCCAGCAGCAGCTCCAGAATTGCATTTGGAAAGGCTTAAGGTGGAAACCCGGCAGGGAGGAAGAGAGGGATGAAGGTGGGCTAGGAGACGTTCACACAGGAAGCCTGCTTGTATATGGTACAGAAGCTGGGCTCGTGGCTCCCGGATGTAAGGGACGGGAAGTGATGCTTCAGTTACCAGCACCAAACCTCTCCTTGGCTCCGCCCTAACAGGGGCATGAACACTCAGTAAATGAAGGAACAGGTTTTGGTGTTGATTTTTTGCCTGTAAATCTGTTTTTGATTCTTTCTGTGAGTACAAAGCCAAAGCTAATTCTGGTGATTTTTCCTGTTGATAGCCATCCTTTGCCCATCCTGTTTTTCAGGCAGTTTCAGAGGAAGGGGCAAGCGTGCTTGTTCATTGTTCTGATGGCTGGGACAGGACTGCTCAGGTGTGCTCGGTGGCCAGCCTCCTGCTGGACCCTCACTACCGGACTCTGAAGGGCTTCATGGTGAGTGTGGCCGCTTGGCCACTGTCCCATGCACGCAGTGCCTGGACAGAATGGACCTCTCTTCTGACAACTGTTGGCAACTTTTCCCCCTCCTCATCGTTATTTTTCTTCTAGTAGATCAGCATGATTAATTAAAAGGGAAAAGGTCAAACAGGCTTGGAATAAGGTGAATTTCTGGGATTTTGGAACCAATTCAAATCAATGCTATTAAAGGTGAATTTGGGGGCATATATAAAATATCTATTTAGCAGTTTGTAAAATAGTTTTATACATCATTTGTATAAATATATTTCAAGTTTGATATATATTTTCAAGTTCGAGGTAACATGACTATAAAACAGAAAACACTATATTTGTGTTAGTTGCCTGGAAGGGTGAAGCTTTGGCTCAGCCAGAACCAAAATCTTAAAAAGGAGTGCAGGGACTTCCTAGCAGCTGGGAGATTACCTGGTTCCTGCCTCTTGAACCATGATTTGGTAGAAAGTGCTTCAGAGGATCCTGAATCCATGCTTGGGATAGACGCTGAGCCAGGAAGCCTGATGGGATAGCTCTACTGCTAGGTCTCCTTTATCGAGTATTATCAGTTGACACTCTGGGGACAAGAGAGAAGTGGCAGGTTTCCACTCTTCGGCTTTTTCTTTCCTTTTGTTTTGAATGTGTCAGAGAACTTCCTATCACCTGTGACAGCGCTGAGACTTCAGAGTGACAGTCCTGCTTCAGAGCCCTCCCCTGGACTGAGGTTAGGGGCCGGAGTCCTTCATTTCTGTCTGGAGAGTGGGGAGGCGGAGTCACACCGCCGGGAGCCTCGCCCCTTCACCACCATTGGCTCTCTTTGATCCCTCCCCATTAAACTTAGGAGTTGTCAAAGCCAAACTTCAACCAATCCTTACTTTTTTTAAGGGAAAAGCTCTGGCTGTTTTAGAGCATTGGTGATATATTTTTTGTGTGTGTGTGTGGTACGCGGGCCTCCCTCTGCTGCGGCCTCTCCCGTTGCAGAGCACAGGCTCCGGATGCGCAGGCCCAGCGGCCATGGCTCACGGGCCCAGCCGCTCCGCGGCACGTGGGATCCTCCCAGACCGGGGCGCGAACCCGGTTCCCCTGCATCGGCAGGCGGACGCGCAACCACTGCGCCACCAGGGAAGCCCAGCATTGGTGATATTGATGGTACTATCCTATAGTATTTGATTAAAAAGTTTTGTTTTAAATCCAGACAATCTGAGAGTATAAACTCATGTTACCCCTAACGCCAAAGCAGGGCTGAAACTTCTAATATGTTCCAGACCCTCATCATTCTAGAATTCTTCTAAAGTATACTGAAGATCACTGGAAAATATCCCTAATTGTTTCTTGTAAAACGGTTAGTATTTGCTATTATATTGACAAGCAGCATCGCCTCTGTTGGTTGAGAGTTGGGCTAGATGGGCTGTGGTGGTTTCTGGAGCTCAGTTACGAGGTGGCATCCACCACTTGCCAGTAGCGTGATCTTCAGTGAGTATTTAATCCCTCTTTCAGTTTCCCCCTCTCTAAAATGAGAGTGGTAACACCTAACCCACAATGAGATGAGACCATACATGAAGCAATATGAACAGTGCTCACTGAAAGCACTCTGGGTGGTGGCATTACATTTTCATATGTTCACTCTTATTTTTCCCACGGAAGGCTTTCAACTTTGCCCTCTGACCTGCACCTCTGTAGGGGTGGACAGGGAGTGCTCGTTCACTTGCAGGTTACAGAGGAGAGTGACTTCTGCTCCAAGAATCTTTGAATTCAGAATCCTTCAGAATTATTGGTGCTGGTCTCTTATTTTCCTTCATTTGCTTCTCTCCATGATATTTATATTCTATCTTGTGTAGGTATTAATTGAAAAGGACTGGATTTCCTTTGGTCATAAGTTTAATCACAGGTAAGAAATATTTTAAAATCTGTTGTAGTGAATGTTTAGGATAAAAAAATAGTCTGTTTCTGAAGTTCTCAATTGAGTGGGGGAAAATAGCCTTGTTTTCAGTTTCCTTGTGTATCTTATTCAGGAAGTTAAAATTTTGCTGAATATGTTGTATCACAGATAAAGAAGTTCTAACTCGAGAGCGGCTGGTATTTACTGAGCAGAAGTAACTAATGTTAAGTTCTTCCAGGAGAGACAGAAGCTTGTTCATTAATCGACCTAGAAAGGATGGACTCTCCCCCCCTTCCACACACATTTGATTTACTAAATTATTCCATTTTTGAAGTGCAGACATTCATTTTAAGCTGCACGTTGTGAAACGCCTGTGGAACAGTTTCTCTTTGATCTTCCACAAGGGTAGTTAAATTGGGCTTATCCTGTGGCATTTGTGTCCCAGGCATCTCTGGAAAGCTAATGTAGGACGGCGGCCCAGGCTTTGAGCCCAACAGATCCAGCCTCAAATCCAGGCTGTGGCACTTACTGTGTGGCCTTGGGCATCTGTCCTCTCTGAGCATTCGCCTCCCATCTGTTTAAAGGGGAGACCCTCCCTAATCCACGGGGTTATAGCAAGGCTTTTAAAACCGTATATGTGAATAGCCCAGCTCCTTGCCTACTAGCCCATCTACTGGGCTTTCAATAAACACAAGCTACTGGCCTCATTTGATTAGTGTGGATGGTAATGTCTGACTGGTGTTCTGGTGTCTCTCATCCCTGAATGTTACGTGTTGAAGCTTGTATGGTCTCGTCTTTTAGAGGTAAAATTTAAATTTAGGCAGCATGCTGATAATAATTTAGAGATTTTGATATACATTTTTTATTGTTTGAATGTTTTCCTAAAATAAATTCTGAATTTATGGAGCTGCCCATATTTATTTTTGTTAAGTTTTTGCATTTAGCATTAGTTGAGCATTTATTATGTGGTTTTCTGCAATTCTATTTTTATAATTAATTCTCTTTCCCGGAAAGCAGAGTGATTGGATTTTACAAATGAGAAAATTAAAGCCCCCCAAAAAGTAACCTTATGATCAATTGTTATTTTCAGTTTTGGGGGTTCCACCGACTGTCTGATAGGCACTTAGGATCTCTGAGGTAGAGGATCTGTGGCAGAAAGAATATAGAAATGGCTGATAAATGTGTCTTGTGAGGAAAGAACATATTGGGCAACCCCTTTTTAAAGCGACCAAAGGTGAGTGGGCCTAAACCTTTTGAGAGGTTTCCAGGCAGTTTCTAATGTTTCCACCCTGGAGAAAACGACTAAACCCATCCTTGCTCATTCCTATTCCTCAAGTTGATTATCCATGTCTGAGAAGATGAGGTTCTATGTTGTTATTCTGTATTTGATGGCACCCAAATCACCCTTTTGGATTCTTTCTAAAGTTCACATAATAGTGTAAAGGACGAGGCAGTCTTCGTTTAAAAATCAATACAAACATGAGGGAGATTCCTGATGTACTCTTGAGAACAATGATACGAGAGATATAAAGGTATACGGGAATCTGTGGTCACGTGGAAATAAATTATTGACAAGTTTTAACGCTGGTCTAGAAATGGAAATACCCCTAGAAACTTGGGGAACCAGTTTTTTAAAGCTGTCTCTCTTCCTCTTTTCTTCCCAACAAAACCATGCAAAAATGAAAAACTCTGAAGTTGCTTAGGCATTTCTTCCCATTCTCCCCCCTGGTCACTAATTAAATTGGAAGATTTATTTCAGAAGTTCTGATGTACTTCGCACGTTTGAATGAGAAAGGTTGCTCTCTCCATGGAAAGACTCCTTGAATTCTATCTCTATCTCTAGCATGGTTTCTTTTGTAATTATAACGTCAACATGTCCCTTCTCTGCCCAGACCTTCACTACAAAGTTTCTCTTGACATTAGAATTTTAAAAGTTACGTTTTTCCACTTCTTCTGCATTCCAGGTTTATAAGATCAGATCTGTTTAGGAACTAGGGTTGCTTCTATGATTGTTTTTGCATTTATAGCTTTCGAGTTAAAAAAAACAAACAAAAAAAGAACCCCCCCAAAAACCTTGCCGTAATGTCTCTCATACTCTGTTTCACAGATATGGCAACCTAGATGGTGATCCCAAAGAAATCTCTCCAGTTATTGACCAGTTCATTGAGTGTGTCTGGCAGTTAATGGAACAGTTTCCCTGTGCCTTTGAGTTTAATGAGAGGTTTTTGATTCATATTCAACACCACATCTATTCCTGCCAGTTTGGAAACTTCCTATGTAACAGCCAGAAGGAGAGACAAGAACTCAAGTAAGTGTTTCATTTTTATCGAAAGAGTTTGTGACTGAGAATTTCAGATGGCCTTCCACAGTTTTGAAGACTGTTTTAGCCACACATCTATACTGACAGAGTAAAGTTATTTTCTTTTTCCCGACATCACTTTAGCAGTTTAATACCGTCAGCTGACAAAGACAGGCACAAGTCCATTTTGCCCAGTTCCTGCCTAATGTCCACAGACAGGTAGGTAGACTTCACTTACTGATAATGGAAAGGAAGCTTCTTGGAGTCAGAGAAAGCAATTTTTGCATTTAAAAGGAAAGAGTTAGACATCTTTGGCGGATATACTGTCATAAGAATTGCAAGTACAGTAGTCCCCCTTATCCATGGTTTCGATTTCCATAAGTTCAGTTATCCAAGGTCAACTGTGGTCTGAAAATATTAAATGGAAAATTCCAGAAAAAAAACGATTCATAAGCTTTAAATCGTGGGCCCTTCTGAGTAGCACAATGAAATCTTGTGCCGCCCCTCTCCATCCTGCCCGGGACCGCCTGTTACTTACTTAGTAGCTGTCTCGGTTATCTGATTGACCGTCGAGGTTAACACAATGCTTGTGTTCAAGTAACCCCCCTATTGTACTTAATAATGGCCCCAAAGTTCAAGAGTAGTGATGCTGGCATTTTGGATATTCTTATTATGCCTAATTTATAAATGAAACTGTATCATAGGTGTGTATGTACAGGAAAACACAGTACACACAGGGTTCAGTACTGTCCACAGTTTCAGGCATCCACTGGGGGTCTTGGAACATAGATCCCGTGGATAAAGGTGGACTACTGTATAACTGGGAAAGTAGATTAGAAACGCAGGTCACTCTCTTCTTCAGATTAAACCTGGATTGCTTTTATTGAGAGGGAAAAAGTAGATGAAATGTGGACTTTTTATGAAGTCAAAAACTTAACACAAAGTGACTTAAGAACTGCAAATGAAAGAAAATTTTTGAAATTTTTATAAAATAAAATGATTTTAAGTGTGGTATATATAATAGCAGATTTAATTTTGGAAATGATCAGTTCAAATAAAATAGACTCTACTAGTTTACAGAGCCTGAATGGAAAGAAAATGACTTTTTCCAGTAGGTACTAGTTTATGTTTTCTCCAAGGAACCTTAATTCCAATAAATCGTAATGATTTAAAAGTAGCAGAGTACATCCTTTAAGCTCACCTGTTTTCCTAGATAGTTTTGTGATTTGTTGGGCTAGATTAGCAAAAGGGACAAATGTCATAGGAATTCAATGAGGATTAAATGAGAGAAAATATGTGAAGCGTTTAAATAGTACCTGGCAAATAATAAAAATCCAACGACTATTTGGGGAAAAATTCCAAAAAAATTCTTGTGGTTTTATTTTACACTCAGAGGGATCAAGCATCTTGCGGAGGCCAGTACGGACAGCAGAGGAGTCGAGACTGTTACAGAGCTCTCCTGCTGTACCATGAAGACACAGATTGCAAATTTCCCTGCTAGAGAACAGGGACACCTGATGTTCAGATAACAGTTTTTGATCCCTTTCCAGCTTTAATATTACATGTCTGCTATTTGTAAGAATGAAGATAAGCTGTATTCAGGCTTATTTCCTTTATAACAGAATTCAAGAAAGAACATACTCTTTATGGGCTCACCTGTGGAAGAATCGGGGTGACTACCTGAACCCTCTATTTAGAGATGATCCCAGTCAGACCCAGGGAACCCTCCATCTCCCCACGACGCCATGCAACTTCATGTACAAGTATGTAAACCTCTAGGACCTTAACAAGTATGGCTATGAACTTAGATTCTGGCACTTTTTACCATTTGGAAGTTGAAGTGTATGAGCTTCTTCAAGGCTTTTTTGGATGCAAACACACTGAAGGAAGATGCTTAAATGTCTCATCTGGCATTTTTGCCAGTGTCTCCTCTCCCTCTCTTT
This sequence comes from Physeter macrocephalus, assembly GCF_002837175.3. NCBI lineage: Eukaryota > Metazoa > Chordata > Mammalia > Artiodactyla > Physeteridae > Physeter > Physeter macrocephalus. The sequence goes on along the minus strand of NC_041233.1, from coordinate 102,903,698 downwards.
TCCCCCGTAAATGTGGAATTCTCTTTAGAAGTCAATGTTTTGTAGTAATGATATCCTAAAAATGTAAAGTTGCAGTCTATTTAAAAGTGAAGGAGGGAGGGAGGACCTTAGAAGTTCAATGTGGAATCACAGGTTTAGGTAGTGATCAGGACACAGCTTACCTTCAGAAATACTGTGGCTTTGGTTTCCGACCACTGCGAGAGAGTGAATAACGAGTCACATCGGTTTTTTGGTTTCCCAGTGCATTTAAAAGTGATGTTTACACTACACTGTAGTCTATTAAGCGTGCAGCAGCATTACGTCTAAAAAACGATGTAACCATATTCTATACCTTAATGTAAAAACACTTTATTGCTAAAAAATGCTAACCATCATCTGAGCCTTCAGTGAGTAGTAGTAGTAACATCAAAGATCAGTGATCACCACAGCAAAGAAAATAATAATGAGAAATCTTGAAATATTCTGAGAATTACCCAGATGTGACACAGAGACACAAAATGAGCAAACGCCGTTAGAGAAATTGTGCTGATAGACTTGCTTGGCACAAGGTTGCCACAAACCTCCAATCTGTAAAAAACGCCATCTCCACAAAGCACAGTAAAGCAAAGTGCACCTGTATTCGCATTTGCATTCCAGTATGCTTTACTGTGTAGGATAAAAAAGGGAGGACTTATTGCAAATGTAAAGCTTTGGTGCTTGTGATAAAAACCAGCGAAAACCCTCAAATTTAAAAGACTCCCTTTGTGGCCGAAAGAGTCTGCATGTTAATAATACAAACACTCATTTTTCAAGTTGACCTCCAAACTAAGAGCCATTTTCTTAGCCGAAAAAAGAAAGAAAATGGTAACGTGTACTACCTTCAGTCTGTTTTAGAAAAAAATATGTGCCTACTAATTCAGTACCATCTACACAAGTAGACTTCATGAATTTATTTTCCCCAAAAGAAGTCTACTGATTCAAGAAAATGAAAACGTCGACGTGAAATGATCACCTTAAGTAAGTGGCTTTTTTGAGCCTGTGCTTTGCATTTGGTTATTATTAGGACGGTGGGACTGTGGTTTGAAAGATGCCTTAGAAGACTTGAGGATGTGGATGTACAGATTGTGACCTGGTGTTTCATGAAGCGCTGCTGTCCTCTCTAGGTTTTGGAGTGGAATGTATAACCGCTTTGAAAAGGGACTGCAGCCCCGACAGTCGGTCACAGATTACCTTATGGCTGTGAAGGAGGAAACCCAGCAGCTGGAGGAAGAACTTGAGGCCCTAGAAGAAGTAAGACACACTTGCTCTTGTTAACCTTATTTTGTGACGATCACTGCTCTGGGAAAGCCTCTGATGACTCGGGATGTGTGAAATGTAGCAACAGAGCCATTTCACATTTTTAGCCAGTGGGTAACAAGAAACACAGCCCCCACCAGGTGAGCACTTACCTAGGCACTTAATACGTTTCAGACATCTGGCTTAGCTCTCGCGTCCTTGGTTTGCTTCGGGGATGATGAAACTATTAGAGAACTAGATGGTAGTGAATGGCTGTGTACCCTTGTGAATATACTAAACACCACTGAACTGTACACTTTAAGAGGGTGAGCTACTTATATCTTAATTTAAAAAATTAGATAATGAACACCTCACTCCCAGTTTTTAAAAAATGTATTTTGAGTTCACAGGATGAAAATCATTATGTAAAACCAGATAGGTAGAGAAAGAAGGATGCCAGGTGCTCTACCTATGCTACGTTTTCTGCATTCTTTAGAAAACCTGTGCTAAGGCAGTGCCATCCTTACATCAGAGATGAAGAAAAGCAAGCCTCACAGAATCTAATTATTTTGTCCAAAGTCATGAAGTCTAGTTTTCAACCCAAGTCCGTCTAAATCCCATGTTTGTAACATTATACCCAGCTGGAAGGTAATGAATACCTTTAGGCATGCACATACAAAAAAGGTACATGATTTATGATCATTCCCTGACCTTGTTGTTTCTTTTTTAGAGGCTGGAAAAAATTCAGAAAGTCCAGTTAAATCGCACTCAAGTGAAGAGTAAGCAGAGTGAACCCAGTAAACACTCGGGGTTTTCTACCTCAGACAACAGCACAGCCAACACTCCCCAGGATTACAGCGGGAATACGAAGTCATTTCCATCCAGGAGCCCTTCACAGGGCGATGAAGATTCTGCTTTGATTCTGCCCCAAGACAATTTGAAAAGCTCAGACCCAGATCTGTCAGCCAACAGTGACCAGGAGTCTGGGGTGGAGGATCTGAGCTGCCGCTCGGCCAGCGGTGGGGAGTGTGCGCCGAGCGAGGACAGCGGCAAGGACCCGGACTCTGACGAGGCCGTGTTTCTCACGGCCTGAAGGTCCCCTGCGGGGTTGCCAAGTGAAGGAAACACAAACACGTTCCAGAAATAAGGGAACAGTGCAATTCCAAATGACAGAGTCGCCCAACAAATGACAACAGGCCCTGGAGAATTATAAAATGTAGCAGTGAAAAGAAAAAAGCCCCACTGGTAGTTCCTTCAGGTGTTGAAGAACAGGAAGTAGCCATTTCTTTTATCAAACAAGTGTAAGGAAAATGATTCCCCATTTTGAAAATCATTCTAGACTGGAAGAAGTTTTAGTCACTACAGAGCAATGACCTCTACCATCACCTGAGGTTATCAATTCAAATCTTCCTTGATAGCCTGCAGCTGGTCAGAAAGTGCCCTGACCTCTTTCCTTCACACTTATCACTTCAGTCTTTCCCCTTATTTCACTTCCAGATGCATATTTTGTTTCCTAAAATATTTTATGTTACCTTCCTTCCTGACTCTCTTATCAGTATTCCTAATAATGGAACACATTATGGTTAATAGACAGACATATTTCTGTAACTGATGAGCTCTATAACTGCACTTAAGCTTATCTTTCAGGTTTATTGTTCACTTTTTTCCTTAGGTAATATATTTTAAATCGTTATAATAATTTCGTTGCCTTTTCCTGGAATTTCATATTGCTCCTTATTTAAAAAACACTAAGAAAGACTTACAACACACTTTAACACCAGTGTACCACCTAATAAAGTAGAAACAATATTTACTCTCTGGTTCTTAAATATGAATTTGGATCATATTAACTTTTAAAATAACAACCTTTTATTACTACTCCAGAGGCTACATCACCAGGACAGGGTGGGTCAACCACCAGCCTGATCCCTGAAGTATGACTGTATAAAGTCACAGGGCACCATTTCAATGAGAGAAGATGTCATGTAAGAACTACAGAATTTGGTTTTCATGTCTGTTTACCACGTGGAGTAAGTTCTGTCATTTGTTACCTTAGGAACCGTGTGACTGGTTAGTACTGTTTCATCGACGTTCTGCCTGCAGAGCCCACACAGCTGTCTCAGCCAGCAGCCCCGTACATCAACAGAGTCCGGTCGGTCGGTGGTGCAGTCTGACCAGAGAATGCGACAGGGCGCAGGTTTGCCTGGCTCGGGCTCCCGAGGGGACGTGCTGCTGGCCCTGGGGTCCAGTCTGCCCACGCCCAGGCAGAAGAGCTGAGCCATGGCGCCACTGCTGCAGACTGTGGCTCCTGGCCCCTACTGACCAGAAAGCCTGGTTCAGGAAGATCTGGGAGCTGCCTGAAATGGGCCTTCTCAGTCCTCCCCTGGCAGGAGACAGAGCCCCACCCGACAGGGAGGGGTGGCGAGAACACCTGGAAGCTGCATACCCCAGCAGCGCTTGAGCTGAGAAGCGGGTGGGCAGAGCTGACTGCCCTGAGAGCAAAGCCAGTGGCCCTGTTTGGCCAGGGAACCTGGGGCACAGGTTGACTTGAGACCACAGAGAGCATTAGTGACCTTCGAGCTGCTTCCCCCACGGTGCCTGAGCAGGGAAACTCATCTGTAGCCCCACTTATTGCTGAAAACATGCATCAGCCTGCCTGACCAGGGAGCTTTACCAGAACACACGGGAAACTGCATAACCCATCCAACAGCCCCGTTTACAGTGGCAGTTGAACAGAGAGCACAGCCTGTGACTTTCCCTGTCTGCAGAGCAAGACTGGTGGCCTGCACCTTCAGTGCACACTCCTGCCTGATTCAGGTCCCCAGACAATGAACTGTGCAGGCCTTGTGTCCCATCCTGCTGCACCACCAGGGCAGGGAAGCTAATTTCATAGCCACACCTAATGCTGAGTATAGTATCCAGTCCCAGCTGTCTAGTAACATCACAGAATCCAAGCAACCATGAAGCCGACCCTACAGCCTCACCTGGGTGGGAGGAGAACCAACCCAGCAGTCCTACCAGGCTATCTCAGCCAATGACCCTCGCCTCCCCCTCAGTGCTCAAACAGATGCCTTGCCCAAAAAGAGACCACCTAAGTACACAAAGCAAAAACTAGCAGAGCTAAAAGGAGCAATAAAAGCAATAAAATAATAGTTGGGGACTTTAATACCCCACTCTAGACAATGGATAGATCATCCAGGGAGAGAATCAATAAGGAAACAGCAAATTTGAACCACACTATATACCAAATGTACTAACAGACATATACAGAACATTCTGTTCATCAACAGCAGAATACACATTCTTCTCAAGTGGACATGAACATTTTCTAGGATACACCATATGTTAGGCCACAGAACAAGCCAGTAAATTCAAGAAGATTGAAATCATACCAGGTATCTTCTCTGACCACAATGGTATGAAACTAGAAATCAGTAACAAGAGGAAAACTGGAAAAGTCACAAACATATGGAATGAAAACTCTCGTGAACAACCAATGGATCAAAGAAGAAATTAAAGGGGATATAAAGAGTATCTTGAGACAAACGAAAATGGAAACACAACAAAACTTATGGGATGCATCAAAAGCAATTCTAAGAGGGAAGTTCACAGCAATAAATGCCTACATTAAGAAGCAAGAAAGATCCCATATAACCATCCTAACTCTACGCCTTGGGGAACTAGAAAAAGAAGAACTGAGCCTAAAGTTAGCAGAAGGAAATAGCAGCAAAGATTAGAGCAGAAATAAATGAAATAGAGAATAGGAAAACAACAGAAAAGATTAACCAAACTAAGAGTTGGTTCTTTGAAAAGGTAAACCAAGGAAAAAAGGACCCAAATCAACAAAATTGTAAATGAAAAAGGAGACATTACAACTGATAGCACAGAAATAAAGAATTGTAAGAGGCTACTATGAAAAACTATATGCCAATAAACTGGACATCCTAGAAGAAATTCAAAATTCTTAGAAACATACTATCAAGAGTGAATCAGGACAAAATAGAAAGTCTGAATAGACCAATTACTAGTAAAGAGATTGAATTAGTAATCAAAAATCTCTCACGGAGGAAAAGCCCAGAACCAGAGGGCTTCAACTGGTTAATTTCACAAAACATCTTAAGAAAAATTAATGCCAATCTTTCCCCCAAAATTGAAGAGGAGGAACACTCCCAAAACTCATTTTATGAGGCCAGCATCACTGATAGCAAAGCTGGAAAAGAACATTACCAAAAAAGGAAACTACAGACCAATATCCCTGATGAAGAGATGTAAAAATTTGCAATAAAATACTAGCAAATTGAAATCAGCAGCACATTAAAAGGATCATTCACCATGATCAACTGGGATTTATACCTGGCATGCAAGGATGGTTCAACATACACAAATCAATGTGATAAATCATACTAATCAAATGAAGGAAAAAAATATCATCTGATTAGATGCAGAAAAAGCATTTGACAAAGTTCAACATTCATTCATGATAAAAACTCTCAACAAATTAGGTATACAAGGAATATACTTCAACATAATAAAGGCCAAAAGGGAATAGCCCACAGCTAATATCATACTCACTGTTGAAAGGCTGAAAGCTTTTCCACTAATTTCAGGAACAAGATAAGCGTGCCCACTCTGACCACTTCTACTCAACAAAGTAGACCACAAAGTAGACCAAAGTAGAAGGAAAAGAAACAAAAGGTATCAGAATTGGAAAGGAAGAAGTAAAACTGTCTCTGTATGTAGATGACATGTTTTTATACATAGAAAATTCTAAAGACTCCACAAAAAAATCTGTTAGATCTAATCAACAAATTCAGTAAAGTTGCAGGATACAAAAGTAACATAAAAAAACAATGGCGGGGGGCTTCCCTGGTGGCGCAGTGGTTGGGAGTCCGCCTGCCGATGCGGGGGACACGGGTTTGTGCACTGGTCCGGGAGGATCCCGCATGCCGCGGAGTGGCGGGGCCCGTGGGCCGTGGCCGCTGGGCTTGCGCGTCTGAAGCCTGTGCTCTGCAACGGGAGAGGCCACGGCAGTGAGAGGTCCGCGTACTGCAAAAAAAAAAAAAAAAAAAAAAAAAAGTCAATGGCATTTCTATATACTAACAATGAAATTATCTGAAAAAGAAATAAAATGATCCTATTTTCAAGAGCATCAAAAACAATAAAATACTTAGGAATAAACCTAACCAAGGAGGTGAAACATCTCTACTCTGAAAACTACAAGACACTGAAGAAAGCAATCAGAGAAGACACAAATAAATGGAAAGGCATCCTGTGTTCTTGGATTGGAAGAATATTGTTAAAATGATCATACTACCAAAAGCCATTTATATATTCAGTGCAATTCCCATCAAGATTCCAGTGGCATTTTTTAAAGTAGTAAAAACAATCCTAAAATTTATATGGAACCACAAAAGACACGGAATAACCACAGCAATACTGAGAAAGGAGAACAAAGCAGGAGGCATCACACTTCCTGATTTCAAGCTATCCTATAAAGCTATAGTAATCAAAACAGTATGGTACTGGTATAAAAACAAATAGATCAATGGAACAAAATTATGAGCCCAGAAGTGAACCCAAGCATATATGGTCAAATAATATTTGACAAGGGAACCAAGAATACTCAGTGGAGAAAAGATGGTCTCTTCCATAAATGGTGCTGCAAAAATTGGATAGTCATATGTAAAAGAATGCAACGACCAATATCTTATACCACTCCCCAAAATGAACTCAAAATGATTAAGACTTAAATGTACAACCTGAAATCATGAAACTCCTAGAAAAAAAACAGAAAAAAGGCTCACTGGCATGTGTGCTGGCAGTGATTTTTGGATATGACATCTAAAGCACAAGCAACAAAATAAAAAGTAAGTAGAATTACATCACACTAAAAAGCTTCTGCACAGCCAAAGAATAATCGACAAAGTGAAAAGACAACCTATGGAATGGAAAAACATATTTGCAAACCATATATCTGACAAGGGGTTAATATTCAAACTATATAAAGAACTCATACAATTCTACGGCAAAAAAAAAAAATTCCAATTAAAAAATGGGTAAAAGACTTGAGTAGACATTTTTCTCAAAGAAGATATATAAAAGGGTCAACAGGTATATGGAAAGATGCTCAGCATCACTGGTCATTAGGGAAATGCAAATCAAAACCAAACCATAATGGGATATCACCTCACATCTGGTAGGATGGCAAACATCAAAAAGACAAGCAATACGAAATGCTGGTGATAATGTGAATTTAAGAGAACTCTTGTGTACTGTTAATGGGATCATAAACTGGTACAGCTACTATGGAAAACAGTATGGAGGACGCTCAAAAAATTAAAAATAGAACTACCATATGATCCAGAAATTCTACTTGTGGGAATATAAAGGAAATGAAAACACTAATTCGAAAAGGTAATCTGTACCCCTTCATGTTCACAGCAGCATTATTTAAAAGAGCCAAGACATGGAAACAACCTAACTGTCCACCAGCAGATGAATGAATAAAGAAGCACACACACCACAGAATAGTATTCAGACATAAAAATGAGGAAATTCTGCCTTTTGCAACAATGTGAATGGACGTTGAGGGCATTATGCTCAGTCAGAGAAAAACAAATACTGTATGATTTCACTTATATGTGTAATCTAAAACAAACGAACGAACTAACCAAGGTTAGAGAAAAAGAGATCAGATTGGTGGTTAACCTGAGGTGGAGGTGGGGTTGGGGAATTGGAGAAAGGTGGTCAAAAGGTACAAACTTTCTGTAGCAGGGAATACCTTGTGAATGATACTTCGGATAAGTTGTAATGGCTTTTGCATTTTTATAACACCTCACTTCATACCACTCTTGTAGTTGATTATCAACTTTTAGAAACTTCTTTGCCTCATGTTGAGGATGAGACTTTAATTTCTTCCATTTGGCAGTATACGTCTACAAAAATAAATAACAAATTTAAAAACAATGACACAGTAACTATACCAAACAGAATTATGCATTTACTTTGAAAAGCAAATACTATAAATCTTTGGTATTTTAAAATTTAGTTCTTTAATGTGATGTTTTCCACATCAGACACAAAATTTTTTTCAACACCACACCAAATATTTTACAAAACATAATTTAAGCATATGTTCATTTAGACTACTTATAAGTTAATCTAACACTGAAATTTATTTTAAAAAGGTTACCTTTATTGCTTATTAAAACTATTGTGCTGGACAGAGCCTTAAAAGAGCATGGCCAATCCAACAAGGCTAAAATCTCTAACAGTATATTCTCATTTTAAATCAAACATCAATCAAGGAAGTGTTTTATTTAGAGCAGTTGGTTTAAACCAATGTAAAACTGACTCAAGACAGATTACTTCCCAACTAGTAATATTTAGAGCTCAAGTGATTTATTATTTAGTGATTTTCTGGAAAATTTAATAATATGAAGTAGGTAAGCATTTTGATCATGACTCAGCAATCAACAAAGGAACTTTTTTAGAATAAAGGAAGGTGAAGAGAAGGGAAAACCTGGCATAGGTTTTTATTCTTTAAGAGCACATGATTAGTTTACTTTCTTTCCCTAAAAATGAATCTGAGCTGTCCTTCAATTTAAGCACATATGAATTATGATCAGACTTACCTGTCAATCTCTATTTCAATATAAATTTCCTAGTCTAGAATTATTCCTAGAAAATCTTCCAACTTTGAAACATGTTTAGCATGTATCGCATTTATTTAGAAAACTTTCTTCTATTTTTGAGATGTTAGCCTTTAAATTCCTACCCATGACAAACCCCTACTCTAAATAATCTAATAACTCCTAAGCTTTTCTCTACTATTGTGACTTCCATCTAGTCTTCTATTATGTGTTAAAGTAAAATCAGAATCTCTGCTTTGGCAGGCTTTTTTTTCTTCCTCTGGCACTGTTTCTCCAATATAGCCAATTTTAAGAAGAAAATAATATAGCCCTAAGATTAAAGTCACTAAAATTTTTATTGTAGTAACAGAACCAAAATTCATACATATTCAAATGCAGACTATTGTCCATCCTGGATGACTTATATGACCTATTATCTGAACTGATTTGTTGGTTAAATGTAGGTAATGATGATCAGACTCCTCTTATTAATGACTGGGTTGTAAGGAGGTTATCTAAAAAATTAATTTTAAAAGGAGAAACCAAGGTATATTAACTGGTACAGAATGAAACTGGGATAGTTCAAGTTTAAAGAATAAAAAACATTGAGATGAATTACTTATGTGATTATGTAGAAGAGATCTACTATATAAGCAAATGACTTTTTTTTTCCAGTGGAGAAAAGGTAGATAAGTACCTAAACACCTAGACCATGTTTAAGTCATCGCTGTATAGTATTTCCACAGTGCCTCATTCTTAGTAGGGGCTTAATAAAATTAGTAGATCAAATGAATTAATGGCTGTGGTCTGCTGGCCTCTTGTTCTGGGCTCGGCCTGGTTTCTCAGAAAGTTTCCTGATTGTTTGCAGAAGATTGGGACTACCAAGTCCTCCATTGTGGTGACTGCTGGGAAAGCTGAAGCTTCTGTGACCACTACCGTAAGGAAAGGTTCCTGAATACCCAGAAGACTCTGCCACAAATTTGAAACACTTACCTCAGTTATCTCATCTACACATCCGGAATAATAATACCTTCCTCGTCTGGTCATTTTGGAGATTAAATGGCATGCCCTTAGCACAGTACCAGGGAGACAGGTGATTTAAAAAAGTTAATTTCTTTACGCAAATTATATCTTTAAAATCCGTGTGAATACTTGCCCTTCCACACACATAGACTAAGTATTATTCAAGTCTAAGAAAATAATTTTGTTTTTCCTAAAGTTCATTGCTAAACACATGTACAGAAAGAAGAAGAAAGAAAAAAACTGTACTGTATGCTGGTGTTTGGAATGGCAATCATACTGTGATGAAGTTTAAATAAAAATGGTCATTAGGTTGTTTTGTGATTTGGATACTACGTTACCAAGCCTCAGATATCTAGTTCAAGATTTTCTACTTAATTAGCTTTAACAGCTACCCATAAAATATATTCATTCTGTAACGTAGTATAAAAGCAAACTGATTAACACAGTACAAGTTAAAGCGAAAATCCAATTAAATTAATTAAAAACTAGACTTTCTAAAAATTAATTTTATTTATTATTAAAGCTTTTCTGTTATGAAAAGCTAACACAGTAAAGGTCAGAAAAATTCACTGACTTATTTGTGTTTAAATTTACTATTTATTAACAAAAATATTGTTTTAAACTTCAATATGAGGAACTTAGAGAGCATATCCTTATCTAACCACAAACCCAGCAGATACTTATATTTACAAAGTTAGCATGAGGCAATCTCCTGGTGGTCCAGTGGTTAGGACTCTGTGCTTTCACTGCTGAGGATGTGGGTTCAATCCCTGATTGGGGAACTAAGATCCTGCAAGCCGCACGGTGTGGCCAAAAAAAAAAAAAAAGTTAGTATGAAAGTTTATGTTGGACTATTTAAAATGAAATGCAGTTTTTTCTATTAGGTAAAATATTTATTTACCTGTATTGCCTCTTAAGTGCAACTTTAATTTTAAAAATAAGACAACAATAGGTTAAAAACCGCTGGTTTACTCTTTTGATTTATTGTATGAATTAAAAGTTACTTCCTTGAGACGGCACATTGGCAGGTTTGGTGTTTCCTGACACTGTGAATATTTAAAAACAAATTATTTTTGAAAGTTTTATCATACAGAAAGAAACAGGAAGAATAATAGTTTTTCTACAGTTGAAATGGTAATTTTTCAAAAAAGGTTGAGAGGAAAAAATCGAAACCATTCTTGATAAAGCAATGAGGCAGTTTCAAATTAAAATTACAAATTTAAATGAAGTAATTTTATAAAATATTGAAACTAGCTAAAATTACATGCATAGGTATTTAATCAATAGTAGGAGAGGAACAGCAGTGGAACTTAAATTGATAGGATTTATCAACAACAAATAAACATTTTTAGTGCAAATAGTGCAGAAAAATTTCTCAAAGCAAAGATCATAGCAATCATTCTAATCTGTACAAAATCAGTCTCAGTTCTGTATACAATCTATATAGTGTATCTATGAATTCAGCCACTGTAATGAAATGCCAATTTCCAAATCATAAATATAAATGTGCTTAGTTTTGTGTCCCATTCCTCTCTTGGCAGTTCATGTTTTCAGGAAAATCTGAAAAGAAAAGAAAATCAAAACCTAAGACTTAATTTAAGATGATAAATTAAGATTTACCTATAAGAAGATAATCTGACTATGAGGGAAAAGAGGTAGGGCAAGGATTCTAGCATGCTCATGTCAATAAGCAATTACTCAGTGCCCACTTCTCAACCTTGAGAAATGCATCCTTGATATTAAAAATCAACCCTTACCCTCAGGGATTAACAGTCTGATTTGTAAAATAAAACAATTCAATGTTGCTACTAATGTTAAGGACAACTAGATTGAGAAAAGGGGCAGATGAGTTTGAACAGGGGTTGAGAAATGCCTGTCACTTCCCTCCCTGTAGCCTGATCCCTTTTAAGGGAACCTCCCACGCGCCCTTCTCAAAGTCTACTCCTTTAGCCCAGCAGAGCGGGCAGATGAACACATGACACCAATCTCTAGGTCAAACTGCTGAGGTCAGGATGGACACTGTCTATGCAGGGCCAGTCTCTTTCCCTGAATTTGTGGTGAGACCCCTGTCAGTCTCCATTGGCTGTTAGGACTGTCATGATATGATCAAGCCTGTGGGCAGCAATGGTTGAACCACGTGCAGGTGTAGCAAAGAAAGCTCTCTGAAGAGCAAGTGAGAAAGCACATGGGAGTGAGAGACAGGAAAGAAGAGAGATGCAGAAATGAAAAACAAGCAGTCTTGGGAAGGATCTAAGAGGAGCTGCTTTGGTTACTGATGGCCTCATGTCGTGTTTTCACTCCCAGGTGACTGAGGTGTACTTTTCTGCATTTGGACTCTGCTTCCCTGCGTTATCCAGTAACACAAGCTTTTAAAGTTGTTGAGGTGGGAGCTAGTCTTTGCCACCAGATCATTCCTAAAACAAGACAGATGGAGAGGAAAAGAGAAGAGTGTCCTGAGATCAGGTGAGAGCATGAACAAAGATATGGTGGTAGAAAAAAGAACATGACATGAGAGAACATAAGGGGAAAATGGAAAATTAAAATGGATGATCTAAAATATAAGCCAGAGAGAGAAATTTGGCATTTCTCATCCCTAGGGGTTCACTGCAGGTCCTGGAGCAGGGAAATGTTATCACAGAGTGGTATTTTAGGAAGATCATTCTGTCAGTGCTGAGCAGGAAGGAGAAACTCTAAAGTCAGAGGACTGGTCAGAAAGTTATTGGAATAATCCTGATGTGAGATGGAAAAGAGACAGAGTGGAAATTCATTTTAAAGGAAGAAATGACAAAAGAGACTACTGAGAAATATGTCAACTAATATGGTATACTCCCCACACCAGCTGAGAGAAAGGAACTAATTACATTAAACTCTACACAAGTAGCTATCAAATACTGAAAAAAAATTCATTTAAGCTAATATCATACTGAGAAAATATGCAAACAATTTCTACTGGTTATATGCTTAGGTATAAAACATTATGCTTAATATAAAGTATTCTACATGTTATACAGCACAATAGCTATAACAACAGTATTATGCTTAAAGCTGGCTGAACAAACACTGGTAAGAACACTTCATTAAAAATAGCCATGCAACAGCCCGAAGACTCAAACCTTCTAGAATACAATTTACCTATAGTGGAGCATGAAATTGGCTGTGCATTGCTATCACTTGTTGAAGTTTCTCTTCCTTGGCTCTTCTACAGTGGCAAATCTAGAAGACAAATTATTTAAAGTACCAGTCACTTCTCCAATAATCTTCCTACTACTAGCTAAATCTGACAGAATTCTAAGTAAGAATCTTTTAACTTGTTGACATTATTTAAACTGTGGATGTCTAAGGTAGAACAGAATTTAAGAATCAAAAAAAAAAAATTTTAATTTTGTTTGGAAGATAATCTTTGTAAACTTCCAGAATGTAAAACACACTCTGATCCTTTATACCAGTTCTCTGATTATATAATTTAAAATATCTGTGTTTTAAAAATATGAAAACAAATCCTACTGTTGTTACCCCGGAAGCTTAACAAATAAAAACTTCAGGGCTTCCCTGGTGGCACTGTGGTTAAGAATCCGCCTGCCAATGCAGGGGACACGGGTTTGAGCCCTGGTCCGGGAAGATCCCACATGCCGCGGAGCAACTAAGCCCGTGAACCACAACTAACTGAGCCTGAGCTCTAGAGCCCATGACCCACAACTACTGAAGCCCGTGTGCCTAGAGCCCATGCTCCGCAACAAAGAGTAGCCCCACTCGCCCCAACTAGAGAAAGCCTCCGCACAGCAACGAAGACCCAACGCAGCTAAAAATAAATAAAATAAATTAAAACAAAAACAAAAAAAACTTCAAGATACAGTTATATAGTACCGAAGAAAAATGGACCCAAAATCGATGATTCACTAATGCTGTAACCATAGTCATTAATGTCCCTGTACTTCAAATTTTCTCATGGAAAACGGGGATAATAAAATCTGCCACACTTTCCTTAACAGTTCATATATATATATGGCACATCTGTTTTATAACGTTTATTAACAAAAGGTTATTTTTAAACTGTGTTGTTTCAGAGAAATTAGGTAAATATTTAGGACTCTATCAAAGGACAAGATACTGCTAAGCAGACTTAAAAATTTTTTCTTTAAATATAATGGAAATACTAGAATAGAAATTATCCCCAGAATGTTCTCAGTAATATTAAAAACAAAAAAATTTAAACAATCTGTATAGGGAATTCCCTGGTGGTGCAGTTGTTAGAACTCGGCACTTTCACAGCGGTGGCCTGGGTTCAAACCCTGGTCAGTGAACTAAGATCCTGCAAGCCGTGTGGCACAGCCAAACAAACAAACAAAAACACTATATAGGTTATTCTCTTTTTAAACAACTTGTGAAACAGGTTATTCAGGAGTATATTACAACTATTAAGACTAGACTTAAGCTAATTTACTAGCTTTGCTACAGAACGATACAGATACTATCATTTCTGAAACAGAACCATTATGTGATTTACCTGCTTGTGTACTCACAACAAGCAGGTTTAAAGTGATAGCAGGATGTTGCTATCATTCTCAATAGAGGCTCTTCAGTTTCCTCTCATGGCACTCAAAACTCCAGCTCAGTGATGTGCTAAGGTTTTTTTTACTCATGAATATACATAAGTTATTTGATATTACGCTGTCACTTGTCCTCAACTGAAGAGTATTACATACTGTTCTCTTTTCCATGAAGCTGCTGAGAAAATCATCTATATCAGTTTTTCCCTCCAAGAAATCTTCTGCAATATTATCAGAGTCTTCCTCAGCTTCATGTGCAGCTACTTTCAATCTTGCCTGTAGGGCACTCGCACTACAGCTCTGAAACAGAAAATCAAGTATATTAGTTTCTAATGCTCAGAAAAACTCCTTAGAAGGAAGGAAAATGGAGTAGAGGTAGAGGTAGGGAGAAGCAATTCATTATGTGCCTCACATAGCCTCTTTTTGAGGAAATCTGGTCCCATCTAAGTCTTCACCTTTTGGATATGAGATGGCTACCTAACACAATAGAAACCAATGCATTGCCTGCAAACTATTAAGTGAGAGAAACTGGGCAGATCACTGTCCTCTCTTGGGAATTTAGGAATCAGATCATTGTGGTAGGCACCCTCTAAGATGATCCCCAATGATCCTCCTCTCCTGGTATGCCTGCCCTTGTATAATCCCCTCCCCTTGAGTGTGGTCTGGACCTAGTGACTTGCTTCTAATGAACAGAATATGGCAAAGGTGATGGAATTAAATTTAACCAAAGTGGTGAAGGACACCAAAAACTACAAAACATTGCTGAAAGAAATTAAGACATAAATAAGTAGAAAGACACCCTGTGTTCATGGATCAGAAGACTTAATACTGTTAAGACAATACTACCCAAAGTGATCTCCAGAGTCTATGCAATCCCTATCAAAATGTCAACAGCATTTTTTGCAGAAATAGAAAAATCCACCCTAAAATTCATAAGAGAATCTCAAGAGACCCCCAAATAGTCAAAATGATCTTGAAAAAGAAGAACGAAGTTGGAGGATTCATACGTCCTGATTTCAAAACTTACTTTAAAGCTACAGTAATCAAAACAGTATGGTACTGGCAATCAGAAGAGACATATAGATCAATGAAATAACAAACACTCATACATATGGCCAAATATTTTCAAAAGTGTGCCGAGACCATTCAATCGGGAAAGGACAGTCTTGCACAACTATTGCTAGGAAAACTGGATATCCATGTTCAGAACTAAGCTGCACCCTTACCTTACCTCACCTCATACACAAAATTTAACTCAAAATGGATCAAAGATCTAAATGTAGGAACTAAAACTGTTTTTATTAATAGTCATCCTAGTGGGTGCGAGACGGTATCTCATTGTGATACATCACATACAGGGATATATAGAAATACACCATTTTTAATCACCTTTACCTACACTGGTTATCTATCTTTACAAGTCTTGCTAACACAGATAATGTAATTTTGCTTATTAGTATAAGGTTAAGCATCTTTTCAAATGTTTCCATTTACTTACTCATTAAATATTTACTGAGCCTCATACACAAAATTTAACTCAAAATGGATCAAAGATCTAAATGTAGGAACTGTTTTTATTAATAGTCATCCTAGTGGGTGCAAGACGGTATCTCATTGTGATACATCACATACAGGGATATATAGAAATACACCATTTTTAATCACCTTTACCTACACTGGTTATCTATCTTTACAAGTCTTGCTAACACAGATAATGTAATTTTGCTTATTAGTGTGAGGTTGAGCATCTTTTCAAATGTTTCCATTTACTTACTCATTAAATATTTATTGAGTACCTACCATGTGCCAAGCACTGGACCAAGGTATTGGGTATACAGGGGTAAAAAAACAGGACAGGTTCCTGCACTAATGGCACCAACAGTCTAGTGAAGTGGTTTCCATACTTTAGAGTATAGAAGAGTCATCATCTTCAGAGGTTTTGAGTGAGCACATCTATAGAGACAATCCTAGGAATCAAGGATTTTTTTAAACATTTCAAGAAGTCAGAATAATTGCTATATCAGAATGTTTATTGGACCTTCATATTTCTCCTTTTGTGAGTTTCCTGTTCTTCCCTTTGCCTGTATGTAAGGTTTCTTTATGGACCATTGGCATTAATATTTGTTATATCCGCTACAAATATTTGTCCCCTTTACTTCACTTTTGATTTTATGATCTTCAATGTATACAAAGGTTAAATTTATATATAGCTTAAATCATCAGTTTTTAATTTTATGCTTCTGCTTACTGTCATAATGCTGAGAAAGGATTTTCCCATCATAATCCTAAAAAAAAAAACTCTAGCAGATAGTTGTCTCTCATAATTTTATGGTTTCCACCTAAATACTTACTCTATCTAGAGTTTCTTTCTGTGTATGCTATGATATAGGGATCTAACTTTTTTCTAAATGGACTGCCTTTATTAAATTCTCATTTTTTCCATACCAATTACTCATATATATGTCTGTTTCTGAACTGCAGAATCTGTTCCATAGAACTATTTTTCGCTTCCTACAAGGCTACTGTACAAAGAGCTTTTATAGTGTATTTTGATACTGGGAAAGGGTTTCTTTTTGCTCAAGCTCTTCTTGACTAGTTTAACCTGTTTAGTTTTTCAGAAGAACTTTAGAATAAATCTGTTTAAATTAAAAAAAATACTCTTGGGATTTTGATTGGAAGTATAGAAGATTTTTAAGTTATTTTGGGAAGAATGAAATCTTTATAATACTGTATCTTTCAGTCCATGAATATTCTGTTACTCTATTTCTTCACGTCTTCTTTTGTGTCATTCAGTAAAGTTTCCTAACTTACTTCATTGGGTTCAGTTCTAAATTTTTTACAGTTTTGTTTATATTGTAAATGAGTTTTTTTCTTCTACTTCATTTTGCACTGGTAGTTGCTAGGTATCTAGAGGAAAACCTTCTCAATTTGCTAGGATTTTTACTTGTTTGGTTTTGGTTAACAACCGTTTCATCTTTTCTTTTACATTATTCCTCTTTTCCTTTTCTTGTCTTCTTACAGTGCCCAGAACCTCCCAAACAATGTTAAATAGCAGTGATACTGGGGCATCACTGTCTCATTCCTAACATTAAAGGGATCCTGGAAATGCTGAGTCATTAGGTGTGATGTTTGCTGTTGGTTTCCTTATTAAATTAAGGAATAACTTTATCTTAGCTTACTAAGAGTTTGTCTAAGGAATGATGCTGATTATTGTGAAAAGCTTCTTCAGCATCTACTAAGCTTTAATAAGCATCTCCAGGTATTTTAGTTGACTGTCAGATTTTCCAGTTAAGAGTGAGGGAGGACTGCTTACATGTGACTCCTGACTCTGATACTTTCTATTTACATGACCTCAGGGATGTTATTTAATATCCATGTGCCTCAGTTTCCTCATCTTTAATATGGAAAAACAGTAACAACATATACGTCATAGGGTTTTGGGTGGAATAATGGGCAATATATGTAAATAGCTTAGTGCAATGCAAAAGATACAGCAATTGTACAATGTCAGCTACTATTATTTTATTCTAAAGAATGATCATCTGAAATCTATTATAAATTTATATTCTCCTTTACCATCATTTTTTTTGCTGTTGTCTTATTTCTATTTTATGTTTTACTAAATTGGCTTTACCTTCTAGAATTCCTGATTTTAAAGGAAACAGAATATTATGACTGGGTTATTGACATGAGATATAAAGATTATATCCTCTTCTCTTTCATTTATTTTAATTTTTTAAATGGTTTTTGCCCTTTTTATTTTTAAAGATTTGTTTTTTCAGGAACATGGGTTGACTTTTATAAAGTTTTTGATTTTTCACATATTTCTAACATAAAATCTATTATTTGTGGTGAATTATACTTCATACTTTTTATATATTATTCAATTTGCTAACTTTTCGTTTAAGATACTTGTACATAGGCTTACAAGTAGTCTAAAATTAAAATTTTTGTTGGTAGCTTTTATTAGAAGAGTTAAACTGCCTTTATACTAACTCTCCCAGAAGAGTTCTTTATGGGGCTTTTTATATTTTTCTATTTTGGAACCAAATGCTCTTGCATGAGCACAAATGATTTACAATGGCTTATAACTGACAGCTGTTCATCTGTGTAACTTAGAGCTGTTTATCATGACTTATAAACAGATAAGATAAACTCAGACACCTAATAAATGCTTTCTGGTAGTAATGAATTTAAGAATGTGGCACATGCACATTAAGATTAAAAATTCTTATGGTAAAAGAAAAGAGCTAAACAATCTTACCTCGCTAAGTTCGTGCTGCCTTTGCATCTTCTTTTCAAAAGTTGATTTCATTTGTGTAAGTAATTCATACTAAAAGAGAAAATTAAAATGCTATTTAATTCTATTTTAAAATTGTATGGATTTCTTAAAAAATGATAACTAACTCACCTTATCTAAAACAGTTTGCCTTTTGGCTTCCAAGCTGGGCTCCAAAAGGAGATTTTTTCCTGTAAGATAAATTTTTAGTTTATTGCTAGGTAAAGATCACATTTTTCTTAGGAAATTTAATAAGTAAGGAAAGACATACTTGCTAGCTCCTCAATACTTTTCATTAAGTCATCCTTGTCAGTAATAATTTGTTTTAGTTGAGGCAAAGTCAGAAACTGTTCTAGTAATACCTCCTCTTGTTCATTCATATCTGTAAGTTGTGATACACTAGAAACACAACAGAAAAAAATATGTTAATGAATATCAGTCATCTAGTTTTTTTCTATGATAAATATTCACCATTTTTCAGTTTCATTCAGCTGATAGAGTTCTAAATAATTTTTGACATATATATTTTTATATAGACAGAGAAGGCAAACTATAACCTTAAAAGCAAATAAAACATCAATCACAATATAACAAAAAGTACTCTAAATACAGTACAGTGTCAAGTCACTACAGGACTATGAAGACGAGGGTTTATGAACAGACCTAATAACCTACCAATTTTAACCTCTGAGCCTATTTACCTAATAGGTATGTGGCTGTCACAATAAATGATACATGTATGTGTCTGTGTACATATAGTCATAAAAATGTTTTTAAAAAGTAATTGTGGAAGGCTCATCCCAGAACAAAAAATCATATCCAGAGAGTGAAAGAGGGAACTGGATGGGTGGGATAGGGAGGGAGGGAACCCTTTCTGAACCTATCTTTCAGTTTTGACTACATATAGATCCATATAAATGCATTATATAATTAAAAAACAAAATTAAAAAAGAAAAAGCAGTCTCTAAACTTAAAAGCAAATGGAAATAAATGAACCTGGTTTTTTTTTCTAAGTTATATAATCATCCAGAGAAATTTTAATGAAAAGACTTTAAAAAATAGTATTTGGCTGTACATCTCTGGTGTGCTATATCCTAGACAAAAGAAGTGTTAAAAACAAAAATAAACAAAAACTTATCCTGCTTTCAATAATCACTACTGATATTGTTATTTTATTGGTATTGTTATTTTGAAAAAGAACAAGTGCCTTTCAGAAAAATGGCTGGCTTCAGGTCAGGGGAAAAAAATGTTCATGTTGAGCCCATGACATCTTTGTTTTGCCAGAGTTTCCTATTGACTAAAGATAGAATTGTTTAAGCAGCAAAAAGAATAATGTTTGAATGGACTGAAACACAAATTTCTTTTTTAATTTATGAGTTTATAATAACTCAAAAACAACTATAAAAAAACCAAAAAAACCTCACCTATCAGAACTTTTGCAGCTAGCTTATGCATCATTATTCTGAAAATTAATAAATTAAGAGGAAAAAAATCAAGCATATATCTTGTCTTTCTGTATGAAGTATATTTCAATATAACTAAAATTTTCCTTTTCTATGAAGGAAAGTCTTCATAGACTTCTGGCTAACTCTGGCAGTAGGAAATCACATTTGCAATCCTTAATGAAATAATGCACAGTCAGTGATTTCAAATGTTTCAACCTGTTTCAATCCTAATGTCACTAAAAATAAGGCAACCAGACATCATTGCTGCCGTGTGTGATATAATAGGAAATATGCAGTAACTATGATGTAAATATTCTTGCCAAAAGAATTAAACCTAAATTTTTTCCCCCAGCTTTCTTGAGACACTGTGTAAATTTAAGGTGTACAATGTAATGATTTGATAAAAAAATTGAACCTACATCTAATCAAAACTCTATATCTAGCCACCAGTAGAAGGAAATATGAGAAATAGAGGAACACCCTCAATGGAACCACAAGGATGCAATCAGGCAACGACAGGGTATGGGAAATTCTATAGGACAAATAACCAGTTTCTTACATAAATATTTAATAATATGTGTATACTTTACTCTATATGTATTTATATGTGTATGTATATATATTTGTATGTATATGTACGCATGCATATGTGTATATATATGTATTTGTGTGTATATGTACATACATATTAATAAACGTGGGAGAAATGGTTCATGATTAAAAGAACTATAAAAGATAACAGTATTCAAATGCAATAGGTAGATCTTATTTTGAACCCTGATTCAAATAAACTACCAACCAAAAGATTTAATTATTAAGACCCTGGGGAAATAAGATAATATCAAAGAATTGAAGAATTAGCATTCATATTGTGAGGTATGATGATGATGTGGATTGGGATTATGGCAAAGAAAAAGTCTTTACCTGGTGGAGAAATTTAGTGAAGAACTTATAGGTAAAAATAACATAATATTTGGGATTTGGTTTAAAATAATCCTGACCTATACCCATACTTCCTGAAAAAAGCTAGAAGAAGACGGCAAAGAGGTTCACCTTTTTGTATTTTTGACGTTTTCATAATAATGTTTTTAAAGGGAAGGAAGAAAGGAAAGGAGGTGGAGAATGCTCTATAACACGGTAACAATAACAGCCCCTACTTCACGGGTTGCTGCAAGCATTACTCCGTGTATGACTGCTTTAACGTGTACGTGCTGCGTGTAAACTTCTTTAATTATTAGCAGAGAATAACACATCACCACTTCCTACAAGTGACTGTAAAACACTGGATCAAATAAGGCTAAACCTTTTTTAACTGTAGGATTTCTCACAGACCAGTAACTCAATAAATATAACCTACAAGACATACGACTGATTCATAGAACTTTCCCACTAAGACAACCACAATATAGGAAGAGTGATGATTTAAAAGTTTTTTTAACTTAATATGGATAAGAAAACGATGATGTGGTTTCTATTTACAAATTAAATAGACAACAAACACCAATGTTACTCTCCTAGTTTTTTTACCTTAGTTCTGAGAGTTCTGGAAATACATCAGGGATATCAGGCATCTTGTAACCAAAACCATTTTGGCTTATCTAAAGAGAGTGTGAAATGGTGTTAAATTTCAGCCATCTTTTTGACTGCTCCTATTCGGTTATAAAAGTAATTTTTAATGTACTGCGTCCCATAACTGTTTTCATTATCACGCTTAATCTTTGCACTTCACATTGTCCTTACCCTCCCCTTCTTTCTTCACTGTTTTTTTCAGTGTATCTTTATACATAAAGGGTTACATTTTTTTTTTTTTGACGGGGATCACGTGAGTACCTGTGTTTAGCTCTTGGACAAGTATACGCTTGTAAAATAAATCTCCTAAGTGTATCTGTGACAAATGTGGAGAATTATCTGTGGGTTTCACTGATGTATATGAATGTTTGTCTCAAGTGAAAGGCATTAAGTATAGAAAAATTAGTAAGTTGGCAAAAATCTGAATAGTTACCTAAGTTCCATGAGAGAGTAGGGTAGATAAGGAATAGAGTATACATTGTTTGAATATAGATGACATTTTAAAATCAAGGACCCATGAAAAGTTCCCTTGTAATTTTATTTATACTACTAATTATAATTTGTTCATAATATTCATTAATAAAATGATGAAAGGTTTTGGAAAAACGAAGTCCACTTGGGTCTATATTCTAAATTATTACAAACACTAAAATTAGTAAAGTTGATTATGATAATTTTTTAATATTTTGAGTATTACTATGGGTGATATTCACTAAGGGTTAAAAATGAAGGTTTTAAAATCCCTTTAATATGTTTAACGCACAGTCTCTCCCTCAGTAACATCCCACATGGCAGCAGAGACCAGCTTAACTTAAGAACACACAAGTTTTTACACCAATAAGACACTGGATTAAAAGTCCTCAGAATGCTAGAGCAGACCCTCCATAATCTGATACATGCTTCTCCTATACGATCCTTCTCATATCTTTGCCTGTGTCCTATATGACAACCAGAGGGCTCTATAACAGGCAGCCTCACAAATATGCCATCTGGTTTATGCTCCCAAATCTTTGTCAATGCTGTTGCCTCTTCAAAGAATTGCCTTATGTGACCCCTTATCATCCCGGCAAATTCATTACCATCTATCAAAATTTGGCCTCAAGTGTGAATTCATTCATTCATCTGCCTCATTTTGAATGAGCACCTACTATATGTATTAGGCATGCTTTGAGGCACCAAGGATAAAGTGGTTTAAGAAAAAGAATTGCATCTTTTATAAAGGTATCTTTCTAGCTCTACGATGGTCCCTGGGAGCACTGACTATTCCCTTAACTGTATCTTTGCCGTTGCTCTAGACTATCTCTTCTACTTACAATTATTTATTTGCTGGTTACCTCTTTGACATTGTTACGTAAGTTGAAAATGTGATTTAATCTTTTTATCTTTTGTGCCATGGTGGCTGGCACACTGGAGGGATATAATGTTTGTTGACTGAATATTTCAAGGGTACAAACTACAGATATCAGATACCAACCGGTGCTGAAGTGTCTGTTGTGGGAACAGGCAATGGCAGATTTGAAAGGACACCAAATGAAGGAGCAGCAGGTTTGGCTGCTGTATGACTTGTCGCTGAAGAAGAAACAGTGTCAGCAACAGATAAAGAACTGACAGTCCTGGTAGCTTCTTGTGGGGGATATGGAGGAAGAAATGGAAAACCCGGAGAAGCACAAGGAGGCGTCCCACCCGCTTTACTGTACAGGCTAAAGGGAAAGAGAGGAAAAACATGAGGTTAGATTTTAGGGGTAAGTTTGTAAAAGTATTCCTAAATTGCTCTAAATAACAGTGGTTATGCAGTACAGATGGCAGGTGCCATTAGTTATTATAATTATATAAGTGAATCAGATGTCATATAAATTGATAAAATATGAACACCCCTCAAGAGAAAATTTTCGTTTCTTTCCATGAAAAAGAAAAATGTTTTAGAAAATATACAATTCAACTGGTCACACTGGAAGTAAATAGAATGCTCAAAACTCAAATATGGCCTTTCTGTTGCCATCAGTGAGTATCTTCATAGAAGAAATGGAGAACATTTAAGTCCAGGAAATTTATTCAAGTGTACCTTGAATAAATTCGTAGCTTTCATTATATTTGGCAAAATCTGACTGCAAGTCAAGACTGTTTACTGGAAAATTTCAAAGAAAAATTAAATGTATAGATGAGCTGCTAAAAATGTTAAAACATAAAAAAGATGCGTATAAAAACTATGTATATATTAGAAAAAGCGGCACAGCAGTATGTACTCAAGATATAATCAGAAAATAATTTATTTTTGCAAGGTAATAAATATTGGGTTCTGGATGAAGATGGTGACATAGGAAGATCCTGAATTCACCTTCTCCTACAGAAATACTGAATCAACAGCTACATAGGGAACAATTTCCTCTGAAAAAAACCCTAAAAACTAGCTGAGCAGCTCCTACACATTGGGCAAACAAGAAGAAAATGACATCTAAGCTGGTAGGAGAGGCTGAGACACAATCTCACCATAAACCCCACCCTCAGCAGGACAACCCACAAGCCGGAGAAAACTCAAAACCCAGAGCTTTTCCCTGGGGAGTTAAGGGTTGAGTTTGAACCTGAGAGACAAGCCCCCAAAACATCTAGCTCTGAAGACCAAAAGAGCTCTTGTCCCCAGACTCACAAGGCTACAGCGAACTAAGAAACAATTCTCACAGGGCTCATACTCTTGGACTCCCCTGCCTCAGGGCCCAATGCAGAAGAGGACCTGACTTAATGTGAAAGAGGCTCATTTGCCAATCTTAAAGCATCAGCTCAGAGGTAGCGGCAGGCATCTAACACACATCTAGGGGTCCGCTGGGATACTTTCTGGGGATGGTGGCTGGTGGGTGACATCTTGTTTCCCATCTGCTGTGCTCCAGAGACCCAGTATCACCCAGAGGGAGCGCCTACACGCATCTGGTGCTCTGCTTTCTGCAGCTGCTGCCCAGGGAATATCCCTTGATTGCCTGACTCTGGATGCCAGGCAGGCTAATATTCCTGGGTCCCACAGGATCGTAACAATCAGAGAGAAGGTTCTTGGTAGCCTGTGACCCCCAGGACACTGCACAGACAGCAGACAGAAGCAACCCGCAGCCTTTCTGTGAAAGAGGCCTATGTGCTTGTCCAGGGGCTCTGACATCTAGGCATCCATGGAGATGCTCTCAGGGCATGGAGGCCAGTGGACGCCAGCTCCGCACTCTGCCTCACTCCAGCTCACCAGTATCTTACAGAAAGGAGCTTATACCCTTGTTTTTGCAGTGGCAACCAGAGGACAGCACAACATTGTCTGAATCTGACGAGCGGGGCTCACACTCACAGAAATGGAGAAAAAGTTCTTAATCTGCTGCACCCCCAGGGGAACAGCAGGACAACAGGAGCTCAGTCTCCCTGGTGAAAGAGACCTATTAGCTTATTACCATAGCCCTAGCCTGAGGGGTAGGCTTCTCATTAAACACAACTCTAAGGACTGAATGTAACCCTTCCATAGACTCCAGAGGGCGGGCTCTACTATCTTTGTGCTCTCCCCTCTGCTTGTTCCAGAACGCCAGCATGTCTTGCAGGGGAGATCTTACATGTGTTTGGTGCCCCGGTTTTGTATTTGGTGCTCTGGTTTTTGTGGCTGCCAACCAGGGAATGCCCCTTACTTACCTGGCTCTGGTGGCCAGGGGGGCTGCATTCCTGGGTCCCATGAGACTGTAACAGTTGTAGACAGTTCTTGGCAGGCTACCACACCAGGGTACTACAGATAGCAGACTTAAACACACCCACAGTCTTAATGTGAAACAGGCCTATTTGCTTATCCTGAAGCTTCAGTCTGAGGGGTGGGCTTCAGGCTTGGAACCCATGTATGTGAAGGCCTATGGAGGCGCCTTCAGGGAACAGAGGCCAATGGACACCATGTTTTCATTCTCATCACCTGGCTCAGGTGGCTAGCAGGACTTAATAAGCTTGTGGTCCCACAGAACTGTATTAATTTGCATACCTTAAAAGCTGCTGCCTGAGGGTCTTGCTTCCAATCAGCCTAAATCTAGGTATGGATATCCTCCCCTGTGGGGCAATGACAGGTCTTGGCACACCCTTAATTCCTGGGAGCTATTAAAAAAATAATAGGTTGCTTGGACAATCACAAAGGCTTGAGAGACAGTCAAGAGCCAGGGTAGGGTTGAATGATAAGGTTCATCTCCTAGTCCTGTCCTCAAAACTGGGAGAGGTAACTGTTTTATCTTACAGAGTCAAGCAAAAAGAAAAAACAAAGAAATATGTTCCAAATAAAAGTACAGGATAAAACCTCAGGAAAAAAAAACCTTAATGAAATGAAGATACATAATTTACCTGATAAAGAGTTCAGAGTAAAGGTCATAAAGATGCTCCCTGAACATAGAGAGAACCTCAACAAAGAGAAAGAAAATACAAGAAAGAATCAAAGCTGGAGAATACAACAACTGAACTGAAAAATATACTAGAGGGATTCAAGAGCAGACTGGATGAAGCAGCGTGAGAAATGGAATATTTCCTGCCGTATCAGTAAACAAAGGATGTCATCGTCATCAGCCAGAAGAAATGATCAGTGAACTCAAGACAGGGCAGTGGAACTCACATAATCAGAGCAGAGAAAAAAAAGGAAAAAAAGTGAAGATAGCTTAAGGGACTTATGGTTTGTATTATAGGGGTACCAGCAGGAAAAGAGACAGAGAAAGGGGCAGAAAACTTATCTGAAGAAATAATGGCTGAAAACTTCTCTTACCTAGGGAAGGAAACGGGCATCCAGATCCAGGAAGCCAGGAGGTCCCAAACAAGATGAACCAAGACACATTTTAATTAAAATGTCAAAAGTTAAAGACAAGGCAAGGATCTTAAAAGCAGCAACTTGTTAGGTACAAGGGAACCCCCATAAAACTACCAGCAGATATTTCAGCTGAAACTTTGCAGGCCAGAAGGCAGAGGAATGACATATTTAGAGTACCAAAAGAAAAACACTTTCAAGAATACTCTACATAGCAAAGTTCTCATTCAGAATTGAAGCAGAGGTAGAGTTTTCCAGACAAGCAAAAGCTAAAGGAGTTATCACCACTAAACCGACCTTACAAGAAATGTTAAAGGGACTTCTTTATGCTGGTATTACATGCAAATAGAAACCAAAAGAAAGCTGGGGTAGCTACACTTATATCAGACAAAACAGACTTTAAAACAAAGACTGTAATAAGAGACAAAGAAGGGTGTTACATAATGGTAAAGGGGTCAATCCAACAAGAGGATATAACAATTATAAATATTTATGCACCCAAGACAGGAGCACTTAAATATATAAAGCAAATATAAACAGACCTGAAAGGATAAATAGAGAGCAATAAAATATGAATAGGGGACTTGGGACTTCCCTGGTGGTGCAGTGGTTAAGAATCTGCCTGCCAGTGCAGGGGACACGGGTTTGATCCCTGATCCGGGAAGATCTCACATGCCCGCGGAGCAACTAAGCCTGGGCGCCACAACTACTGAGCCGGCGCTCTAGAGCCCACATGCCAAAACTACCGAAGCCTGCGCGCCTAGAGGCCGTGCTCCGCAAGAGAAGCCACCGCAATGAGAAGCCCACACACTGCAACAAAGACCCAACGTGGCCAGAGATAAATACATACATACATTTATTTAAAAAAAAAAATAGGGGACTTTAATACCTCACTTACAAAACTAAACAAATGGGACTACATCAAACTAAAAAGCTTCTGCACAGCAAAGGAAACCATCAACAAAATGAAAAGGCAACCTACAGAATGGGAGAAAATATTTGCAAACCATATATCTGACAAGGGATTAATATCCAAAATATATAAAGAACTCATACAACTCAACAGCAAAAAAACAAATAATCTGATTTAAAAATGGGAATCTGAATAGACATTTTTCCAAAGAAGACATGCAGATGGCCAACAGGTACAAGAAAAGATGCTAATTCTTTGATAATTAGATTACTATCAAACTTGTTGGAATGACTATTATCAAAAATATAAGAAATAACAAGCATTGGTGAGGCTATGGAGAAAAGTGAATGCTTGTACACTGCTGGTGGAAATGTAAATTGGTATAGCCACTATGGAAAACAGGATGGAGACTCCTCAAAATAGAACTACCATATGATCCAGCAATTCCACTTCTGGATATTTATGTGAAGAAAATGAAGACACTAACTCGAAAACACGTCTGCTCCCCTATGTTCACCACAGCATTATTTACAATAGACAAGCGATGGAAACAACCTAGTGTCCATCAGTAGATGATTAGATAAAGAAAAGGTGCTGTACATATACACCGAAATATTATTCAGCCATAAAAACAAAGAAAATCTTGCCATTCAAAACAATATGGATGGACCCTGAGGGTTTTATGCTATGTGAAATATGTCAGACAGAGAAAGGCAAATACCATATGCTCTCACTTACGTGTAGAATTAAAAAACGAAAAACAAAAACAAAAAACACTGAGCTCATAAATACAGAAAAGAGACTGGTGTTTGCCAGAGGCAGGTAATGGGCAGCAGTAGGCAAAACGTGTGAACACGGTCAAAAGGTACAGACTTTCAGTTATAAAATCAATAAGTCACGGGGAGGTAATATACAGCATCATTATGGTTAATAATACTATACTACATATTTGAAAGCTGCTAAGAGTAAATCTTAAACATTCTCATCACAAGAAAAAATTTTGTAACTATGTATGGTGATGGGTGTTAACTAGACTTATTGTGGTGATCATTTTGTAAAATAAATTACTATTGAATCATTCTGTTGTACACGTTACATGTCAATTATACCTAAAAAGGATAATATTTTACATTTTTTTTTCTTTTAGAGCAGTTCAAAGAGAACCACACTCTAAAATAATTAGTGTAATTTAAATACCAATATGGACACGGGTTTGATCCTTGATCCGGGAAGATCTCACATGCCCGCGGAGCAACTAAGCCTGGGCGCCACAACTACTGACCCGGCGCTCTAGAGCCCACATGCCAAAACTACCGAAGCCTGCGCGCCTAGAGGCCGTGCTCCGCAAGAGAAGCCACCGCAATGAGAAGCCCACACACTGCAACAAAGACCCAACGTGGCCAGAGATAAATACATACATACATTTATTTACAAAAAAAAATAGGGGACTTTAATACCTCACTTACAAAACTAAACAAATGGGACTACATCAAACTAAAAAGCTTCTGCACAGCAAAGGAAACCATCAACAAAATGAAAAGGCAACCTACAGAATGGGAGAAAATATTTGCAAACCATATATCTGACAAGGGATTAATATCCAAAATATATAAAGAACTCATACAACTCAACAGCAAAAAAACAAATAATCTGATTTAAAAATGGGAATCTGAATAGACATTTTTCCAAAGAAGACATGCAGATGGCCAACAGGTACAAGAAAAGATGCTAATTCTTTGATAATTAGATTACTATCAAACTTGTTGGAATGACTATTATCAAAAATATAAGAAATAACAAGCATTGGTGAGGCTATGGAGAAAAGTGAATGCTTGTACACTGCTGGTGGAAATGTAAATTGGTATAGCCACTATGGAAAACAGGATGGAGACTCCTCAAAATAGAACTACCATATGATCCAGCAATTCCACTTCTGGATATTTATGTGAAGAAAATGAAGACACTAACTCGAAAACACGTCTGCTCCCCTATGTTCACCACAGCATTATTTACAATAGACAAGCGATGGAAACAACCTAGTGTCCATCAGTAGATGATTAGATAAAGAAAAGGTGGTGTACATATACACCGAAATATTATTCAGCCATAAAAACAAAGAAAATCTTGCCATTCAAAACAATATGGATGGACCCTGAGGGTTTTATGCTATGTGAAATATGTCAGACAGAGAAAGGCAAATACCATATGCTCTCACTTACGTGTAGAATTAAAAAACGAAAAACAAAAACAAAAAACACTGAGCTCATAAATACAGAAAAGAGACTGGTGTTTGCCAGAGGCAGGTAATGGGCAGCAGTAGGCAAAACGTGTGAACACGGTCAAAAGGTACAGACTTTCAGTTATAAAATCAATAAGTCACGGGGAGGTAATATACAGCATCATTATGGTTAATAATACTATACTACATATTTGAAAGCTGCTAAGAGTAAATCTTAAACATTCTCATCACAAGAAAAAATTTTGTAACTATGTATGGTGATGGGTGTTAACTAGACTTATTGTGGTGATCATTTTGTAAAATAAATTACTATTGAATCATTCTGTTGTACACGTTACATGTCAATTATACCTAAAAAGGATAATATTTTACATTTAATTTTTTTTTCTTTTAGAGCAGTTCAAAGAGAACCACACTCTAAAATAATTAGTGTAATTTAAATACCAATATTTAAATTAATATAGTTAAGTTTAAATGGGTCAGTCACTCTTGTATAAAAGATAAAAAGACTTTTTAAAAAAATAGAATACTAAATACTTTACTTTGTATTTGTGGTATAATAAGAAACATATTTTGTCTTTGACCAGGTTCTAGGCAAAGTGCTCCTAAAATCCTGGTAAGCTCCTAAATGATAGGACCCCTTTTTGTTATTTGTAACATCTGAGTTTATGCTAATGAGGTGACTTAGGCTGAGTCCCTATATAGTCTGAGGATGGGGTTGGTCACCAAAAAGACCAAGTGACAGAAAGTTGGAACTTTCAGCCCCACCCATCGATCTCAGGGAAGAGGGGGCTGCTGAATAAGCTCTATAAAAACCCTTGAACAATAAGATCTGACAAGCTTCTTGTTGATGAATGTATCCATATGGTAGAAGGGTGGTGCACCCCAGTTCATGGGGACAAAAGCTCCTGTGCTTGGGGCTCTCCTAGACCTTGCCCTGCCCTATGTACCTCTTCATCTGGTTATTCATCTGTATCCTTTATAATATCCTTTATCATCAACTAGTAAACATAAGTAAATTTATTTTGGAGTTCCATGAGCCACTTAACAAATTACTCAAACCTGAGGTGGAGGTCATGGGAACCTGTGATTTATAGCACAGGTAACAATCTATACATTTTCAGTTGGTATGTGAAATGGAGCAGCCTGTGAGACTCAGCCCTTAATCTGTGGGATCTGACGCCATCTCCCAGTGGATAGCATCAGAATTAAGTTAAATTCATAGGAAACAGTCAGTGTCTGGTGAGAACTGGAGAATTACTTGGTGGTGTTGGAAAAAAAAACGGGTATCAGAGTATTGAAATGTTCCAAAATATATCAAGCTTAAACAATTTTTTTAAATGGGAGTGCTATTGTTTCATGACATAATTTAATATCATATTTAATGACATAAGTTACATAAATTGGAATTGTGTTGGAAGAAAACATTTGTCACAGATTTTGAAATTATAATACTAAAGCTAATATCAAAAAATAAATAAGAATATAGAGAAAAGTATCTGAAAAAGGAGGGTAAAGAGAGATTAACCCTGCCATATAGCAAAACACATTAGAAAACCTTAATAATTTTTTAAAAAAAAACCACAAAACTTTTTTAAAGCATAACACTGGCAATGGATAGGTAGATCAATGGAACTGAATACACAATCCAGAAAAATCCCAAAGATATATGGCAATTAAGATATACTAAAAAGAATCTCAAATTAGTAAAAAAAAAAAAAAAAAAAAAAAAAAAAGATAGATCGGTCAATAAATAGCATTGGGACATCTGGAAAAAATTAAATTGGAGCCAAGCCCTCATATCTATAATAAAATAAAAACCAATTGTATCAAATTTAAAATGTTTTTTGGATTTTTAAAAAAATCTTAAAAGAACTGGAAGAAATCACTGGGAAATTAAAAACTTGGGGTGGTAAAGGACTTTCTGTGATCCCAAATTCAAAAGTCATAAGAGAAAATAATGATAAATCCCATGACATAAAAAACAAAACACAACAAAACAAAACAAAACAACCCTCTACATGACAAAGCCCATTATAAATAAAGACAAATAACAAATTGGGGGAAAACATCTGAAACATGTCATAGGAAAATGGATAATTTCTCTAACAGATAAAGAATTTCTCCAAATTAATAAAAGACTAACAACCCAATAGCAAACTGGAGACCAGGACAGAATACACAGGTTCAAGGAAAGGAAAAAAAAAAATCTCTAAATCATAGGAAAAAATTGCCAACTTCACTTTAAGATAAATACAAATAAAGTTATACTAACACATTTTCTGCTTATAAATTAGCAAAGAACCATTTTGATAATTTACTATGTCAGCAAAGGGAATAAGCATTGTGTATAGGAGTAGAAATTGGTACAACTTACTCTGTAGGGCAATCCTGCAGTATTAGTCAAAATTACAAACATGTATACCACTTTGAGAATGTATCTAACAAATAAACTTACACTTGGGTAAAATATTATTTTTAATGTTATTCACTGCATCACTGAGGGCAAAGAAGGATGGGCCTTTCAGGAAAGATTGGAAACAACAAAAATGTCCATTAATAGGAGTTTTGTTAAGTTATGCTATATCCATCCATAAAACAAGTACTTTGTGGTCATAACGAAGAATGAGGAAGTGCTTTAGTAACCAACATGGAAAGCTCTCTGAATCATACCATTTAGTGAGGGGGGAAAAAAAAAAGAGGGCAAGGGAATAGTTTGCTACCATTTGTGTGAAAAAAGAGGGAATAAAATACTATGTGTACATATTTCCTTGTATATGCATAAAATATCTCAGGAATTCTATACATATGCACCCAAATGAAAAACTCTGGATACCAATAAGAAGAGTAAACCGCAAGGGAAAAAGTGGAAGGAGACTTTTCACCCCACACCCTTTTACAGTTTTAAAATTTTTGAGCCAAGTGAATATATGATTGAAGAAATTAAGTTTAAAAAAGTTCTCTAAAAAGCTTGTCTACTTCAAAGTATGGCTCACCTTTATCTTAAAGTTTTACTTTTATGTAAAGGTATATTATTAGCAGGTATGTAAATATAACATAAGTTATTTAGAAAGAGTATGTTCAATGTGAGGGAATATTTGTACTATCCTTGAAATAGTCTTAATAATTCTGAACCAATCTGCTTTATTTTAATCTCAGTAGCAGGTACAACCTATAAAATAATCTAAGAAATGTATCAAACATGCTTTTTAACAATGTGTACCGTATCACAGTTGTTGGCTTATATCTTCAAATAAGGTGATTGAGATATACTTAACTCTTTCCTGACAGAAGATAGGAAATACAGTTTTTAGATAAAGAATATCAGCGAGGCTTATGACTCCAGGACAAAGACATAGGAGGGCAAAGACGATGGCTGGGGCTGATATACCCAATGAATGGGATAATCTAGCCTAAGCAGATTTCCAGGCGTGTTAAAGATGCCACCTGACTTCTGAACAAGAAAAAGTTCTTGGAAATTAAGTAGAAGAACTGGGTAATTAAGCCAAGAGATATTACAGGAAGAGGAAGTAAAGATTGTAAGAAGTTGTATCATCATGCAATTTCAGAGTATCTGAGATAAAAAGTTACAAAGGATCAGGGACTTCCCTGTGGCACAGTGGTTAAAAATCTGCCTGCCAATGCAGACAGGGAACACGGGTTCAAGCCCTGGTCTGGGAAGATCCCACATGCCGTGGAGCAACTAAGCCCGTGCTCCATGGGAAGATCCCACATGCCGTGGAGCAACTAAGCCCGAGCTCCACAACTACTGAGCCTGCACTCTAAAGCCTGTGAGCCACAACTACTGAGCCCATGCACCACAACTACTGAAGCCCGTGCGCCTAGAGCCCGTGCTCTGCAACAAGAGATGCCACTGCAATGAGAAACCCGCGCACTGCAACGAAGAGTAACCCCCGCTCACCGCAACTAGAGAAAGGCTGCGTGTAGCACTGAAGACCCAACGCAGCCAAAAATAAATAAATAAAATAAATAAATTTAAAAAAGAAAAAAGGTTACAAAGGATCAGAAATCAAAATGGCACTGGACATCTTGGCAACAGAAGCCTATATATAGACAATAGAGGAAAGCCTTCAAAATTCTCAGTGGAAAACCACTTCAACATAGAATTTGAACTCTACCAACTTTTAAGTGTGAGGGTATATTAAAGACATTTTCAGGTTAAAAAAAAAAAAAAAAAGGTCTCAAAATTATTCTTCCAAGCATCTTGTGGCATACTGTATTTTCCAAAAGTGGCCACAGCACTATTTCCGGTCCCATATACTCTTCTAGAACCTTGCCACTCTACCATAAAGAGGAAGAGCCTGTTTTCTTCCCCTTGAATCTGATCAGGACTTCTTGACTGCCTCAACAAACTGAATGAAGCAGAAGCAAGATGAAGCAGAACAAACTGAATGACTTCAGTAGCTATGTCAGAGAAGGCGAATATGACTTTCTCATAACTCGTTCAGGATGTTCACCCCAGGAGCCCAGCCGTTATGACGTGAGGAAGCCCAGGCTGCATCGAGGTATTCTAGTTGACCTCCCCAGGTAAGGCCTCTGATGAGAGCCCACTGATGATGAGTAGAGCAGACAAGAGCTCTCCTGGATGAACCCTTGCTGAATTGAAGATCAGTGAGCAAAATAAACGTGTTCATTGTTTTAAGCCTCGCCAGCTGAAGCAGAAGGTGGAGCACAAACAAGCTCTATTAGTCCCTAACCAAACTGTGGATTCACAAGGAAAATAAATGGTGTCATTATTCTAACCACAAGTTTTAGGATAATTTGTTATTCATCCTTAGTAACTGGAACATGCCGTTACTTAGGAAACTATAGGGAGGCAGTAAGGCAAGAAACTAGGAAATAGACTGAGAAAGAAAAAAACTTAGGATGCAGGAAAAGGAGAATCCAACACAGGAGAGTAGGAAAGGGAAATCCCAGGATGACAGCTTTATAGTGGTTGTAGACTAACTAATTCAGAATGGAGGGGGAAAATGGAGCAATGTCTGCAAAGAGAAAATACCGGAACCTAGAGATTACCTGACAGGTTTGATGATGTGAAAAAACGATTTGAAAGGTATTTTTCAGAGCTGCTAAAAGATGTGGAAAATTAAAAAGATCAAAGAAGATAAAATGAATGAAAAAATCAAAGTAATTATTAACTCCAAAGAAAAGCAAAAAGTTATACCATCAGGGAAATATAATCACTATAAAGTACTAGGCTCAGCAGCAAGGAATATTTAGAGAGTCAATGTAATGAAAGTACCAAACATGAGTTTAAGTAAAAATCAAAAATTTCTCAGAGGATGAGGGAAAAGGAAGGTTTGTGAAAGATAAGTAAAATCCTCATCAATCCATAATAGGAAGTCAATAGATAGTACCTAAAATGAAAGAATCAAGAGATAGCAGTATGTATATATTATTCAGAAAGATGAAGGTAAATATTAGAGAAGCAGCTTAAAAAACAAAAACACAGTTGTCTCTGAAAAGTATGAATGTATCTGTGTGTGAAGGTGGGGACGTGGAAAGCAGAGGATTGCCTTTTAACATTACTTGAATTTTTAAACTATATTTTGATTACTTAGATCGAAAGTAAATAAATGTATATACAAACTCTTTCGATATAAACATACTTACTATGGGAATGCTGTTGAAGCAGGAGCTAAAGCTGGAGGATTCTTCCAAAACTCATCCAACAGACTCTGAATAATTTTCCCAAGATCTGAGTGCATTGTAAACTAAAAGTAACAGTAATACACGGTGATCAAATTCATCTTCAGAAGAAGATTATCAAGTCTCATTAGGATAATTTAATTGTAAAACTCAATCTTAAAT
Source organism: Physeter macrocephalus (assembly GCF_002837175.3). Taxonomy (NCBI): domain Eukaryota; kingdom Metazoa; phylum Chordata; class Mammalia; order Artiodactyla; family Physeteridae; genus Physeter; species Physeter macrocephalus. The sequence goes on along the minus strand of NC_041233.1, from coordinate 102,868,180 downwards.
CCACTTTTGCAAGTCAAGAATTAAATGAAAAGCAAAGGATATTATGTCAATTGAACAAATCAGCAATCCACAACTTAAAATATTTTCTTATAGAATCAATACCATAAATGAGGTTATAAGTTTATTAGTCAATAATGGAGCTGAAATATTTCCACATTTCACTACTGACAATAATGTGAAGGTTCAAAGGTAAATACTGAGTACATTTAAGTTACAGTCCTTCACGTTAATCAATCATATATATACATATATATATATCCTAAGAAATTTAAGGCATATTTGAATTTTATCCCTTCCTAACCACTATAAAAGATCTACTATGAACCAAAGTTCTTAACATCAACAGGTCCTCACCACTGAAAAACAAATAACCTTCAAATCAGGATTATCTATTAAATACAGTGAACATTTTTGAAATAAATTACACCATATACATACATTGTTTACTAATGGAGAGGTAACATACACTCCTTGTTTATCCACTAAGTGATGTCGTATTGGTGGATAAACACTGATCACTGGTTTTTCCTGAGGAAATTGTGGAGGAAGCAATCTGGTAAAGGTAGAACAGATTAAACAAACAAAGACAACAAATGTGATATTATACAATCATAATCCTAAAACAAAATTACTTAAAAGCAAATAAATTTTCATACTTTCATTTGGATTACTCAGTAATTAGTGCTCTACTATGGTTGCTGAGTTGATCGAAAGTATACAAAAAGATACACTTGGGCAACAAGACTATAAAGTAATTCAGTATAGTAAAACCTTCTTAATGTGGAATAAGGATACCGTGAATTATAGACTATTCTTCACACCATGCCAATTAATTGCTTTCAAACACAATATACCAAACTATCCAAAATCTCAGCTAAAATTAGACCAGGCATTTTTATCAGATGAAACCTAATTTAACCCAGTCTGGCTATTTAATGGACCACAGGTTCTGGCCATATACTTTTCTTATGGCTTTCCTACTTTTGAAATACTGCCAACAATTATTTCATTATATACTGAATTTTTTAAAGAGTTGAGTGGATAAAATGGGAAGTGCTAGGATTGGAACAGTGTAGCTGTCATCATGCCTTGGTTCTATAGGGCTCTCTTCTAAATGTCTCAATTAACACATCTCTCCCAACTTTGAGGTCAATCTCATGGTTTCAAGTAAATAACAGTAAATTCTCAATACAAAAAATAAAGAGTAAAAATCTTAACCTTTTTTGAACTACTACGAATTTAAAATTAGGGAGTAAAGTCTTTAAAAATGAGAGTTTACTGGACATGGAACCGTTTTCCAAATCTCTAAAACTCAGAACAGTATGTCCCTTTAAACTGCCACTCTGTTCTCCCTTCTGGCTCAGAAAACTATTTGTTGGCAACACTGTCAAGAAGAAAACTGGGTCCTTGTTGGCTTCTCCTACTTAGCTCTACCTAAGGCATGTGATGAGAGATAAAACTACTTCATTTATATAGTTGAAGATGTTAAACTAGTTTGGTAAAAAAAGGCAATGTATGGCCTTTGGACCCCAACCAATCTGGGTTTCTCTCCCCACTACACTATTCACTACCTATTTGTCTGTAATTTGTTCCGATTTGCAGGGCTGCTGTGATGATTCAGAAACTCCCATATATCAAGGTAACACAGCATAATGGTTGTCACTGTTATATAGTCATGCTTTAATCCCCACTCATTCAACTAGGATTTAACAAGGCCTCCTATGTACAGGCACCATGCTGGGCAATGAGGATAGGAGGATGAACAAGTATGGCTCCTATCTTCAAGTTAAGTGCCTTTTTACCTCACCCAAACACTCACTCTAGTGGCTAGCCACCTGATGCAATCTGAGGTAATAACTTAATTCTTTCATGCTAAAGACTAATAACCGCACTTAAGGCTAAATGAGTACTTCAGCAATCACTTTGTCCAGCCTTTCCTCTTTATAACTTAATAACCTCATGATTACATTTTCAACTTTTAATTTTTTTTCTTTAAAAATAATTAGCAGATCAAATTCAGTCTTGAACTTTCTGGTTGACGTAGTATATCTGTTGCTGAAAACTAGAATATTTTCACTTATTTCTGATGTAAAAGTGCCTATATCTCTAATGGTTTTCCACACATGATCCCTTCGAGTGTTTGTCATTCTCATTCTTACTCTTTGAGCCTACCTCTAGCTTAGACTTTAGTGCAAAACAATAAAAACGATTACGTCTTTTTATTACATTTCCTCTTTTACAGTTTCTTACAGCCATATCTATTACAATGATGACTTTAAAAATTTTTTATTTCACAAAATTGTAAGTTTAATAAACTATACTAGAGAGGGAGATAAATACTAGAAAGGGAATAAATTCACTTTTAAACAGTTTACTTCTAATAGCTAAGAGACAAAATAATAAAAAGATTTTAAAGTCCTATTATATGAAAAAATAGGATACAATTCTACTCACATATTAATGTTAATTGTCAGGTTGTTTACGGTGAATGGCAACCTGTATTCCACATCTTTCTGTATTTCAGCTATACTGTAGGAGAAAATTTGAGAAAAAAAATTTATCTAAAGTTATAAAAACGATTAATGTTAAAAACAAATGTTAAATATTTTTAGAGTCTACTAAAACTACTTTATTTTAATAATAAAATTTAGATGGCCAATAAAACTTGTATCTTGAGGGGAAAATGATCATGTTTATGGAATAACCAGGCAATACTATTCTGAGATATGGGCGGGGTCGTTGCTGAGAGGGGGAGTTAGATGGTGAGGTAAAGAGACAAAGAAAAACTCTTGTATTAGTGCTAGATCGATTTACTATCACTTTAATTCATCCTCAGGAGAAGCAATTGTGAGCCCTCTATTTAGAACAGGTCAGCAAGACATCTGGGTTCTGATTATAGTTCTGCTATTGCCCAGCTGTATAGATAGCTGGGGAAGCCTGGGCCTTAAGAGCTTAAACTTAGAACTCTGGATGAGATGTCTCCTACAGTCTTATGATAGAGACCGCTGGCTGCTTTTCGAAACCAAATATTCCCCTTCTTCCTAAATAAAAGAAGCCTGATTTTATTCTGAGTAGCAATGTTCTAACTTTCCTTGCAGCAAGCTGTTGCTGTAGACTTAAGTTCCGGTCAATAAAACATAGAAAAGGTGTGAGGTGGAATTTCCAGCGAAGCATCTTAAAAGGGAACAAAAAAACTCGTATGAGTCCAGTTGCCCTTCCAGCCTGGCCCTGATAGCTGAACTTCTAGCAGCCATACTGGACCAGGAGTGACCCTGAGAATGGGAGCCATACACTAGGGAGAGCTCAGCAGGAAGAAGTAGCTTGGGTCCTTGATGGCTATGGAATTGTCAAACTGAATTTCTCGTATGCAGAGAAAAAGAAACTTTTATCACGTTTAAGTTACTCTTTTGGGAGTCTTTGTTACTAGCAGCTGAATATAAATGCCAACTAGTGTAAGACCCATATACTTTAACATTCTACATTCAGAATTTTATTTTATTTTTAATTGCAGGCATGCAATTATTACAGTTATAATCTACCAACCAAATTTTTGGGGGATCACTTGGAATGCTAACCAACATTCATAATCTTTCCAAAGGGAAAAATGTTAAGTAGTATTAATGACTTAACGCTGAAAGGAAGCCTAATATCCAAACGGACGTGAAACTTTTTCAAGCGTAAATACCTTTGAAAGATCTAGCAATTATGTAATTTACTTTTCTTTTGGTTGCTTCAATTAGTAGCTTTAGAAAACCTCTTATTTTCCTCATTTTCTTTTTTGGACTATGACTTCTTTTTGCCTTCTGATAAAAATCTAGCCTCTCAAATATGTAAATTTTAGGTAGCTTGAAAGGTTCCAAAGTGTTGGGATGGAGTTACGGAGAAATCAGAGATGTCTCCTCTGACATCCCATGGAATGAGGTTATGACTGAAGAGAAGAAATGGTTGAGAAAAGACTCAAGAAGATATTCAATATTAGGACTAACATAATTTTTGTGAAAGTTTCCTTTGGGGATCAGGTTTGGACTAGGATACCAACAGCCTTCTCAGTTGTATAAACATTATGTAATCAATAAAATGGCTTAGGTTATTTATTCCTCTTTGTTATCTTAGGACCCTAAGGTGTCCAATGCTTTAAGGGAATACTGATCACAAAAGCATCCACAAGTTCAAAGCCAAGTGGAGCATCTTAGTGATGAAGGGCACGGCCTCTTAAATTAAGCTTCCTGGGATCAAATCCTCTGCCATTCACTTGTGTGATCATGGATGACTTATTTAATCTGTCTAAGCCTTATCTCTCACATGGTAAATGCAGACATTAAAAATACCCATCTACCTAAAAGGATTGTTAGATTAAGTGAGATAATGCATGTAAAGCCCTCCCCACAAAAATACCATAATTGTTCAACATATGTTAGCTATTATTAAATAAGCATTTAGAACACACATCTAAATTGGAGCCTGTCTAAATTTGTAATACTAAAGTTTTAACTCATTTTTTCAGACACTGTATTTTTATAGAAAACAAAGTGAATTTGATTGAAATGATTTTTACTTAAATCATTGGCTAGAAGTGTTCAATTCACTGTTCCCATAATTATGTTCTTGACATTTATTAAAATTTGTGACAAGTTTCCTCCACAAATGAGGTATCAAAAATAACTAAAGGTAATATTTGTAACATTAATGAGAGCTAAACCGTCATTAACAAATTCCACAACAACAGGTTAATCGTGGCAATTGATGGGGTTCAGGACAAGCTACCCCTAAATGTGGCACCTTGGCATCTTGCATATTTTAACCTAAAGGAGTAGGAGAAAAAAGCAGAAACAGGAAGGTTACTCTGACCTCCTCCCCCCTCCCCGTTCTTCCCTGAAACAGGTCATAAAACCTCATTAAGAGGTGCCCTCCCCATGCCAAGAGGAAAGGAGCATCCTTATCTCAGAAGACACAGGGACACCAAGAAGAATCCTAACAAACCGGCCTTGCTATGTCATCACTGTACCCTGCAACCACATGCCCGCTGCCCCATTTACTACAATTACAAGCATACTTCACTTTATTGTGCTTCATAGATATTGCCTTTTTCTTTTCTTTTCTTTTTTTCTTTTCTTTTTTTTTTTTTACAAATTGAAGGATGGTGGCAATCCTGCATAGAGCAAGTCTATTGGTGCCATTCTTCCAATAGCATTTGCTCGCTTTATGTTTCTGTGTCACATACTGGTAATTCTTGCAATATTTTAAACCCTCCACCAGCAGAAAGATTGCGACTCGCTGAAAGCTCAGATGACAGCATTTTTTAGCAATGAAGTATTTTTAATTAAAATATATACACTGCTTTTTAGATATAATGCTATTGCACACTTAATAGACTACAGTATAGTGTAAACATAACTTGTATATGTACTGGAAAACCAAAAAATTCATGTGACATGCTTTACTGCAATATTTGCTTTATTGAGGTGGTCTGGCACTGAACCCGCAATATCTCCAAGACGTGCCTCATACCCCTTAACCCATCATATTCCTCCACAACTGTCCACTCTTCATCAAACCCAGCATAAAATACTCAGGTCTGTTTCTTTGGGTCTTCATTTCCTTTTGAAGGCCCCCCTGATAATGTAAAACTCACATTAATTAAATTTCTATGCTTTTCTCCTATTAATCTGTCTTTGTCAGTTTAATTTTCAGACCCAGCCAGGGACTCTAAGAGCATCAAGGAAAGCTCTTTCCTCCTCTACACTAGCTGTGTTAGACAAAATGGCAGATATTTGTTCTACTTAATTAAAACAAGAATCATTCCCTGAATCTTTATCACAAACTAATTTTGAATTTTTTGCTATTTTCAAATAACTCTAAAAAAGTTATTCCAAAAATAATTCATTCTCATTAGAAAAAAAATTATTTTTCCAAATCAGCAAATGTTATTTTACAATATTTTTAAATGGCTGCATAATGTTCTAGTATATTGTTTAAACTACTCCATACTATTAGATACTGAAACTGAGCAGGACCTTGTGGGGCTCCTGGGCATGGAAGCCTTTATGTGTCCTCCGTTTCTCGTTTGTAGGGGATAGACTCCAGCCTCCATTACCTTCCCTGAATTCTAAAGGGCAGATTTGAACAATTGCTAATCAGGGAAGGGAGGGGATGCAGAGACAAGGGAGGAGACCACCTGAGGCCAAATTAAAGGAGTGCAGGCTCTGCACACACCCTGATCCTTAATAGCAGCTCTGCCCTTGAACCACTGCTATAAAACTCACCAAATCCTCCCAGGTTGGGACACAGTTTCTCAGGGCACAAGCCTGCTGTGTCCCCGTTTGCCTGGCAAAGCAATGGAGCTATTCTTTTCTACTTCTTCCAAAACTCTGTCTCCGAGATGTGATTTGGCACTGGTGCACAGAGGCTGAGTTTTTGGCATCAATATTTAGATTGTTTCCAAGTTTTACTACTGTAAACCATACTTTGATAAACATTCTTACAGCCATATAGCCATATCTTTATGCTTACAGGTAAGTAAGCATAAAGATGTAAACACACATACACACACTTTGAAGTAATACTGTAATCACACCAGAGAAAATTTAAATAGCCTTTCATTAATAATTTTATTTTCTAGGTTCTCTCAGAGCAGTGAATTTAGACAATTTCCCTTTCCCATCCCATTTTCTCCAGGAAATATCAAAACTGACTTTTAAAAAGCAAATCTGTAACAGTGCTGGAAAGCAAATAGTACCATAAACTGACAAGAAACTTTGAGGAATCTTAGAAAGATTAAAAAAAAGATGGGATTAGATTTAAGGAAAAGATCAGCGTTAAAAAAATAAAGAAAATAAATACAGGAACTAATGACGACCCAAAACATAAGACCAAAGCAAAGTAGGAGCAGTCTGAAGGGCCTCCAAGCCCCGGAACCGATTCAACGCAAACCAGAGTGCGGAGGGTAGGGCAGGAGCGCCTCTCAGGGTGGAGAGTGCGGGGACACGTGGACCAGCAGGAAGCTACAGCACTCTCCTGGTGCCCTGCTTGCTCCAACCGGCGGACAGCAGTAATATCTGCCCCCTCAATAACACGGGGACATAGCCTCTAAGGTAGCAGTGCCTTAGGAACCTACTGACTCCCAGGAAGCCTTCATTTCCGAAGACAGCTATCAGCTTGGCCCATGACAAAGCGAGTCATTCTTTTTCACCTATCACCTGAGGCAGGCTATGATAAACAGAATTAAATATTTACAAACAAGTCAACCAGGAATCTCAAATACAGAAAAGGTTTGAACAAAACAAAACCATGCAAGGCATGCACCAAACCCAACAAGCCCCAAACACAGAACTTCAAGGAAACAGAGTTACACGAGCAAACAGAAGACTATCAATTTGTATAATATCCTCAGAGGAACAAAAGAAAATAGCCCTCGTGTTACCGAGTCCAAGCTCGAACCCCTAGCTGCACGACAAGCCAATAAATTGAGAGACGAGTTGCTGGGGTAAGGAATAGCAACTTCATTTGTAAGACCAGCAGATCAAGAAGATGGTGGACTTGTGCCCCCAAAGAACCATCCTGCCTGAGTTAGAATTCGGGCTTCGTTTATACTAAAAGGGGAGGGAGTAAGGTCAAACATTTCCTGTTTCCAGTCAGCCTCCGGAGGCGATGTGTTAATTTCTTCCTCCCTGCTGTCATTCACAGGTGGGGCTCTCAGGATGTTTCCTGTGAGCTAAACAAAGGTATTTTAGCTTAATGCTCTTTACCTGGGAGGCAGGGCTCCCAGATATGGGCCATGATGTATAATTGAAGCTAATAGGCAACATCCCTTTAGTAATTAACTTGTAATAGAATACAAAGGTTCTTCCTTATTAACACTTGCATTCACACACACACGTTGATATGAAAATGAATAATTAAGAAACTGGAAATTTAAAATAAATAGCTAAATAGCTCAAATAGATGGTTCAGTGCTCTGCTTGGAAGATGCTTCATACTGTATCCTTCTCTTGGAGAATACTGATGCACTTTAGCATATTAAAGGCTTTTAGAAATTCTAGAGTACTCGATTTTGTTTTCTATGTCTGTTTGACATGGACCACTTATTTTACAGTATTTTTTGAACAGTGTTCTGTAGAAGACATTGGATCATGATCGAGATATGCAAGGAGCTATAGGAACACAGAGGAAACAACCTAAACAGGGATGGGGGTGGTGGGGTATTCGGGGTAAAAAACGGTATCGGAGCTACATTTAAAAGTCAAGTAAGAGTTAACCTCAGGAGAGGATCAGGGAAATGAAGTGTACATTCTAGACAGAGGAAACACAATTAGGAAAGCTTCAGCAGGAAACAATAACTCTAAGAGTCTCCATATCCTTTGCCCTAAAGAAACTTTACATTGTGTCTGCTGACACGTTTCCATCAGTCACATCACCACCTTCTGTGACAACCAGGCTTTAAGCTAAGGAGGCTGGCAAGAGTTAGGAAGCTACTAAAAGGAATAACATGGTCAAATTCAAATTTTAAAAAGATGACTCTGGCACCCATGTGGAAGAAAAAAGTAAGGGAACAAGACTGCAGGCAGAGAGAAGAGTTACAATCCAGTGGTAGCAGAGATGACTAAGTGAAAACACGACGACCAGGTTTTTGGCTTAGGTGAGCAGGCAGTAGAGACAGCTTGGAAGGAGTTCAGAGGTAGGAGGGAGTAGTAGATGTGGTTGGATTCGACTGGCAATGGAGAAATGACGCCCTGTGTGGTAACTTTTTTAAAAAAGCAGGAATGGACTGATACTACTATAGGGAAAATTAACTAGAGATAGCACTTGAGTGTTACGGTCTATTTAGGAAAATTTTTAAATGGTAACATGCTTTATTGTGTCATATACTCTGCAATTATAACTTTCAATCACTGGTTATAGACTATATGATTTAATGTATCAAATTAAAATTCACTTAATTATGGGATTGTTTGCTATATATAACTTTTAAGTTCACTATAAGAGTTCAAATTTATAGTCAAAATATTGACATTTTGTAGGTTTCTGTAGCTTCAATAGGCTAAGGCACAGCAGATTCTTATAGAATTTTTTATTGCAACAAGTCAAGGTGATTTTCTTCCACAAGAAAATTTTACTCTCAAACACCTTTAAGAGTTAGAAAGGTACATGAATGAAGGCAGTTGCTTGTAATACAAAAGGGTGTGATTGCAAACTGGTAAAATGGAGAAGGGCAGCCCAGTAAATAGGACAGCTACTCTTAAGCTCAAAGCAAGCACTGTTATGTGGGAACTGTTGCCAGATCTTTCTATTTTAAAAGAAAAGTTGGAAAGGCCAAAGGCTATATGGGAAATCTCTGTACCTGCTGCTCAACTTTTCTGTGAACCTAAAACTGCTCTAAATAATAAAATCTACTTTTTAAAAGTTGGAAATCTGGATATTTTAATGAAAAATCTCAAATTATGTCGACAACAGATCCATTAAAAAAATACAACACTAGACAGGTTAAAACATATACACATATCCTCTCATTACAAACTTTTTGTGTTATCAAGTTTGCATGTGAGTCCTTATGAGCTGACAGTAAAAACTACAGAAAGAAAGGTTTGGAATCTAGGCTTACTAAAAAACCCATGAGTTTACAGGAGACAGCCTTATACCTGGGAGCAGGGGGTTAAACTTAACAGCTATAGGGTAGAAAATTATACAAGAGCAGACTCTCCAAAGATGTTAAAAGGTTTTTTAAAAAAATTTGGGTAATCAGAAAGAATATCCAAGGACTGGCAACAAAAGAAGATTTCAAAAACAATTTTTAAAAACTATGAGGTTGGCACTATTATATTTAAGATATAAAAATAAAATAATTGGCATTTACAGAGTACTTACTGTGTGTCAGATAACATTCTAGTTTCTTTACATGTACTGTCTGAAATCTTCCAAAATGAAATCTTACATTTCATTTGTGAAGAAAATAACTCTCTGGAATGGACTTGCTTTCTGAATGGAAAGTCAGAAGTAGTCCTGCCAGAGGCAAATGAGCTGTGGGCTTGTGAGCAATTCATAAACAATAAGCTGGCTAGATCCATGTAGGCTAAGAGGCAAAGGTTCCAAGCACACTGATTCTATGCAGTGGAAAGAAGCAATACAATCTGTTGCCTGTTTACTGTGTGTCAGATACTCTAATAAATGTATATATATTACTTAAATACCAACAATCCTGCAGAATACAAATCACAATTCCTGATTCTACAGATGGGAACTGGAACTCAGACTTCACCTAAGTCATGTTGCTTTTCCCAATGTCAATAATTTTTGCTTGTTTGCATTTATGTTCCTCAAATTCATTTTGTCTAATATCTCATACCAGAGTGAAAAAGAAAGCAATTCTGATAAAAATAACTCCCAAATTAGATTTTCTGATTAAATATAAAATAAAAATAGCACCAGAATTACCACATAACATTATTAAAATGGAGAAGTCCTTTACTTGAGAGAGCTGATCTCCCTAAGTAAAAGGTAACAAAGAAAGAGTACTATTTGTATAACTTTGAATTTATATAGTTAATTACAGATAACAATTACCATTTACAACACAGCTCCAGGTTGTTCCTTCAGAGCTAGGGAAATAAAATAATAAAGAAGCTAATTAACTGTAGATACTGTGAGAGAGGAAAAACCAGGATAGTGAGGATGGTAACTGTTGAGCTACCATCAGATTTTAGTATTTTCTGATTGCAGGTTCAATGCAGGGAGATACTTAACAGCTTCACTTCCGAAGAATCTTTAAATACTGGGATCAGTGAATATCACTTGCGGTAGTTTCAACTGCAAGTATCAATAACTGAAAAACCAGGCCGGCAGTGTCTTAAACAGTGAGGGGTTATTTGTATGTATAATACAAATGTATATGTATCGTATAATCTTATACAGCACTAAGTCCGGAGGAAGGAAGTTTCCAGATCTGGTTAATTCAGCATCACAATATTATCACAGACTTTCCATCTTTCTACTCTACCACATTCAGTAAGTAGTCAGTCTGCTTCCTTCATGATCCAAGCAGTTCTAGATGGCCCATGTAACACAACGATATCCAAAACACAACGAAGCATTTCCTCTTAGACACTTCTATTACTAAGAAAATGTTTTGAGCAGCTCCCCAGCAGACTTCTCCTCCAACCCCACTGACTAAGATTAGGTCAAGTGTGTTGCTTCCACAGTAACAAGCAGTGGGAATGAGACCATCATCATTGGCGTAAACAATCATTATTTACCTAAACAGGTTGAAAGAGCACAGCCTCCATTAAACAATCGGTCGCGCAGACCAGGAACCCATATAAAAACAAAGTTCTTCCAAGAAATCAGAAGAAATGGATTTAGATGGGAAATCAACAGTGTCTCTTAGAGTGAGCTTCTTTAGGAAGTAAAAGAAACAACAGAATTAGTTCTACTCCTGCCCATAAAGTCAGGAATTTTAGTGGTAAATTGAATACTGTGATGACTGTTATTTAGAAGGTGGAATAAAATTCTTGAGCCTAGGAATCTACATAACTGTGTTTCCATTTTCGTAGCAGACAAATGTGTTATTATATTTTGGTTGAACACTTTTTTGGTCATCATTATGACAGGGCCCCTTTTGCCCTGCCTTACCAGTAAGACTTAGATGAGGAATAAATACACATAAAATTCAGCTAACCTTTAGGAGAGGCCCGAGGAAGATAAGGAGGTGAATTTCTTAAGGTAACTGAAAAGAAGTTTACATTAATTAGAGAAAGGGAATTAAAGAGACTCTTTCCTGAAGTGGGATTTTTTTTTTTAAATTATAAGGAGTTGGAAGGTAGATGAGAGAAGGGCGGGGGGAAAGGTTACTGAGGAGATGAAAAGAAGTCAGACGCTTTCATGGCCAAGAAAGAGCTACTGACCCTATATTTGGAGAAGGGATAGAGTATTAAACATGAGGCAGGTGGGCAGCAGGCAACAAGATATTAATACTCATAACTGAGGAAGTTTTGTATTATTCATTAAAATACCGTTCGAAACATTCTTTGAACTTTTACAAAGTGCACCTTCAGAATAACCAATCGCAGTGTCTTTTTATACAAAATTCTTTCAGCATAAGTTGTAGTACTGAATTTGGTTACTCAAGCAACATATTTTCAGATATTGCACGCATACATCATTTTTACCAGATAGTTTTAAAATGTATGTCATGAGTTAAAAGGGCACACTTAACAAGAATAGGTAGATGACATTTTTTCTGGGATCGTACCATTCTCTGAAAAATGGAAGTACATGACTTCCTTAACTGTCACCAGAATTATCCGAGTATAGTTTATAAATGTGAAATATTTCAATAAAACCTTCAAATATTTTTATAAAAGCACTTAAAAGAATCAAGTACTTAAAGTTAGCTGTTCATAAAACATGACAAATATGTAGATAATATCACATGTCTGATTATGTCCATAATTTCTGGCTCAAAAAATAACAAATAAAATAGACCCCTTCTGCATTTGACTCAGAGTATTTACCGATCCTCTTAAGCCAATTCCAGAACTCCTTAGATTAGCAATTCCTGCCTTAGAATCTCACCTTATTTGGAAGGCCAAAAAAATATACAATAAATTTCACATCAATCGCTTTCCTTATTTACCAGCCTTAGCAGCAAGGGACGTTGGAATATTTGAAAAATTCAGCTCCAACCTCAAAGAATAAAAATTTGCCAGCAGTGAGAATATCTAACAGAATATACTAAAGGCTTAAAAGCAATTAATTCCAAAAGTATGGTTCTAAAAAGTATTTTGGCAATAGTAGTACTAGCATAGTATACAAACAGTCTTCCAAGGTGATGCCTTCTAAGGAGACAAACTTCCGTTGTTTGTTAAAAAGGAGTCACCTTATTTCATAAGCATATTTTGTAAGAGTAGCTCCTACAGGTTAGTAGAGAACACTATTTGGAGTAAGACTGACTTGTAAGAACTCTATGAACTTAATTTTCCAAAAAGAAAGCCACCATTAAATCAAATACCATGCCATTCTTTCCTGTTTAATACCACAAATTCTCACCTTTCTAAAGTTCTCAACAAGCAGAAAAATTGAGACAAAGAACCAAGAAACACCTGAAGTTCAATCAGTAATAGGCCTCATTTTAGCCAAACTCATTTTGCAGTGATTTTTTCTTTTAACACTATATCTAATTTAAAACTATTCTACACTATAACTTGCTTGGGAAAAAATCCTTAGTGTAACAGATAAAATGGCTCCTAGAAGTTCCTTCCACAGGAATTAATCAATTTTAATAGCTCTGAATATATATATTTCAAATGTATGAAAAGTCTATTAAGATGTTGACATCTTTACATTAAAATACGTGCTGACACTCAAGTAAATATACTTGCATAATTCATATAATATAAAGAGGCAGTTCTAATTTTTCAAAACCACTAGAGGTCACAGATTTTTGCAATATAAAGGGCTACAGCAAACCAGTTTACAATAAAAACAATTGAATTAATTTGAATTGCAAAATATTTCTAATCTGACCACGCTAAAAATTAACAACTCATACAACGCCAACAGAACAATCAAGATGACTCTAAGGCAATTCCTGAGTGTGGGAACAAGAATAACAAAGTGAGAAATGAACAGAGACTGATAGTTGCCAGCTGGGTGGTTAGAACAGGGTAAATCTTCTATTAGAGACTTCAGAGGATTGAGTATGTCACTCCCAGAGAAGAACTCACTGGTGAAAACTGTCTTCCCTTTTCTTTAATGTTGAAACAGTTTTTTTTTTTTTTTCAAAAATGGTCCACTATTTGTGAAACTTGGAGATTACTCTTCACGAATCTTTTTACCCAAGTACAGAATTTTAACAATTCTGCCAACGCGGCAAACAGGTGGGCAAAGGGAAAGATTAGTGAGGAAGCCGGGCAAAGCAAGGCTTATTGGAGACAGACTATGAGACCGATCACAGGCAGCAGCGCCGTGTCAGGAGGGATGAGCAAATCGGAATTAGAGGAGCAGCTGAGCAGTGGTGGGGCGGGACGGAGGGAAGGAGGGCCCGGAAGAAAATCCTGAACGTGGGTCAGGGATGGGAGAGCAAGCGTGAGAGGCAGGACGAAGGGAGGTAGGTCAAAAGGCGGCAGCTGGCGGGAGTCGGCCTGAGGAGCTGCGAGTGTAGTTAGGACCAGCCCGCCCTCCCGCCCTACTTTTTCTTCCTGTCGGAGAGGCAGCGACCAGTCACCTGGAGTGTGAGTTCCGGAGGGACTCGATCAGCCGCTGCTTCTGCTGTTGGAGGCTGGTGAGACCACCGGGGGACCCGGCCGCGGAGGAGGAGGCGCTCTTGGTCAGGGGAAAGAGCCAGCTCATCCTCCACGGGTCCCCGGGCCCGAGGCCCTAGAAGGCTCTGGCCTGCTTCTCCCAGCTGCTCAGCCCGGCGGTTCTCCAGCGACAGAGGAGGCGCGGGGAGGGACGCCCCAGCCCAAGTGCTGGGGAGCCGCGTCTTCTCTAAGCAATCCCAGCCTGGGGTCCTCGGGGTCAGGGGGGCATGCTCTGACTGCGGACAGCTGGAGACAGGGAACTCGCCGCCCGGCACCGGCAGTCCTCCCTTCACGGCCCTGACGCTCCAACCAGCCAGTCAGGACGCCTGACCGCCCAGCTCTCCACCACCCCAGCTTCCGTCACCTGCGTGCCCCGCCCTCTCTGCGTGCCGCGTCATCATCTGGCGCCCCCGCCCGGACGTACGAGAAGCAACGGCGCAGCGCGGTGCGGCGCAGCTCCGGCTCCCCTTTCCCCCTTGACGGGCGAGAGGTGTCTATGGGGCACCCGCCGCCGCCGCCGCCGCCGCCGCTGCCGCCACCGCCGCCGCCGCTGGGTGCTGTCTCTATGGCGAGGAGGAGGAGGAGGAGCGCGAGCTCAGCGACACAAGTAGATCTTGCCACAGACTTGCGGGGGGAGGGGCGGGTTGGAGAAGTAGAAAGGGGGCGGGAATGACGAACCTAAGCGGGTGCGCGATGGCGCCAGCTGGAGCGTGGCTGGCGAAGGAAAGGGCTGGGCGGTGGGTGGAGGGGGGATGGTAACTGGGGCTGGGGGGTATGTCAAGGGGGTGGCGCGGAGTGATGACGCCAAGGCTTTGTACCTGGGGCTTCGATGCTGTGGGGCGGAAATTGGGAGTGGAGGGCGGTGGTGGCCTAGATCCTTAGCTTCTCGTATTCCTTCACGCAGCGGTGCTTGGGAGTCCATCCGGCTCCGGTCAATGGTTATCAGCACCTTCGCTCTGGCCCTCTGCCAGGGAAGAGAGTTATCTGTGACTTGAGTGTGTCGGTACTGTTCTCGCGTTTCGTTGGGAACCTGCTGTTCGGAGATGCTACCTCCAGTAATGAGAGGGCCTCTGATGCCTCTTCGGGGCTTCTGGAACTGTAGTAGAGAGAGGTGGAGGAAAGCAGTGTTCAACTACAGGGTCTTTCCACTGTGTGTGTGTGTGTTTAGCGAAGAGGGTTATAAAGGAAGGGGCCCTGGATCTTTCCACTGTGTGTGTGTGTGTGTGTGTGTGTGTGTGTGTGTGTGTGTGTAGCGAAGAGGGTTATAAAGGAAGGGGCCCCTGGATCTTTGGTTTCTGTTCTTAGAGTACTCGAGGTTACATTTGTGACTGCAGAGTTTAGAAGGGGAGGTCATAATTCCCTTTTTTACACTTCCTGTTATGATTTTTTTCAAAGTGTGAAAAATGAAAGCGCATCTGGAATTTCCCTGCTCAAGAATCAAAATGTTGGTCTGTACTGTTATCATTATATACCATGAAACCTGTGTTTAGGGACCAGAAACGTGACGTGTGTTTGGTAACCAGGGAAAAATGCTCTGGTTTTTAGGAAATTAGAAAAACAATTTGAAATGCAGACTCTCTATTGCTTTCTTTTTTTCTCCCATCCACAGTTACAGACATGGAAACAGTTTCTGTGGCTGTTAATTATTGCTCAGAAAGAACTTTTTTTTTTTAATTGGTTTACTTTTGGTCCCTCCAATCTGACTTGAATAAATTCCAGTAGATTTTGTAGTTAAATCAGACTTTGAATGTTCAGTTAATGAGGAATAAAAGCAAATACTATATTCGCCCTAGTAACATGTGATCTGAGCTTTTCACATGTATATCAGCATGTCACGTTTCCTTTTTTTTCTGGAAAGTGATGTCTTTATAAAGTTTTATTCAGAGAGTGAGTTGAATTCAGAGCTTTTTTTTTGTATGTGTGGTATGCGGGCCTCTCACTGTTGCGGCCTCTCCCGTCGCGGAGCACAGGCTCCGGACGCGCAGGCTCAGCGGCCATGGCTCACGGGCCTAGCCGCTCCGCGGCATGTGGGATCTTCCCAGACCGGGGCACGAACCCGTGTACCCTGCATGGGCAGGCGGACTCTCAACCACTGCGCCACCAGGGAAGCCCGAGCAATTTTTAAGTAGTGAAAAATTTAAAAAAATGATTAGTATGTACACAAAAAACAGTTTTTACATAACATATTAGAACCAGGAAACCTGTGTTGTATTCCTTTTTGTCCTACTGATTAGCTGTGTGACTTTAGACAAGTCATTTTCTAAACTTTGATTTTCTTATAAAGCAAGGACTGTGAATAGATAATCTCTTAGGTTTCTGTCAACTCAATTATTCTGTGATTCAGATTCCTCATATAGCTCTTTCCACTGTGTGTGTGTGTGTGTGTGTGTGTGTGTGTGTGTGTGTGTGTGTAGGTAGCGAAGAGGGTTATAAAGGAAGGGGCCCCTGGATCTTTGGTTTCTGTTCTTAGAGTACTCGAGGTTACATTTGTGACTGCAGAGTTTAGAAGGGGAGGTCATAATTCCCTTTTTTACACTTCCTGTTATGATTTTTTTCAAAGTGTGAAAAATGAAAGCGCATCTGGAATTTCCCTGCTCAAGAATCAAAATGTTGGTCTGTACTGTTATCATTATATACCATGAAACCTGTGTTTAGGGACCAGAAACGTGACGTGTGTTTGGTAACCAGGGAAAAATGCTCTGGTTTTTAGGAAATTAGAAAAACAATTTGAAATGCAGACTCTCTATTGCTTTCTTTTTTTCTCCCATCCACAGTTACAGACATGGAAACAGTTTCTGTGGCTGTTAATTATTGCTCAGAAAGAACTTTTTTTTTTTAATTGGTTTACTTTTGGTCCCTCCAATCTGACTTGAATAAATTCCAGTAGATTTTGTAGTTAAATCAGACTTTGAATGTTCAGTTAATGAGGAATAAAAGCAAATACTATATTCGCCCTAGTAACATGTGATCTGAGCTTTTCACATGTATATCAGCATGTCACGTTTCCTTTTTTTTCTGGAAAGTGATGTCTTTATAAAGTTTTATTCAGAGAGTGAGTTGAATTCAGAGCTTTTTTTTTGTATGTGTGGTATGCGGGCCTCTCACTGTTGCGGCCTCTCCCGTCGCGGAGCACAGGCTCCGGACGCGCAGGCTCAGCGGCCATGGCTCACGGGCCTAGCCGCTCCGCGGCATGTGGGATCTTCCCAGACCGGGGCACGAACCCGTGTAACCTGCATGGGCAGGCGGACTCTCAACCACTGCGCCACCAGGGAAGCCCGAGCAATTTTTAAGTAGTGAAAAATTTAAAAAAATGATTAGTATGTACACAAAAAACAGTTTTTACATAACATATTAGAACCAGGAAACCTGTGTTGTATTCCTTTTTGTCCTACTGATTAGCTGTGTGACTTTAGACAAGTCATTTTCTAAACTTTGATTTTCTTATAAAGCAAGGACTGTGAATAGATAATCTCTTAGGTTTCTGTCAACTCAATTATTCTGTGATTCAGATTCCTCATATAGCTGGTTCTTATTTTGACAGGTACATAAATAAAGGATAAAGTATTTTACGAAACAAATCTTCAATCAAGTATAACATTTTGATGCTTGGCAGCTAGACTCCTTGTGCCCTCACTATGCCAGCGGCAACTGTAGATCATAGCCAAAGAATTTGTGAAGTTTGGGCTTGCAACCTGGATGAAGAGATGAAGAAAATTCGTCAAGTTATCCGAAAATATAATTACGTTGCTATGGTATGCCTATGAGCAAAATCCTTAAAATGCTTTTCATGAAAGAGGAAAGGGGATTTTAAACATCTTGAATTCAACCCTTCTGGCTCATTTTTTTTAGTGATTAATTTAATTATAAAAAGAATTTTGTCAATGACCTCCAACTAAAGACCACCAAGAACACACCTGTAATATGACACGTTGGGTTTCTTACTCATTGCACTGAGGGAAAATGCATTCTTAGAACCATGGGGCATTTGAGTAAGAGAGTGTTAGAAAGGACTTTTAGGATTTGGGCTTGTGGCAGGTGGTTTTAGGAAAGGAGTAAGGAAGCAGGGCTTTGCTCTGAACTGGATGCTGTTAGTAAGCTCGGGTGATTCCATGATAGGGTATCTTATTGAGTCTCAACTAGAATGAGAGAAGACTGGAGTGAGGCTAAAGCTATAAAGAAGCAACAGTCACTCAGCCAAGATAGAAAGACGTTTGGTCATTTTTGTGGTTTGCACAAATGTCTTTGTGTTTTTGCGTATGTTCAGTCATGATCACAGACTGGCTTTGTCTGATGTTATAGTGTGAAACTGTTTATATTCAGCAGAAGAATGCTAGGCCCTAGCTGTGAATGCCAGGTCTGCTCCTAGCAACATTAAGGCCTAATATTAATACCAGATGGAACTCCTGAATGTCTTTCTCAAACAAAAAAATTCACATCTCCCAGTGAAGCATTGTTGATCTGCAGTTTTTTGTTTGTTTTTTAAATTACCAGTGGAGTTCCATGGACACACTGTACTGTTAAGCATTTCTACTTTTGCATATACTGTTCAGTCTGCCTAGCTAGTCTACTCAGTTAATTATTTTGCTTCTTTAGTATTGTGTTTTAGCTTCTCTACTGTTTTGTAGATTATTAGCTTCGAGAAGTAAGGGATTAGTGTCTTAATCATCCTTTCTTCCGTGACACCTAGCATAACACATAGCGTCCAATAAAGTGGTTGTTGAGTTGGACTGAATTTAGAAAAGTTTTAATTTCTTTACTGCTTCATATGAGCTGGTATTTAGGTTTTGTTCTTAGTTTCCTAATTTGAATTTTAATACTAAACTGATTATATTACTTTCTTAGTATATTTAATACAAATAAATTAATAACTTTTTGGGAGGGGCAGGTTGATTGGTTAAAATATGAATATTTGAGTGTACATAGATAATGTCCTATTAGATGTCCTTACAATTAGAATGAAATTATTATTTTTTTCTAGTAGGAATTCATAGTGATCATTTTTTTCTCAGATGATAAGGAGTGACATTAGAGATGTGTTTAACATTCTACAGGAATGAGTGGTGGCATGCAGTTTTTAGCAGTTTTTAAGGATCTGCTTTCTCTGGACTGTAGAGAGAGTACTGTTTTAGCCCACGAAATTAGGAGGGTTTTGGTGTTTAGATAAACCTTACTTCAGAAAAGCAATCGGAAAGTATGGTGCGTTTTCCATTCTTTTTAACCAGTTCTTCATTGGTTTTAACATTAGAATACTGTGAGCATAGTTTCACACACCAGTTGAGAAACATGAATTTGTGACTTTTCCCCCCTTCCCTGGGAATAGAGTACTCAGTTGCATTATTATGTGTATCTAATACATAGTAGTTTTTTACTAATGTGATATTTAAAGTAAGAAGAAGTCATTAAGTTTGCAGAGTTTTATTTTATGGTTCTAAAAAGTAATGCTCTTCCTAGTTAAAAGGTACTTTGCAATTGAACGTGAATTGTGTAGAATATAACCTATAACAGGATTCTTTGACTTGTACCCAAAATTAATTATTTATTCTAGGAATTTGTGGATTGTGGTTTCGACCATTTAGTCAATAATGAACCTTAAAACTCTTTTACAGGACACCGAGTTTCCAGGTGTGGTTGCAAGACCCATTGGAGAATTCAGGAGCAACGCTGACTATCAGTACCAGCTACTGCGGTGTAATGTGGACTTGTTAAAGATAATTCAGCTGGGACTGACGTTCATGAACGAGCAAGGAGAATACCCTCCAGGAACTTCAACTTGGCAGTTTAATTTTAAATTTAATTTGACGTAAGTGGGAAATAAATTTAACCCAAAATTTTCTTTTTACTTTAATTTTAGGAATTAATTTCCCTCAAGTATGACAAATGAAATTCTAACTGAATTTGGTGTCATTCTCCTGGAAATATTTAAAACCTAAAATTTCAAAAGTTTACGTTTCTTTTCATCATGGGACAAAAAAATTAGGCTAAAGAATACTTAAATGCAAATACTTTGAGTTTTAGAGATGTTATTTGAAAAGTATGACTGCCACTATTTTGAAATTTGGAAAACTGGGTATTGAAAATACTTCTTGATAGAAAAAATAATCTTACAACATTAATTTTGCTTTCAAACTTTGAGTGCAATTTGAAATATATATGTTTTTGTTGTAATAGTTATCCTTCTTGTGAAGAGATTTTTATTACGGTCATACTCCAGTGTATGAGTAGATTACATGTCACAGGTGGTAAGATAGTTCTTGGGAACTTGGGTGCATTTTCCTTTTAAATCAATATTATATAATGTTTATATTCTCAGGTCAGTCCACAGAACCTTTTGTAAGTTATATATGGGAAAAGTAATAGTATCTTTGAGCCTGGTGTTTCTTTTGGAAACAATTCAGAATCTGAATTCTAACTCAAGCCCTGGGTCAAAACCCAATTTCTTTACTCACAATACTTCTATATCATTGGTACGAGTAGTCTTGATAGCTTAGGGAAGTTTCCAGTGTTTTGGGGTAAGGGCACATTGTTTACAAACTGACTGTAAGATGGGGAAATGTTTAATACATTTTGAGTATTATTACTATACTGCACTGTCCTTCTATTTGACAGCCTCTGATTGTTTCATATGATCTAACATCCGATTTGAAAAACTGTAAAAGCTGTAGGACAATTACTGATAGTGCCACGTAAGAACTTCCATTCTGTAATGTGATACTTAGCATATAAGATCTAAAGAAAAGCAGGGCTGATGAATTCAGAGGGTAGTGTTGTCAATGGTGCAATAGTATGGCTTCTAATTGCATTATGTTTAGCCTGACTGTTTTTACTCTGCTGAATTTAATAATATACACTCCAGAACTTGGTAGAGGGTGAAAGGTACTCATCTCTATTAAAACTGATAATAACCATTTATAAGTACTTTAGTACTTTCGTTCCGAAAATTCCCTTTTATCCTTTTCCCAAAAGATAACCGTTTTTAAAATCAGTTCTTTACCATTTCATTTGTTCCATGTTACCTTTCTTTCCAAGCTGATCATTAGAACATTGGTCTTTACTAAGATACTGCTGTGATCGCATTACGTGAGTAGGTGACCATTAAGTGTCTCAGTTTTGGTAAAGTTGACATTTTTCTTTTCTAGAAACATCCTTGTTCTAATAATAACTGCTTTATTATTACAATCTCTGAAAGACGTTTTTTCCTTATACAGAGAGGGCTACTGTAGTTTTGCTACCATTCATACTAATGTTAATATCTTAAGAAATGTTTAAGGATACAGTGAAAAATATTATTTAAGTAGAAAGGGTCAGTTGGAAGATAAAACCAGTTCAACCTAATGTGGAGAAAGAGCACCATGAATCTTGGCTATTTTGAAGAAAGATGAAAATTGACTTTTTTATTGAGTGTCTAGAATGAATATGTCAGCAGCTGTGCTAGGCTCCAGGGACATAGTGTTGAGGAAAGTTGGTCATAGTCATTATAACTTAGTGTTCCTATAACTCTTCTGTCTGCTTACTATTGCCAAAGTCCAATGTTTGGGAATTTGCTCTAAACTGAATTTGGAGTTGATAAGTACATGAAAATTAAAGTATAATTTGATATTTGATCATAAAACACCAGAGGTACTCATCCAGGTCTCTCTCCTGGAGGCTGTGATCCAGTAGGTCCAAGTGTGGGACTTGGGAATCCATATTGTTGCTAAGTTCTCTGAGTGATTGATATCTTTGGTCAGGTTTGGGAAATACTGATTTGAATAGTGCAGTACTCCTTGGTGATGTAACATTGAACAAAACAGACAAAAATCATTGCCCTCTTCAAGCTTAAGTTCTGATTGAGAGAGAGATAATAAACTAAAATAAAAGTAAAGTGAACATATGGCCCAGAATAATGTGTGCCTGGAGAAAGAATCTGGTATGCCTTTGGTTGGCTATAGTTGCTAAAGCATGTCTCTTAGCATTGGGGCATGAGTGAGATTCTGCTTGTTGAAGGTACATATTTTAGTATAATAAGGACAACAGTATCTGTTGTGTAATGAAAGAACTTGGATTTATTCAGATACCCTTCTGTAACAAGGCTTTCCCAGGGAAATTTTCCAGGGGATTTTGACTTACAGTGATCGTTGTGGTTCCTCTCTGTTTTTAAATATTTCAGTTGCTAGTTTTGTGATTTTTCAAAGACATTTAATAGTAAATTGATTTCCAGAGAGTAGACCGTAAGGATACTTTTTGGCCTAAGTGTAATGTTCCTTTTGGTTTTGTTTTATTAAAGCTTTTGTAGAATTTTCTTTTGCTAAGTGGTAAAAACCAGTATTCTCACAATTTTAACAGTAAATAAAAGGAAACATCCAGTGGGCAATGCATGAAATACTTTTCATTTATCCTTAGAAACATACTTTCATTTTGATCACTTTTTTTATTTAATGTAATGTTTTGGATACCTGTGTGTTTGTGCTTAGAAATTAAGAGATGGCTTTCTTTTTGGCCTAAGTAAAATCTTGAAAGACTGGTTTATATTTAGATTTCCTGCCTTGATTTTTGGGAGGTAATCTTCTAGGAGTAAAGTTGTTAGAAGAAGAAATTAATGCGATTCTAGCAGAGCCTTTCATTTTGAACAGTTTACTGCTTCTCAGAGCTATTTGCAAGGCTCATCGTTAGTGAGAGGAGGCATCTCCTTTTTCTTTAAGACGGAATGTGGTTTTAACTCAGCCACAGCAGATGTTTTTTACTCAGTCTCTTTCCTGCTGAGAGCCCAGGAGATAGACACAGGCCTTCACCCCTGGGGCTGCAGCTCCATTTGGCAGCATTAAAAAGGCTGCTGAGACTGAAAGCCCCCGGTAAGAACACATCTCTTACTTTGTGGTGGTAGCCGCTGGTGAGAAGAAGACCCTTTGTTTCAAACCCAGTTAAATTTACTTAACTTGTGAAAGGCTAATAAAATTGATAGTAAAGATGAAAATCTCACCATTGTACTGTTGTGAATGATTATTTACTATATGAACATTTTTCTGAAATACTAAATGACCTTTGTATTTAAGTTGTATTTTCCTTCCATATATGTGAAGCATTGGAATAAATGGACCCAAGCCCATTCTCTCTCTTCATATGTCTGGCGCTGTAGTTGTAGATATAAGTGGGAGAAAAACAGTTTGAAGTATGGCACTTTTGAATGTTGTCTTTCTTTTTCTTCTGCCAGGGAGGACATGTATGCCCAAGACTCTATAGAGCTACTAACAACATCTGGTATCCAGTTTAAAAAACATGAGGAGGAAGGAATTGAGACCCAGTACTTTGCAGAACTTCTTATGACATCAGGAGTAGTCCTCTGTGAAGGGGTCAAATGGTTATCATTTCATAGGTAAAAAGATTACATCGAAAACGGCATTTGTGTTACCATTTCCTGGCTGCTTCACACTTCACCTGGGTCACTGTGTCAGCAATTTCAGGCTTAGTTACAAAAAATTGGCTGCCATATAGCAGTCTCCTAACCCTTGACAGGCTAATGTTGGTCTACTTAAAGATGAATTTAATGATATGGGATCCATTTTAGACTAAGAGACAGTATTGCATGTGGAAAGAGCACAGGCTGGAAAAATAGACCTTGGTTTAAATCCGGCAGTGCCATTTGGAATCTGTGTTACCTAGGGTTATTTAACATTTCTAAGCCTTAGAATGAAAACATTTATTCATTTTTTAAAAAAGTTATTTATTATCTACCATATGCCAAGCACTTCGGTAAGATTCTAGGCATTAAGCTATGAACAAAATAGAGTAAAATCTTTCATTTCATGGAGTTTACATTCTGGTGGGAATAGGCAGACAATTTTTTAAAATGATGAGATGTATATTGTGGTTTGTTAGATGGTGATTAAGTGCTATGGGTAAAAAAAAGGCAAAGAGAAAGCTAGGGGTGGGTCTCTGTGGTGGATTTTAATGTTTTTTTTTAATAGAGTGTAGGAAGAAATCACTTAGAAGAATTGCCTTACAGAATTGTTTTAATGGTCGATAATAACATTTAAAGCATCTGGTAAAGTGCTTTACACACAGTAAATTCTCAAGTGGTAGTTTTAAATTCTTTCTTATCATAAAATAAAACCAGATTGTTGAAGAGAATTTCTGGAAAGGAGATTAATTCCATTTTGTAAATATAGACTTTTAGGTAAGAGAAAGAATTTTCCTATCTAAGTAAACTGAATTAAATTGGCAGCCCAGGGACTAATAGTGACTTTGGGAATTTTATTTGGCCTCTTGTTATCTTTTTAAAAAGCACTGCATTTTGCATATATTAATGTTCTTACACTTGGTCCACTTCACACATTAAAAAAAAAAAAAAAAAAGTTTCTGCATGCTTTAGAATTTCCAGTGCTGGCCTGTGTAATGAATGAGAATAGTGGAAGGACTGTTCATATTGTCAGCGTCAGTGCAGTACTAAGCAGTAATTTTTGAGTTGGAGTATTGAACATACGAATTTCCACCTATCATCTTTTTCCTCTATTCTCCATTTGAACCTGTACCTCAGGAGATGAGGCTTAAGTCTCTGGTAATTTCAGGAACATTTTTTGAGTTCTTTTTTTTACTTTCCTGGTCATGAAGATACAAAAGAACTGGAAAGCATAGTCCTGTTTTTCATATTACTATGTATGACAGGTTCTTTCTTTCAAAAAATACCCTGAGCAAATACCATGTGCTAGGTACTAGGATAAGATAAACAAAAACAGAAAGGGGTCATGTCTTCTTAGAGTTTAGAGTCTGCATTAGACTCTGATATATTTGAGTATTTGTCAAGATATGTTAAGATTTTATTGTACTAAATGTCATTAAATATTTTCTTCATATTCTAATCTATTTCTAGTAAAGACTAGTTGAAGAAATTTATAAATCCTAAACTCTAATATGATCTTCCTTTTACTAGTATTGATGCTAAGCAGATATATTGGTGTATTTTAGGTAGACAGCAAAGTTAGTTACTTCCTTGTTAGCTACCAGAAATTTAAAGGTTTCTGCTGTTTATTGTTTATTCCTTGATATTCCTTAATGGTCTTCAATGTAAAAACATTTTTTTCTCTATTTAAAGTAAGAAGTAAAATTCTAAACATTGAATAGAAATTTTATTTGTTATCTCCCCTGAAAGATATGTTAAATAGCATCTCTCATCAAATATTTGAGTCCCAACTATGTGCCATACGGAAGAAAAATTTTTAAGATGTGACACCTACCCTTTAAACGTGGAGAAAACAATACATGTGCTTTAAAGGGAAGTACAAGAAAACAGCTTGTCTGAGAAATCTGCGGGAGCTGAGCTCTTGGGTGAAGGCATCCTGTGGGAGGTCCTTAAAGGAAAGGTAGACAGGGAAAACATGGGGTGTGATTGTGGCACGGGAGTGTAGAGAGGTATTGATATAAAGCTGTGGAAAAGCCAGACAGTAGGGAGAGGAGGTGTTGATTCGAGAGTGTGGGAGTTGGTTTTTTATTTTCTAGATACTAGTTCTCAGCCTTTACTGCCTTCGCTTCAAGGTTCAACATTACCGTTAGTATCTCTTGGGGATTGAGATAGGAACAAGATTTTGAGGGAAGACAGTATTATTAATAAAATCACTTTTAAGGGAAGTGAAGATACTTTGTTAGGGAATTACTGTTTGGGTTTTTGAAGTGTATGACCTTGTTATGTAAATGATGGGAAGATATGCATTATTTTTGCCTTCTGAATGCCAGTTTTCCTGAGTCATTTGACATTTTTGCCAAGTTGCCTTTCATCTGTATTTTTGGGGATATCTGCTGTGGACAGTTTGATACTCTTTAGAGAGTTCTCTATTCAAGGATTAGCAAAATAGTAGTTTAGTGACTACTACACGCTTAGGAGGGTAGTAGAGATCTCTGTATATTGGTATCCCTGAATGATGAAATGACACTGTAAAAGATAGCATTTTCCCATTATAATTGTAAACATGTTTATTTTCTCTTCGTACTTTTTTCTGGTTCATTTTTTTTTTTTCTGCCTACAGTGTGACTCACTTAAAAGTTGTATCAGAAAAAAATTTATTTTTTCATTTCTGTGGTATTTATGGTCCCTCTTCTTTATTCTTTAACCCTTTTGTAGTGGTTATGACTTTGGCTACTTAATCAAAATCCTGACCAATTCTAACTTGCCTGAAGAAGAACTTGACTTTTTTGAGATCCTTCGATTGTTTTTTCCTGTCATTTATGATGTGAAGTACCTCATGAAGAGCTGCAAAAATCTCAAAGTAAGGCTTCGAATGGCTTTATCTGTAATCAGCACAGTATTCAGAATGGGTGACTGACTTATAAGGTGCTGGGTTGGGATGTCGATTTAAACCCTGTTTTTAAGTTTTATGTTAAATGCAGTTACCTTATATGATCAGTTGACTCTTTTGCATAAGTAATAGTTTATAGGAAATCCTTTTTCAGAGCTTCAGTATATATTGGCAGAATAAATTTTCAACAGGATTTAAACAGAAGATCAGATTTTTGTCATTGCTTGCCAGATGGAACATAAACTGGCACAGAACGTGAGCCTCTCAGGCGCAGAAGTGCAGGTTCTCGCTCTCCTGCAGCACGCACATGATCTTTCCATGCAAGATGAAGTCTGAAGCGGCCGGCAATGTGCAGATATAGTCAGTCGCGTAGCAAAAAGAGTTTCCCCTTCAGCTTACCTTCGTGAGAGATTATTTTCTTGGGTCTCGTCATAGGGTCATGTCACTAGGAGTAAATTACATAGCTAAAAGGGTTTTTTTTTTTCCCTCCCCTGGCCCATAGATGTCAGCTTGTTAGTAGTAAGTGCTAGTGATTGGGT
Source organism: Physeter macrocephalus (assembly GCF_002837175.3). Taxonomy (NCBI): domain Eukaryota; kingdom Metazoa; phylum Chordata; class Mammalia; order Artiodactyla; family Physeteridae; genus Physeter; species Physeter macrocephalus. The sequence goes on along the minus strand of NC_041233.1, from coordinate 102,841,087 downwards.
AGGTCCTGTCTAGACAGCAGCTTACATTCTGACACTGCTTACCATGTGTGTAATGATTTGTTACTTCTGAACATTAATTCTTTCAAAAAGAAAAGAAAGTGTCTTTATTAAGGAAAAGTGCTCCTTTAGTCTTAGAATGAATTCACTATGGGGGTACAGACTCCTAAGGAATATAGTGGTTTTGTTTTTTCTGGCGTGTTTGTGTTTAAGCTGTAATTCAAGAAAAACACTTACGTAAAGTGGTTGCTTCATAGAACTTACATCAAGGTTGATCAAGTTTTCTCCTCACCAGCTTTTTAGAAGTGCAAGGAAGGTTATACTTTTAGGAGATGGTAAAAGCTTTTAAGAGTTTTACTTTTATGCAGAAAGAAATAATTTAGGAATTGAATAAGGAAGCTTTGCTTTTGACAGATGAACTGAAAATCATGAGTGGTCTCTTGTCCAAAGTTTGCTTGCCTCATTACAGGATATAGCATATAACCAGGGAAATTTTAAAGAAATATTACTTCATGTTTGTAGCACCAAAGAACAGCAGAATTCTGTGCAATTTGAAGAGACTGCTGTGACTCAAGTGAACTTACAGTAGGTTATCCTCATTACTCTAGAAGGGACACCCCCTGAAAGTACTGTGTGCGGAGAATCCAAGGCATAAATGTTTTAATCTGGCTGTGGAAATGCTTTTTAAAATTGACATGTCTGTACAATGACAGTTTTGGGGAACAGAGAACCAAAATATTGTTCATTGTGTTACTGAAAAATTTCTAAGCATATTAGATATTCTGAAGATGCCCCGAGTTACCGGCAGTGTTAAAATTTAGGTTAATGACAAAGGTACTTTTTGACCTATAGTCAGTGGTACTGAATGGCTCTATTCCGTTGCTCTCCTAAGCAGCTGCTAACGATACCTCATCCTTGTGCTATTTTTAGCTCTGAAGCAGCTGCTGTGCAAAGCACTGTTTGAAGCTGTGATGTGGAGAAGGGCTAGTTTGCTGGTAGAGGCCTCACAATTTAGAGAAATTTCTTTGTGTGTGTTTTGTGGGTCCTGATGTTTCTTTCCTTTCTCTCCTCCCATTTTCCTCCCCCTTTATTCTCCTTCCCTCACTCCCTTCTTTTCTTGTATTCTTTCTCTTCCTTTCTTTCACTCTCGTTATCTTTCTTTTTTTAAATCCTAGCAATATTTACATAGGGGGGTGTTCAGCAGACCCTTCTAAGGAGTTGTATTCTTATAACAACATAACTTTTTCAAACTAACAGAACCATAGTTAAGCACTTAGTGAATTCTTATGGATTTGATTAATCGTAACAGCTTTGTTTTGTGCAAATTATTGAGATGAAACTATTTAGAGATAGATTGGTGTGAAGCTTAAGAAAATTTAAAGTAACTAACTGCCTACAGTCAGTTTTATAATAATGGATGGCTGGATAGAGGGACTGTGAATGTACTTGGTAAATGTCACCCTGTGTACCTGTTACCTTATACATGATCTGCTTCCCCCATATCTTTAGGGAAGTTACTTGCCTGCCACATGCCTTAAAGAGTATGAGGAAGATAAATTTTCCCAATTAGGATCTCATTTTTTATTAAATTATAAACATCTCCCCCATTCAACAAATACATCAGTAATTCACATTCTCTGTTTTTTGCTGATCTTCATAAGGTCCATCTTTACATACTGAAGTTCATTTCTATTTTGGTCATTGTCTTAGTTATGTAGTATGTGAATTCGAGTGTTGCAATGTTTCTTTTGACAGAAGCAGTTTTTCTTTCCTGTAGGGTGGTTTACAGGAAGTCGCTGAACAGTTGGAGCTGGAACGGATAGGACCACAGCATCAGGCAGGATCTGACTCGTTGCTCACAGGGATGGCCTTTTTCAAAATGAGAGAAGTATGCAGACTCCAGTGCGTTTTTCCCACTTGGTGGTTAGGCTGAGAACATCAAAATCTAATGGCAAAAGTTTTGGGGCAATACGTACATATTAAGTGAAGATATAATTATAGGTACCGTGTAAGTCATACTACACTTGAATGAAAGTAATCAAAAGTCATCATAAGTCATCTTGAAATGTAGTTCAGAAGGCAATGAAAAAAAATAAATGCTTTGTAGAATAAAAAATTTAAACTACCTTAGAAGTCATGTAGGTCCAACCATATTATTTCTTAGGTGAGGAAACTGAGGCCAGATGCAGGTAGCCTTTATCCAAGGTCATACACATTACTAATGGAAGAACTCCAGAGGACTTTCTCTTGGCCACATCAGTGTTGCTTCTGTCAAGTCAAGGAATCCATATGTTAAGTTTCCCCTGGCGTTGGCTTCTCTTAGGTATTAAACTGCTGCTGAAAATACTATTTGCTCTTGCCATTCTTCAGTTCTTTGAGGATTTACAGAGTAGGACTCATGCTTTTTAGTAGATTCTTACAAAGAGGTTTTGAATTCTAAAGGGGTTAAATCTGAAATAGTTAAATCAAAAATCATGTTGGGCAGACGCTCCTTAAGTGGCAAAAGGCAGAGATATGTTCTTCAAATATAAAGAAGTTAGGTATGGAAGAATGAAATTTAATGAACCCAAGTCTACTCTTAGGTTAAGGGACAGGTATTCTTCACTGTAGCTAAATGCAAGGAAAAGAAAGCCAGTTGTGCAAAAACAAAACAGAATGGACTTTTTTGCTTACAAAATAGTTTTCCTTCTTGCAAAATATTCACTGTAGAATTCTTTTGAGTATATCCTCTTAGACATTAATGACTGAGAATACTTCTGGGAATTTAAAACTTTTTGTAGAAATGTATTAATAATACATACAATAGAAAGCATGTAGCTATTTTGCTAAGTGGTATTGATTCAGAAGTGATTTGGACTGTTCATGACAAGTAAATATTTTGTTTTGTACTTCTTCACAGTGCTTCATTAGAGAATTAAGACAACCTTTTGAGTTTTCAGTTTTGCATTAAAAAAATGCCTTAATGGTTCAATTCATGGTGGATTCTCTGCTACTAATCCGTTATCTTTATTTTTCTTGGCTTTATTAAGGATAATAACCTATCTGAATGTTCAGGGTTTGCTGTCCAGACATGTTTGGGGTTTGATTGTTTCTGGCCAACTTAGCCTTGCACATAGACTCAAGGCTACTTACAAACCTAAACTTCCCGTCCCCTGCCCATTATTGGCTATTTTTATTCATTCTCATGATTAAGTATTATTAAATTAATGGAATAAAAATGCCTGCCATTTTTCCATTACAAATTCTCATAAAAATGGTCTGAGTGTTAATAGGAAAGGTGTTGTGTTTATACATTTTTTTGGTAGTCTTTTTCTTTGGTTTCTTTTGAGCTCTGTACTTCTTGAGAAAGTCAGTCTTATACGTTTAATTTAAATGTGTGGCTTCAGAGGAGGAGCATAGAAGAGAGCTGTCATTATAGTTAATGAACAGTCAGTACTTACATTGCTGAAATATAAATTACTAGTGGTACCTTTCGGTTAAAATTATCTTTTTTTTTTTTTTCCTTCCAAAATTCCTTTTTAGATGTTCTTTGAAGATCATATTGATGATGCCAAATACTGTGGCCATTTGTATGGCCTTGGTTCTGGTTCATCCTATGTACAGAATGGCACAGGGAATGCATACGAAGAGGAAGCCAACAAGCAGTCATGACATGAAATAGTTCTGTTCATTTTATTTGAGCTACACACATGCTTGTACATAGGTTTTATCTCTGGTTGAATCCCTTGAACAATAGACATTTTTTTTTTTCTTCCATAGCTCATTTTCTGCCTTTCAGTACTAAGTATGACCATTCCTATCTCAGATCTTAATAAATAGAAAAGCATTCAGGTTAAATCTGGCCTTAATATACTTGTTAGTAGGCGTGTGTGACAGAGTGGGGAAGGCTATTCAGTACATCATATTGAACACTTTGATTACCATTACTTGAGCTTGGCTTGTTTTTTCCCTTTCCTAAATTAACTAGCACTGACTGTAATTTATTTCCCTGTTTCATGTCTCCCTTCCATTCTGCAGGAGTTTTAGCTATTTGAGATTGTGGACCATCAATTTTGCACTTTAGAGAGTGATTCTGACTCAAATCCTCTGTTTTATCAGCAGTTTTGGCTTTTCTTGCTCTTAGCTGGAAAAATGACCATCTGCCAACTTTATACAGTATTTACTTGCTTTTGACCCACCGAATATAGAAAATGCATTGTGCAAATGGTTGATTCAGCAAGACTACAAAAAAAAAAAAAAAAAAAAAGACAAAAAAACTACTGAGGAGCTTAGTAACTGCTGTTTCTGTACGTAGTACTTAATCTCCCAAGCACATCTAGTGTCTGTCAGTTTCTAATTGGCATGTGTAGGCTGCTCTGTGACTGAAGAATTTTTCAAACCAGCTTTACACCCTTCAGGAAAAATCCTTTGTGATTGGATGTTTAGTGTCTGCCCGGAAACTGGTATCCAAGATGTTGAAGCTGCAGTTATTTTATGATAGCACACTTCCCCTGATCTGCTTCTTTTTATTCCATCGCTATTTACCCTTATTTTTAATTTTTTAAAATTTTATAGCCATACTTAATGATGCTCTTGATTTGTTGATTACACAAATCAATTTCATTAAAATCCAAAGATTGCAAGTCTTTAGGTATATTTTGTACCAGATTAAATTAGAAGACAAAAAATTTGTGCTTTCATAGTTGCTACAACGATAAATAATGGAGAGATTTGGTGCAAAACAACAAAATACAAAAAATATAAATTTATTAGCTATATACAGTGTAGCTAATAAAATTACCTGAGGAGTGTAATGCTTGTTTATTTTTGTGTATATCTTTGCAATCTATTTTATATATATTGACAAAAGAGACTGTGAAATATATAGCCATGCAGAATACGTGACCAGATCAGAGCATGTGTAGGAAGACACTTTGGTAATCATTAACTCTGCCCTGAAATGATGGACTACAAGTTATGATGTGTGTTATCTGCACTTCAATCAGTAGTATTAGCAAATCTCCAAATGTTAGCCACATTGGTTTGTTTCCCTTGTACATTCTTTATTCATGATACTTCAATGCTGTAACTGGGTGGTCCTTTTTAAACAAAACATTTGTGAAACAGAGGGATTATTTGTTTTTAAAGCTTTTGTAAATAAAGGCTTCAGTTTTCTTATATATGTTGATGACTGGTAATTTTGTTTTAGAAATATTTGGGGGCTATTGTGTTTTTTGTTTGTTTGTTTTATTTGGGCAACTGAACAGAACTCAGTAACTTCATCAACTAGCTGATTTTTTAATCTCTTAATTGAAAAAATCAACCTGAGCCTTCTACATTTCAAGTAGTGGTTGGCTTATTTTTTAATGCATACCTCAACTAGATGTTAAGACTTGACTTCTGTCTCCCCATTTATTCTGAAAGATGGACAAAGTAAATGCATTTGGTATAACTTACTGTGGCTTCTTTTAAAGTCAACACAAATTAGCAGGTATCTAATTGGTTTCTTTTTCTTTTGATCTTTTATAAAGATTGCCTTTTAAATAAATAGCCATGTAGTTGCTGAATTTCAGTTTGTCGTTGCTGAATTTCAGAGTTTGTATCAATTTTTTGGTTTTGGTTTCTGTCTCCAAGAACTAATATACTTTATAACTTCTAAAAGAGGAACACTATAACCTTTACTCAACCTAGCTTTTGGATAAAAGATACTTGATCATTTTTTCATGTTCCTAAGCCATTAATTCTGGACTTAACCATATTCTGTTAAATCTACTAGAGCAAGAATCAGCAAACTATGGGCTACTGATCAAAACCAGCCTGCTGCCTGTATTTTGTATGGCCAGTGACATGAGAATGGATTTTACAGTTTTTAAATGGTTGGGGGGGAAAAAAGCATTTCCTGACATGTGAAAATTATGAAATTCAGCATTTAGTGTCCATAAATAAAGTTTTATTGGATTGCAGCCACATCATTTATGTACTGTCTATGGTTATCTTTGCACTACAATGGGAAAGTTGAGTAGCTGCTATAGAAACTGCCTATGGCATTCTCATCATTTCATGACCCGGCAGTAGTTGTGCCATGTATATCTCTGAACCACAACATTTTATTATCTGTTTATATTACCAATTCATACCGTGTCAGAACAAGAAAAGTGCACTTTGGTGTGCTTTTTAAGGCACACTGGAGTGTGAATTATATTATCAAATTATAATAAACTGTGACACTGTAACTGTGCTAAAAAAATACAACATATGTTGATATAACCAGACTAAGCCCTCATCACAATATTCCCAACTCATGGGAAAGCAACAGTCAGGAGAATTAGCAATTTTAAAATGGAGTATCTCATCACAGCATAATTTCTTCAGAAAAATAAAAAATGAAAATAAGCCTGCAGCCACAGTATGTTTACAAGTGGCCCATTTGTTAGCCAAGCAAAGCTGTTTACTGATGGTGAGATATATGACGTCTGAATGCAGTAGCCCAAAGAATGTATCCAGAGAAAACTTAAGCTTTGTGTACAGCTTTCTGATGAGAACAGTTGCTTGAAGTGTGGGGCACAACATCAGCAGTTAATTATGTAACAAGACAAATGATTTTGAGTGTTTTTCTTTGGCTGTTAATGAGTCAGATGTTATCAGTACTGCCAGCTGTCTTTATTTTTGAGAAATCAGTGCTGAGTTTGAGTAAAGAAGAAACAGTTACAGGTGAGAATATTTTCAAAGTTGAGAAACCACTAAGTCAGTACAACCTGAAGTGGAATCTACTAGGATGTGATATAACTGATGGTGGTAAAAGTATGCATGGAGCAGGAAAAAGTTTAATCGATCAAATTTTAAAACCTGTGGGAATGTAAGGTGTTTGGTTTGGTGGGGACCCGTTTCACTTGTGTCATACACCTTTGTTTTGTTTTTTTTTCCTAACAAGAATTAACCTTGTTTACTGATAGCTGGTGTCTTATACCACTGCAAAGACCATGTAGAAAGAGCATAAACAAAACAAAACAAAAAATCATACCTGAAGTATACATCTGTATACAGACTGTCCTCCTGTTGATTCTTTCTAGCCATTACTCCAGGGCTCATCCATATTCTCTACTTCTTGCCTAAGTATATTTTTTAAAGAACTTTAAAACATGTTTTTATGTTACACTAAGATTAGTGTATAATCAAGGTTTTAAAACATTCAACTTTCACATTATAAATATTTGATTAGGGCATTTAAGATACTTTCAATACTAGGCTTTAGGGGCTATACATACTGACAGAAAAAGACACAAACCTAAATTCTGACAATAGTCTTAGTTTCAGCTGAATAAAAAACAACAGAACTGAAGCTTTCCATGGTAATAGTTCTTTAATTCAGCATCAACAGAACTCTACTTTGGGGCATTATGTTTTTTTCTTAATTTGATTAAGCACCTTTATCTGTCAAACAAGAAACATTAAGTATTAAATTCAGGCCAGGATTGAACTCCTTACATTGTTAAATCTTCCCTGGAAGATGCAACATAAATCAGTTTGTTTTCATGAATCATAAAATAATATGTCCTTTCTGAGCAATAAGGAGCTGCTTTAGCATAAACCAGAGATTAAAATCACTTATCAAAAGGCCCCCTTTGGTTTAATTGGTACTCAGAAATGAGTCAACACAAAAGGTGAATAATATTAACACATTTTCCCCCCAACTGTAAACAGTACAGAAATACTGAATATTGGCTATATGAACGGGAACATCAAAGATCTATGTTTGGGTGTTGTCACCATTTTGTTTTTGCTGTCACTCTCCTGCAGTGAGAGGGCTGCAAGTGATTTAAAGTTGTCTTTATTGGCATTGGCCAGACTTTCATTTGACCTTTTTGTTGGTAAAGAACAATTCAAGGGTGTCAAAGACTGAGCTCTTAATAAACTAGACTGCATTATGGACAAGCATCCTCTTTACTTACATCCTTTTTTTTGGAAGATGGAAAAAACATCCTATTTCAGAGCCTCCTGCTATACTGAACATCGTGCTGGGAGATACTTCATGTTCATAGTTTGTGATCCACAGGAGTTCCTTTGAAACAAGCCTACTTGAACTCATCCCTTCAGTGATGTCCACTTGATACAAATCGGGACACTACTGTAAAAGAATAACAAATCCATCATGGCAAAGACAAAAGGAAGGATGCACGGTTTGGACCATTATAAAGCCTAACACAGTTGCCTGTGTTCTGTAACAAAGTAAGATATTTTGGTAGTAAATTCTAAATCTAGTGGAGGAAGAGATCGCTCAGTTTTAAAATCAAGACTTCTCTAATGTTGGAATGTATTTAATGTTTTTAGTAAGTGACATGATCAAATTGCTGAAGTTTTAATAAAAATTAGAATCTATGGATTGTACCAAGACAAGGTAAAAAAATTCCGGTAGTATCTTTGTAAAAGAGTAACAAATCCTTAAGGTGTGTAACACAATTGCTTCCACAGGTAAGAGGAAATACTTCTAAGGTGGCTAAGTATGTGGAAAAGGAGTGCAGGCTGTTAAAAAACATTTGGGGTTACTTAGAACAGTTTTCCACAGAAGGATCTTACCCAGAGATGTATGTTACTAGTGAAAATCCATTGTTGAAATGCATCACTTCAGATAAAACGTTAGCAGATCAGATTTTGTAGTCTGTGGAAGGGGGATGGGCGTACTGGAGGATACCTTCATCACGGTTTACGGCGTAACTAGATTTGTGTTTAAATTTTATGAGGTCTGAATATACGTGGTGGTTTTTTAAAAAAAAATTCATAATAGTATCAGAACTATCACTTTTACAAGTTAAATATTTGACAATAAGTGTGTACCACAGTATACAGTATAACTTAAGAATCAGCCCAGCAGGTTTACATGTGCTATTGCAAAATAGGGAAAATTTGCTAGTTTATAAGGGAGCAGCAGCTTTTTCACAGGTTGTTTTCTTGAAGCATGAATCACATTACTAGCTTAATTTTTTACGAACATGGTTTATAAGACCTTTGTGTATGATTTTGCTAGTGAAGACGGTTTTTTGTCAAACATATGCCATATTTCCAACAGTTATCTATTGATTGCAGCACACTCGAATGCTAGTCTTTTTCTAGTTGTTCTCAGGCTCCTTTAACTCCTAATGAGCAGTCACCTCATCCTGTCATCCACTTCTTCTCCAAAGACCTATGTTATAACCAGGTTGTAGAGAGGAATCTGGCCTGCAGGAGCTCTGGGAGATGATTAGGAAAAGTATATCTTTAAAGCAATTTAGATTGTTAGTGCAAAGGCAACTTCATATAGACAGCTAACAAAGGTGATCAACCAGACTTTATTATGGTGTAACAGGAGGGAATTCATAGATAAGCACTTACTTGAACGTCTCATCATTGTATTCAGATGCACTTTTTCTTTCTCTTTGAAAAAAACAAATCTTTCACTGCACAATGGCAAATAGCTAATGTATATGAAGCATTTGTACAATATTTTTAAATGAAAAAATTCTTAAATATTGATAGTTGTATGATATCTCTAAAAACAGGAAAAATCAAAATTATCATTTAATGGACTGTCAGGACTTATACTTCAAGTGTCTTCAAGTTTGAGTTAAGCAATTAAATTTTTTAAAGTGTTTAAAGTGTTTTTAAGGTACATTTTATAAATATATACAAAACGTAGGTCTATTTGATGCTCTGTTCACTCAAATTTATACTGCAAATCTAATGAGATATGCCATCATCTCCAAAAATTATAACCCCTTAGAGTTAAAAACAAAACTAAACAAAAAACACTAAAGATTAGTCACTGTATGAAACCAAAAAGGGAACCATTACAACTTAATGAAAAAAACTTTATTTTAAAAAATGTTTTCATCTGATTCTATGTGTATTGACTTATGTATTTAAATAATTACATGAAAGAGCTAAAGGGAGGGGGGGAATTAACAGTACTCTAGCAAGGTGAAGAATAAAAATCCCTCTTTTTCCCCTAATTTCTAGTTTGACAGGAGGGGACACCCAACAGAATCCTGTCTGTAAAAACAGCTCTAGTACTGTGCTTTGAAAAACATCTGGCTGCATTTAACTCAATACATTATGTGATGCTCTTGCCCTTAAGACTTCTAACAGTAGCTATAGGTTCCAACCTGGCACTTCAGGTAATGAAAACGATGACCAAACAATGCTTTAAGATAAAAGAAAGAATGTATCATATCTTCTGAGTTTTCTTGAAGTAGATTGTCAGATCAAAATCTTTAGCTTAAAAAAAAAAACCTGGGGCTTCCCTGGTGGCGCAGTGGTTGGGAGTCCGCCTGCCGATGCAGGGGACGCGGGTTCGTGCCCCGGTCCGGGAAGATCCCACATGCCGCGGAGCGGCTGGGCCCGTGAGCCATGGCCGCTGAGCCTGCGCGTCCGGAGCCTGTGCTCCGCAACGGGAGAGGCCACAGCAGTGAGAGGCCCGCGTACCGCAAAAAAAAAGAAAAAAAAAAAAAAAAAAAAAACCTGAAAAAGACCACCATCCTATTGCTCAAAGAATTTCCCTCAAATGATTTATAAAATGGACTCGGCTGACACTGGTTCTTTCATAAAGTCATTTAATATAAAACTTCATATTTTTACCAAGGATGAGTAACTGCAAGGATCTGTTACTCCATTATCCTCTGGTCTTCTAGTCTACTTTGTGTTGAATTTATCTAACTCAGATTTTGAAAACTTTAATACCATTTTCTTTGTTTAAATACCAGTTCCTTAGCTGTGTAGTCTTAAAGGGTAATCTGCTTTAAATTCTCAAAATCAGTACCAAAAAAATGTATAAAGCGTATTCTAATTGCTAACATTTACAAAACTTGCACTCCATCAAATTAAAAAAGAATAAGACTTTTTAATAGTGCATAGAAGGCACAAGAGCGTCTTAGTATATTTACTGAAGCCGAACATTTTGGCATCAACAAACACACCATTGTTTGTAGTTCATCTTAAACTCAGTTTCCAAACAGCAAACGATTCAGTTCATGTTGGACTAAATTTCCAAAAGGATATGACTTTTGTTTGATGATTTGCATAATTTAATCTTAATAGGTATTTGAGGACCTATGTAGTTTAACTGTCATACATACTTCTGATGAGAGGAAAAAGAAATAATATAGATATCAATGAAGGGTTAATCCATTGGCCCATCAGGAACTCAACAAAAAATCAATATGTTTGGGCTTCCCTGGGGGTGCAGTGGTTGAGAGTCTGCCTGCTGATGCAGGGGACATGGGTTCGTGCCCCGGTCCGGGAGGATCCCACATGCCGCGGAGCGGCTGGGCCCGTGAGCCATGGCCGCTGAGCCTGCGCGTCCGG
>NC_041233.1:102802420-102829675 GCF_002837175.3 Physeter macrocephalus | reverse complement strand
CGGCTGGGCCCGTGACCCATGGCCGCTGAGCCTGCGCGTCCGGAGCCTGTGCTCCGCAACGGGAGAGGCCACAACAGTGAGAGGCCCGCGTACCGCAAAAAAAAAAAAAAAAAAAAAAAAATCAATGTTTGCTATGTTCAATAGGAGAAATAACTTAAAAAGAGACTTTTAAAAGCTAAACCAGCAAAAGAATATCATAAACCAATCTTCATAATTGTTATTATAGACTTAAGAGATGAAAAATATATTTCTGATGTAATAGAAATGTATTAATTCTGACAAAGATTTTCCAGCCAGTTGAGCTCAAGCTTCAATGATCACACTTCTTTTCCAGCAGGGAACAAAGGCTAGAATTAAAGTCTGGCAAAAAAAAAAAAAAAATGGATGGTCATCTTCAACTGCAGGCCACTTGAAATTTGTAATGAATTCATAGTTTTTACAGTTCACGCAGTCTAAGGCTAGATTCACATCAGAGGGAGTAAACAAGTCTTGTCTGCTACCTCCACCTTCTCGTAGGTAACAGGTTTTACGAATAAAGCTTATCATTATAACGTTACGTGAAATCTTTTAAATCTCAGTAGTCTCAATTTTCTGAATCAGAAAATCAGAGGATCGGTGGGTTTTTTATGTGCTAAGTTGTGCTCCCCAAATATCTGGGTGAAAACTGGCCCATGAATTTATTCCCAGTTTTTATGATAGAAGATATTTTTGTCCTTGATTCATAAACCATAACTACTTTTAATGTTTAAGAGGAATTTGTGTTAGTTGAAACAATCTGTATACTGGAGTAAAAATGTGTTATGTTTTAAGCAACAGCTCGGAGAGAAATGGTCAATTCACATTCTGCATATCCAGCCAGAGGGGATGGGAACAGCTAGCTAGTGGTGCCTTCCTGCGGGAAGCCTCTTCCATCCATCGACAGCACTGATTACCTTGGGATGAAACAGAAAACGTGAAACTCTCATGTTAACTATAAAAATACAAGCAAACAAAAAAGAACCAACTCATTCATTGTTGCAATAACATCCCTTGTTCAAAATTAAATGTTTTCTATACTAGAAGGCTCATCAGATGAGTTCTTGAATACAGACAGACCTTTACATCAATTCTCAAACTATAATACACACATACAAGAGAAGAGGATCTTGTTAAAATGCAGAAAATACAGATTCTGATGCAGTAAGTCTAGGGTAAGGTCCACAATTCTGCATTTCTGTTAAGCTCCAGGTGATGTCAGTACTGCTGGTTTGGGGCCCCAATTTGAGCCACAGGGTTCTATGTTCTTAGTTCTGAATTTGTCTGAGGCCAATAGGAGTTTACAAGTGAATAGTCAGTTGTTAGGGGATTTAGGGGAGTAATTCTGAAATACCATGTGCATAGAATCACAGCATTTTAAAGTTTCTATTGTATAAGAGCAAAGGTTGGGCAGGCTAAGTCTAATCTATACTTTAGCACTATTATGGATTTAGGCACATTTTGACTGTGTGGAAACTATACTGAACCAAGAAATATTTTATAAAAAGGCCACAGGTCATTTACTAATGTAGTTGAAAAAGGAGAAGAGATATCATTTAGTAATATAATCAAATTAGGTGTATCAATATCAGATAATATTGTTCAGTATAAATGTGTATTGAATGAATTGCAAGTCTGAGGTATAAAGCAGGAAAAACTATAAAAAACTATTTTGACTAATTTTCCTACCTTAGGAAAATTCAATTTTTTAAGGAACTTTTCACTGGTATGTCAACAGAATGAAAAACATCATCAGAAAACACTTTTTTTTTTCTTTTACATCAACACAGTTGATTCATGCTGCAATTGGGTTTTTATGACCACTACTGTCATATATTCAAATGTAATAAAATCAAGTTTCTGTGAGATATTAAATGTCAATGATGTTATTTTATCACCCATTTACCGACTATTTATTTAGAACCTACTATGTGTCTGGCACTGCAAAGGGTTGAGAATAATGATGAACAAACACAACACTGATCTTGTCAAAATACTGGGAAATCTACTGGATTTACACACAAAGTTACGTTTAACACAGATAACCTCACATACAATGGTAATTATAACTAATTCAACGTACTAAAAAAAATCCTGTGAAACTTTGTATGCTTTACAGAACTATGTTCTGTAAAATACTTTGCTTGTGGTATTAGCTAATGATTCGTATTTATATAATCAGTTATATTTTAATAATTATTTCCAGAAATTTATACTGTATTCGCTAATTAACCAAATTAAGAACATTAAATTTCCACTATCCTAACCATAGTTACAATCAATCTGATCTACTATACCATCATATAGAGTCATCTAAAACCAAAACACTGGCCAAATGGCACACAGTATTACATGGCTATTCATCAAAACCAAAACCAAGTAAAATAAAAACCAGATATCCATGAACTACTTCTACACTATTTTGTGTTAGGTGCTACTCTCTTGCTAGGTCACAGTTTTATAAGTAGAGAGTTATCTTGATAACTTCAATGTTCAATTCTTCATTTTTTTTTTAATTTTTAAAAATTTTATTGAAGTACAGTTGATTTACAATGTATTAATTTCTGCTGTACAGCAAAGTGATTCAGTTATACATATATACATATATTCTTTTTCATATTCTTTTCCATTATGGTTTATCAAGGATATTGAATATAGTTCCCTGTGCTATAGAGTAGGACCCTGTTGTTCATCTATCCTACATATAATAGTTTGCAACTGCTAATCCCAAACTCCCAGTCCTTTCTCCTTCCACCCCCTCCGCCTTGACAACCACAAGTCCAATTCTTCATATTGTTTATTGTAACAGTACACATAGTTGTTTGATTAGTTAAGATGTTTATGGCTTTGTTCCAAAGGGGCTCCTTATTGTAGCTTTTTATTGACTGCAGCCTTATAAATAGATTTTGCTTTAAGGAAACTGATTTGGAACTATAGGTTTAAAAAAATTACAGGTTAAAGAAAATGACTTGGAACACCTAGTATTTTAAGGGTGACACATGCTCTGGGGTCCTACTGTGACCAAAAATAGGGGTGTCAGAGATTTGTGCTAACAAGATATAATTATCTTGTATTTAGACCCAGTGAGATTCAACTAATGGTGGTCAAGAATAAGACCGCTGGATATCCTGAAGGAAAGAAAAAAAAATAAAAAATTGCATGATCCTATGAAATGACAAGACAATTGTCATGTAAAGTTCAATATTTTAGGATCAATCTTTGTTATTTAATGCATTACTATAAAAATGAATTTTGTTCATCAACTTATATTTTATCAAGTTAACCTAAGTACTAGCTAACATTCAAGCTAAATCCATGTCCAGAGGTCTCCAGCATGACTGATGAAATCCCAAGGGTCAGCTAAGACATCTTCTATTTGAGTCACTCAAAAGTAAATGTTGGGACTTCCCTGGTGGTGCAGTGGTTGAGAATCCGCCTGCCAGTGCAGGGGACCGGGGTTCGAGCCCCGGTCCGTGAAGATCCCACATGCTGCGGAGCAACTGGGCCTGTGCGCCACAACTATTGAGCCTGTGCTCTAGAGCCCGCGAGCCACAACTACAAGCCCGCGTGCCACAACTACTGTAGCCCGCGCCCCTGGGGCCCCTGCTCCATAACGGGGCGGGGGGGGGGGGCCACCGCACCGCAGTGAGAAGCCCGTGCACCGCAACAAAGAGGAGCCCCCTCTCGCCGCAACTAGAGAAAGTCCGCGCGCAGAAACAAAGACCCAACGCAGCCAAAAATAAATAAATAAATTTATATTTAAAAAAAGTAAATGCTTACGGAAGCTATTTGCCCTAAGAGAGCTAGAGAACTGTTGAAAATATAAAACATAACAATAAAGGGAAAGCTTTTCTTACTTCCGTAGAGTATGAGTAAATTTTGTTAGAAGAGTTAATTCTCATTCTCCATGGTCAGTGCAGGATTGCTCATACCTTCAAGAAAGAACATAAGTTAGCAATTTTTGTTGTTGCTTTTGAACAAATAGGCAGAGACTTGTTTATTCAGTTATGAATCCTGCCAGTGTTTTTCCAAAGGTGAGCTGTACGCAGTATGGGTATTTAGAAGATGTTATATAGAACACACACACACATAAATACAGTCGGCCACAACCGGTGTCACAAAAAAAGCACGTTAAAAACAGTTAAATATATACACTTGAGGAAGTAGGGGTGTGAATAAAATAATGTAAGAAACATTGAGCCTGGCACTTCTCACACTACCTTAAATCACTGTTTTCTAATTCTTCATCTACCTACCTCATTCTTGTCAAACTAATCTTGGAGCCCTTTCTCATCTCACCATTTTCATATTTCTCTTCCTTCTTTTACACCATCCTTTAAACTTTAAATAATTTCTCAATTCATCTATCACAGTAACAGAAAATTAAATTATGTCTCCAAATTAACAGCACACAGAAACCAGAAAATCACTTCTACATTAATGTAGAACTATAAAGTGAAATATGAATCTCTTCTGAAAGAGAGTTCTTTGTCTTTCTACCCCCCAAAATATACATCACTTCTTTGTCTCTAAGGAAACTGAGGGATTCAAAAGGCAAACAGGTGTCATCAATTTTGTTTAGGTAATACCTCGTCCCTCCCATAGACTGAAAAATGAAATGGAATGTTTGAAGGTGGAGAGACAGATCAAATTATGAATACTCAAATCATGGGGGTCTTCAGAGGGCATACACATTCCTCAAGAACAAGACTCTTTAAAGAAAGAGAGAATGTGACTGATTATATATTAAATAACGACTTAAGAATTTTTACTCAGGACTATCCGTTTGTTTTTCACTAAATCCCAAAGAGATTTCAAATAAACCAGGAAACACTTTAAAGTGCAGTAAGCCAAAGTCAGGCAAGCACTAGGAAAAGGTTTGAAGAAAAGACTAGACGTGAAGGAGAAACATTTGAAGACTTAAACGGGTCAATTTGGAGATTTTCTGCCTAATAGTGCCTTAATTGAGCATGCATGGTTTTGCACTCAGGAGACCACACATATAACATATACACACCCCTGCACATATGATCACATATTTTGTTTAATACTTAACAACCCTGAAAAATAAGTAGTATTTTAAAGATGAAGCTAAGTCTAAAGGAGGTTAAGTAACTTAACAAATACCACACACTGATTAGGTGCCCAAATTCGGATTTGATATCAGGTCTGTCTGCCTTCAAACACTTCCTTGTTTTTTGCCAATAAACTATACTGACCCAAATAATCAAAAGATTAAAATCAACAATAACAAGAGAGCTGTGAGTGGTATATGAAGAAATAACAGGTAGCTAAAGTTACGGCAATTCTGCAATGGCTTTACTTCGACATTTTGAAATGGATAAAACTTTTGAGTAAAAACTACATAATTTGAGATCCCTTTCAGTAGATACTTTTCAACCTTTTGTCTGAGCTTACTGCACTTTTTCCAATTTTTAAATAAATTATATTTTGAGTTTATCATTTTATTTAATATGCGGTAATAAAGATTTGGTTCTCTAAACTGGAAAAAGGCAATGTAAATCTATTTTTCACAAAATGATTTTCTACAGCTTCCAGACATTAATCAAAGCACTTCACAAGCAGTTCTTTGAAAACAGTTCTATATTTACAATGGTAGTCTGACTCCAAAACAAGAAAAATTCTACAGGTAATAAGAATGAAAAATTTTTACCACTTTCACCTTTTAAAAATAAAATATATCGAAATAGCCAAACAAGCATATTCTTACCAGCTTTACCTTTTCCCAGGTTTGTGCTGTTCTCTGTCCAAGATTGAGAATCAGTAAGAAGGTGGCTCTGGGACTCTCTCAATGGCTTTGCAGGAAATTGATGGTTTTCAGGACTGAATAACAATAATTATCATCATGATCATTAGGTTAACTCTTGATAGTATTAGGGTGAGTGTTTTGCAAAGGATGGAACTCAACCCACTTGTGGTGCAAGATAATTGTAGGAGTTACACAAGAGAATTTGGGGAAAACAGGAACAAGGCATTAAATCACACTGACTCACAATGAAAAAAGTGTTCTCGCTTCAGTTCACTTTTCTTTCTTCTGATCACAATACAATGACAATCTCTGACTTTGGCAAATCTCCATTCTTAATACGGAGAATGGGCCTCAGCCTAAGACTTTAGCAGGTAAGGGAACCTAGTTAGAACTTAACAGTATTTTATTATTGATTTTATTTTTTTTAAGTTATATTCAATGGCAAATTATACTAACTTCTCATTTAAGACAGTGATATAAAGTTTGGTTAAAAAATTTAAGTGGCAATTTAAAAATATTAAAGAAAAATATTAATTTTACAAGTGGAAAAAATATGGAAAAAAATATATGAAGATGATGGTAGAAAGATAAGTTTGAGAAAAACTAACCTATTTATTGTTTCTAAAGTGGCCTAACTGGTCTCGAACAAAGAATTCTCTATCTTTCTCTATAAAACCGAAAGAACAAATTTGAATGTTATCTTGCAGGAATGCTGAAAACATCTGACATTATCAGGTCTTAAAAATCTGATGTCTAATTTGGTAAATAAAGAGTTTAAAAGAAAGACTTTAAGTTTTAAAATTTAAGTAGACATGCCACATATGACATATTAGATGATATAAAAAATATACATAAAGTAACATTTCACTTAGATTAAAAAATTTATTGGCACAGAAACTATTAGTGTATTTTTTTACAACACACCGAAATAGAAATAATAATGTTCAAAAGAAAAACCCACTTAAAATTCTTCCAAGAGTAATTTCACATATTTTAGTTAACTATAACTATTATATTTTTTAACGGATATGCCTTTGCTCCTTAATAATTACCTCATATCTAAAATTTGAGACTATTTCAATTTTGTGCTGCTTTAACAGCCCCTTATTAAAATTTTAGGAGGAAAATCTTAAAAAAGAAAAGCCTGGGGCTTCCCTGGTGGCGCAGTGGTTGAGAGTCCGCCTGCCGATGCAGGGGACACGGGTTCGTGCCCCAAAAAAAAAAAAAAAAGCCTGTCTCCTATTCATATGAAATATCTCTTTTACTCTAATTCTGATTATTCCTCAGGAAAGGGACCTTAGACCAAGTACAGCGAGCTAAGTCCTGGTTTAAGGACTGCTTGGAGATTCATTACTGCTAACAGGAATCTAACAAATGGCAAGGATCCACTCGTTCAACAATACTCACTGAGTACCTGTTATACCAGTGAGTAAAGTCTTTGATCTCATGGAAATTTTGTTGTAACTGAGGAAGAAGTATAATAAATATATAGTAAGTCAGGTGGTAAGAAGAGCTCTGACGACACTAAAAGACAGTATAAGGGAATGGAGGGGCAGGTTACTATTGTCCAGGGGTTTCCACAGGCAGCCTCTCCTGTAAAGCTACACCTGAGCAGAAAGTGAAGCGAAGGCACAGACCATTCAGATATCCAGAGGGAGAAGCTTTAGGAATAGGAACTGGCAAGTACAAAGCCACTAAATAAGGAACATGCGTGGTATACTTGAGGGCCAGCAAGATCTGTGTGTCTGAGGGTTGTGAGTGTTGGGAAAGTGGTGCGGGGTGACATCAAGGGGTGTTGGCGGAGAGATTAGTCAGCGCAAGGTAAGGACATTCATTAGCTTTTATTCTGAGCAAGACGGAAAATCAGTGGAGGGTTCTGAGCAGAAAAGTGACACAATATGATTTACGCTTTAAAAGGATCACTCTGACATTTTAATGGAGAATAAACGGGGCAGGAGGGCAAACATGGAATCAGAAAGGTCAGTAACGAAGGTATTGAAATAATCCATGTGAGAAATGATGGCTTGGACCAGGAAAGCAGCCTTGGAGGTGGTGAGAAAGTATCCAGGTTATAGATATATTTGGAGGGGACATCTGACAGGATCTACCTCTGTATATACAGGGTCCCTGAAAGAGAGGAATCTAGGATGACTCCCAAGTTTCTGGCCTGAGCATCTGGGAGAATGGAGGTCACTACTACTGATACACGAAAGAATGAAGAAGAATCGAGTTTTGGGTGGGGAGAGGGTATAGATGGCTTGGAATCAAGAGTTCTGCTTTGCACTTGTTCAGCTGGCAATGACTTTTAGATGTTTAAGTGGGACCACTGTGTAGACAATCAAATACACAACTCTGGAGTACACAGGGGAGACCAGCACTAGCCATAGAAAATTCATAGGGGCTAATTGGGGGAAATTATAGAGTTTTGTAGAAGAGACTTTAGCTGTCAAAATCCAATCTCAACATTTAAAGGAAAGGGAAGAGAAGCCCGGAGAGGTTACTTGACCTCTTCTAGATCACCTAGCTGGCTAACAGTGCCAGAACTAGGATTTCTCCCAACGCCCATTGTACATTTAGTAGGAGAGATACTATCTCTAAAACCCAAATAGTCTTAAACTACAAAAACCTCTTAACAAGGATAAAAAACATTACTGAAAACTACTGTTAAATTTTATAAAAGCAGGAAAGCATTCTAAGTAATTTATTAAAGCTAGATTTTTCTGCCCTGAGGTATAAAAAAAAAAAAATTAGCATTTAGCTCTGTGGAATTTTTAAGCCAAAACTCACAAGGCAGGACCCAGTAAGACTCTGGTGTCTTTGAATGTCCCTGTGACACACATGAGAATGGCCTCCTCATTAACTGGTAGAGTCTGGACTGCACACAGCTCACTCTAGGGATGGGGGGGAGCAAACAAGTTTCATCTCATGACAATTTAAGATGATTTTGGAATGGCTGCCAGAATCACCACCTTGAGATGGATGCTGGGGTCACACCAGGCTCCACGGGACAAAGCGCTGTGATCAATAAGAAACACAAACTAGATGGGGAGACTATAAGCATAGGTGCTGTGAACATAGCATTCCAGCAACTAAGAAAACGTTTAAAATTTAACTGATATTATGGTTATGCTTTTACTATTGGCTTTCATTTAAAAATTAGAGGTATGGTCACATCATAAAAAAAGTCTGTTTGAACATGTAAAAAAATGTTTCAACTTAAAACTTCATGTAGAGCGTTTTGAAACGTTTAGACAGTTTTGCCTTCTGGCAGTTAGTAGCCAAGTCAGAATCCAATTTCAGGTCTTCCTCAAACGCCTGACAGACTGGAACCAAAAGAGACTTAAAGCAGTAGCCAAAGTCTCCAGACAACGAATCTCCAAGACTCCTTCCTTTCTCTCTCCACAGAAAGGGCTCAGATCATGCTTAGAGGTCTTTAAAGAGTACCAAGAATATGGTGCCCATTGCTAAGGGGACTGTCAAGCAGATGTCTGGGATTCCATTTCATCTCCAAAGGCCTGATCCACGCAGGGAAGTTTTTTGATCTCTTTATAACGGTTACGGCCGAGAAGAAAGGCCTGGAGGGTCAGAGGGAAAGTTTACCCTGTCTGCTCACCTGATCACTAGTGGGACTCATTTGGACTTACATTTTTGTCTTCTGAGCACCACATTAAAAAAAATCATAATTTATTTCAGTTAACAAAAATGTACAGAGAGTTAACACCTGTTTACTGACCACCCAGATTAATAACAGAATTTTATAATTATGACTGAAGCTCCCTATGTACCCTTCCCCAGTCATACTTTCCTCTCACCCTCATTCCACGTAGAAATCAGTGTAGTAAATTATCTTAAGTTCTTAAAATTTTTTTTCAAAGGAACATATAATCGAAGGACGCAAGAGGATAAAATATATTCTTTGAAAGTGAAATAGAAAAAAAATATGGACTCACTTTTTAGATGATGAATTCAATCCTGCAGGAGTAGATGGCTGTTCAGGATCCTGGTTAACAAGGCAAGTTGGAAAGGAGCAGCCATCACCTAGACTATAATTAAAATAAAAACTTACAATTATGCAGTAAAACAGATGATCTCTGTGAGTAGAACATAGTTATATTATGGACAAAACGTGTATATCAGACATTGGCTTGAATGTGGTATGTTTATGGAGATGTGAGTCAACTGATTTCCATATTGATATAATAGTGAGTCATAAAATAATACTGTAAAAAATAGGAGTTTTTATGCAGAATTACAGTGTTCTTTTGTTGGATTACTTCCATTTTCAGTCTAAACCCTGAAAAATTTCACAAAAAAGTACCTTGAAAAAATGGGTAGCAACCAGTACTTCTTCTCATCACCAAAAACCTGTCGCATATTTTTACTGAAACCCAAGCTGAATCCATTCTTATCTGTTCCATGTCGAAATACTGGACTTCTAAATGCCTCTAGAAAAGATGGTAGAGCAATCACATGAGTAAAGAGCACATCATCTAGCAACCCCTATAGTTAGAAATGACTGAATTAAATGAAGAAACTCTGAAAACCAATGGCTAGCCTCCTGTGACTGCTTATGTGCCTATCAACAGCCCTGCAATGAAGACTGTCCATGCTTGTAAAACAAACATAAAATATGATTAGATCTATTTTAGTTTTTAAGTAACCCTTTTATTCTTGCAGCAGCACATCTGCATTGTAGAAAATTAGAAAACGCAAACAAGCAAATAAATTAAAACTTTACATCTTCTAAATCTTTAATAAATGGATGGCTGGATGGATAGAGAAAGTAACTACAAATGTACATTTTTTTAACCAAAGTGCGACTAAAGATACATTCTACAACCTTTTTTCAGTTAATAAATTCCATTTTCCAATTTCATTAAAATTTTATCTCATCCAATCATAATTTTTTTTTCTAGCTGATCAAAAATGTACTTTAAAGCTCTTTGTCCAAACCAGGGTCCAACGCAGAGCCATACATCATAGCTGGTTATGCCCACCCTGCATATGGAAGCTAAGGTTCAGAGAGACCGTGCGACTTGCTCAAAATATCACAAAAAATAAATGACAGAAGTGGAAATTGAACAAGGTCATCAAAGTTCTGTCTATTCTGCTACATTTTCTTCTTAAATAATGACGAGATGCAAAATCTAAAATGTTAGTTTTGGGGTGCAAATAAACATAGAAGTGTAATGATTTCTGCCCATAATTTAAAAAAGGAAAAATATAACTAGCAGAGTCATGGTACTATGAAAAATGTGATTTGCAAGATCCTTAACATTTATCAACCTAGGTTATATAGCTTTTTATAAAACACTTTAATAATTATAGGACCATACTGTCCAGAGGAAGTCCTTTCAGCATTCATTACAAGTTAAATCTAGACGTTTCTAGAAGTTAAAAGCTAGTAGAAAAATTTACCTTTGAAAAATAATTTAATTGCTCTACATATAATTTGAAATAAGGTACTTTGCTTAGAAATTATTATACCAATATTTTCACCCTAATAGTACTTGCTGGGATAAGATTTCACCTGAATACTAAAAATGAACACTCACTGACTATTACCACAATTAATCTTCACTGACTATTATAATAACGGAATCTCATAGCCAGTATCACACTGTTTTGATTACTATAGATTTGTTGCAAGTTTTATAAACAGGAAGAACAATTTTTTTTTGGTGGATATTGTTTTTGCTATTTGGGGCCCCTTGAAATTCCATATTTATTTGAAGATTAGTTTTTCCATTTATGCATGAAAGGCCATTGAAATTGTAATAGAAATTTCAATAATTTCCTTTGGGATGGTTCATTGATAGTATATAGAAATACAACTGATTTTTTTGCATATTGATCATACAACTTTGCAGATTTTATTAGATCTAATAGTTTTTATTGTGGATTCTTTACAGTTTTCTATATATAAGATCATTTCATCCACAAAAACAATAGTTTTACATCTTCCTTTGCAATTTGAATGACTTAATTTCTTTTCTTGACTAATTTCTCTGGCTAGAATTTCCAGTACAGTGCTGAACAGCAGTAGTGAAAGATGGAATCCTTGGTTTATTGATTTAGGGCAAAGGTTTATTTTTCACCACTGAGTATCAAATTAGCTGAGAATTTCTCATAAAGTCCTTCGTCAGGTTGTAGAAGTTCCCTTCTATTCCAGCTTAAGTGTTTTTACCATCAAAGGGTGTTGTATTTTGTCAAATACTTTTTCTGTTACAGTTGAGATAAAAATGTGCTTTTATCCCCTTCATTCTATTAATGTGGTATATTACCATTGATTAATTTTTATACATTGAACCACCCTTGCATTCCTGGGATAAAAGGTTATATACCATGACAAAGTAGGATTTAACATGCTGCTGGATTTGCAGATATGTTATTGGGAATTTCTGCACCTATACTCATAAGGAATATTGGTCTATAGCTTTCTTTTCTTGTGATGTCTTTGTCTGACTTTGGTATTAGGGCAATGTTGGTCTCACAGAATGACTTAGGAAATGTTTCTTTCTCTTCTAATTTTGGGCATAGTTTGAGAATAACTGATGTTAATTCTTAAGTGTTTGATAGAATTCATCAGTGAAGCCATCTGGTCCTGAGCTTTTCTTTGTTGGGAGATTTTAAATTACTGATTCAATCTCCTTACTTATTATAAGTCTATTCAGGTTTTTATTTCTTCTTGAGTCACACTGGTAGATTGTGTTTCTAGGAATTTCTCCATTACATCTAGGTTACCTAATTTTTTTTTTTAATTTTTTTTTTTTGGCTGCGTTGGGTCTTCGTTGCCATGTGTGGGCTTAGTTGCTCCATGGCACGTGGGATCTTCCTAGACCAGGGTTTGAACCTGTGTCCCCTGCACTGGCAGGCAGATTCTGAACCACTGCGCCACCAGGGAAGCCCCAAGGTCATAATTAAACTCCTTTTTTATTTCTGCAAGGTTGGTAGTCATGTTCCCACTTTCATTTCTGATTTTCATGATTTGAGTCCTCTTTTTTGCTTTCTAGTTATAGGCTTGTCATACTTGTTGATATTCTCAATAAACTAATTATTGATTTCATTGATCTTCTGTTTTTTAGAATTCTGTTTCCATAATGTCCTGTCTAATCCTTATTATTTCCCACCTTCTTCTGGCTTTGGGTTTACTTTTTGCTCTTCTTTTCGTAGTTCCTTAAGGTGTAAAGTTATTGATTTGAGGTATTTCTTTTTTAATGTAAGCATTTATAGCTATACATTTCCTGCTAAGACCTGCTTTTGCTGTATCCCATCTCTGCAGGGCTTCTGAACATACTGTTTTCTCTGCCTGAGATGTTCTGGCTCTTTCCGTGACTGACTTCTTAGTTTAAATATACTTTTTGCTTTTGTGAGCTCTTCCCTGACCACTCCCCATCTAAATAGGTTCCCTTCTACCATCCCCAGACCTTGATTCATACCTGAATATCCTGTTTGTTTCTTTCAAAGCACTTCGCATTTTGTAATTATGTTTATGTTTGGTTACTGATTTTCTGTGTCCCTCACTAGACTATTTTACCCTTGCTAACCACTGTATATACACAATGCTTTACACACAATGGACAGTCAAAAAATATATGGAATGAGTGAATTTGTATTTGTCCCACAAGACAGTGTGGGAAATAAGAATGATTTTACAACTTCAGGACAGGTTAGCATTTAATCATATGGCAACTTCTGATGGATATTTGGTTTTGTATTTAAAGTTCTGTTAACTACAATAATTGGATACTCACCTAGTGTAGATTTATTTTTGCTGACTAGCCAACAATGATAGCCAAACAGAGAAGACAAGCTGACAGAAAACATAGCTGCAGCAAAGAATAAAAACATAATATGGAACTTGGCTTGAGTATCAGGTAGGCCATTCTATAAAGAAAGGAAGAAAATAAAATGTTTTGTCAAAGGGATAAGTATTCCCCTACTTTTATAAGTAAGATTTTTTTGCTTAAAATTTTTCTTAAATTTAGGTATGGAGAAAGATATATGGCTTTATGTTAAAACTTTGAGGAAACAAATAAATCTTCAGGTTCGAATAAATGTTTACTATAACATGAATATATATGTATATATATATGGAAAATATATTAAAATTTGGGATATTTATTTTCTTTTGTATTACCAAATTCATAGAAAAATTATGATGTGTGTAAACTATATCAGTAGGGAGCAAGATAAAAGAATCTATAAAATATAGCTTTTAATTTACTTTTAATATAGCTTTTTAATTTAACAAAACAGTATGTTTTGTTAACATACTCCAGATTTACAAATGCTTAAACAGTTTGATTATAATGCCAGAAAATGGAAGGCTAATTGGCACAATTTAGCTACTCTTCTCATTGATGTTTTACATCACTACAAACAACAACATCAACTACAAACACAAAGAACACATCCACAATAATACTTCAAGCTACTTTAAATAACGTCGTCACAAAAAAGATCAACACTAGTTTATAACACCTGTCTAAAATAAACCTTACAATACCCATGGGATTGAAAAAGCCCATCTCAAAGCAAAACCAGACTGCTCCTTGTTCGTATGTCCAAGGAGATCTGGAGTCCCTCCAGAATGGAAGGCTTGGGGACACTTAGTGAAGCACCAGAGCTGCCAGGACGTGTCCCCTTCTGATATTCTGTTTCAATATCCTGTAGTATCTGTCACACTGACCCAGGTGACAAGATCTCACTGATAGCTTTTGACAGCAAAGTCATCACAGTGAAATCCAGTCATTCCTTTACAAATTTAGTTGTGGTTTGGAAATAAAACCATCCACAGGAATGAGGAGCAGTGAGGCCATAGGCTCTCAGACATTCATTAGAGATCATTCTTCCAGCTGGACGCTGGAAATATCCTTGAACGCTAGGCCATGTTCATTCACCTGTGGATTCCTAGCACTTAGCAATATAACTGGCACATGACAGGATTCAATAAATCTTTAGTATTGTAAGTGGTTCAAATCTCACATCAGTGATCTAGCAATTCAGAAAGCCTTCATAATAAAGGATAATTTAATGAATGTAATACAGCAACCCTGGCAGGGGATAACTGTTTTTTTACCATTGTTTGGTGTTCATAAGGAGTATCTTTGGGTATTTAAAACACATAGTTCTAATTTCATTTTGCTTACGTTTAAAATATACAGTGAAGAAAACAAATGAGCTGCCTAAAGCATATACAATACCTAATAACAATTCAGGACATTATAGGTATAATAGTTTAATAATCGTTTTACACATAAAGAAATACTTCTATTTTTCAATACTAAGAAAAAAAATTCTTCTTATATAGTCAATTCTCGTTATTCGCAGTGGTGCTGTTCTATAAAGTTGCCATGAACACCGAATTTGTGAATCCTGAACCATTTCTCCTGGGAAGATACAGCGTTAGGGTCCTGTAAGCCTCTGGTCACAATATTTTTGTCAAATGATCAATACATAACCTTGTTCTGTGTGTTTCTGCTTATAAAACCTAATTTATACCTTATTTAATGCATATTAAATAACAGAACTCACAGCCACCAGCACCATAACTCAGGTCTGAGGGAAGCTTATCTAAACACTAAACACATGTATTTTCTCCGTCAGGCACATCTCAGCCTCTTCTTCTGCTCAAACACTAGACAGCACTTCAGCGCTAGGCTTGAAGACCTTTTAAACAATGAAATCACCAACAAAAAAAGCACAAAAAATGCAAAAGACATGGCACTAAATAGAATGAAAAAGCACACTCATTTACAGTATGTGAGTTCCAACAGGAAGGCAGCAGGTCCTCTGGTTTGATCTCAACTAGAAATGTGCACATGGGTGACTGACATTTCCTTACTCTGTGCATGTTTGCAAATGACCACAAAAGCTACCCTGAGTATTGACTCTGAGGTTACAGATAAATGTTAGCAGGTAGGTGAATTTACAAACACAGAATCTGCGAATAATGAGGACTGACTATATATAAATTAGCTCTCTTCTATAAAATTAGTGTCTGGATTAATTCACTACTGAAAATCTATAATATGTATTTTTGTATACCAAAAAAAGTCACCAAGGTAATGACTTACGGTCCAAAATTTGATAAAATACTGTAAATCTGTAGCAGCAATAAAAAGGCAGTACAGCAGAGAATAAGCCAAGAAAAGGAGGAAAAATTTATAATTTGAAAATCCAACACAATTGTTCACCCTGTTAACAAAACAAAAACAACATTTTCAATGAGTTTTACATTGTCACCCTAGGTATACATATGCTTAACCTTAATACAAGTATTCCTAACATTTAAAATTTATTGGCATTTCTTTAAGCATAACTCAGAAGATGTCTTTATACACACAAACATTAAAAAATCCACTTCACTAAAAAGGAATTTACATGTTCAGAGTTTTAAATTTTGATATATATGTAATACTGCTTTAATCAATCATGACCCCTATATCTCCTGTCCAGTTATACAAATAAACACATGCCTTAAGCATAGATACTGTGAGAAATCTACTAATACCAAGCAGATAAAAGGAATTTTCTAAGTTCTTCTCCGCGTTACCTTTGGGTTTGATTTCTAACTATGATTAAGTAATTTAAAAATCTTTCAAGTTTTCCCAAGTTAGATGAAATTTCTTCAGAGACTACTTGCATGCCGTCAGTATAGCACTGAAGCAACCAGATTATCAAAGCATATTAAGTGGTAGGTTTAAGAAAAGAAACAGGACTGGGAACCAGACAGCCAGGTCGTCATGCACATTTGTTTGATGCTAAATAACTATGTGGCCCTGATAAAGTGCCATCGTCTCTAAGAATTTCATTTTCCTTATCTGTCAAACAAGCACTCTGAGATCCTTTCTGAGAGCCAGCTCTATATGTTATGATTCCAAAAATAGAGATATATAATTCTCAGTCCTTACTCTGAAATCACTCTGTTTGGTAAGAGGGGTGGTAAGAATTCAAACTACTGCACCAATAAACATAAATACAAACACAACTCACACTTTACAGTCACACTTTTTCTATCAAAGCTTTTTCCCCCCTTTTCATAAAGACAAGGGAATTCCTAGATAATGTATAAATGTGACACAACACCTAAGTGGAACTGGCTGCTATCTTCACGGGTTCACTTTGTTAATTGGTATAATAAACTCATTGCATAGAACACATAGGTGTTTCCTCTCCTCAAACACCTTTGTTCCTACTCTAATGTTAGTATAAGGTAATCTTGCTCTCTACTGACTTTGCCAATAAACTGAAACGTTTTTCTTTCTCTCTTAAGGTGAAACTATGTTCATATGAAAAATGTTTACTCAGTTACACAAGATGAACAAGTTCTCGATCTGCTGTACAACACTGTGCCTGTGGTTAGCAAACTGTACTGTGGGGTTAAAAATTTGCTAAGAGGACAGAGCTCACGGTAAGTGTTCGTACAATTTTAAAAAATTTTCTAATTAAAAAAAGTCAAACGCTGGGCTTATGAATAAACAGAAATTTGGAACAAAAATGGAAAATGTGTATATCTTCTACCTTAAAAAATATAAGGCAAAGGGAACAGCATTAGATTTAGTAATTTTGGAACTTAAGGGTATTGTGTATGACAAATGCATAAAGAAGGCAAAACTGTGGGTGCATGCTGTATGAAGACAGTAATAACATTTGCAGTTCTAGAGATTCCAGTGTGAGTGCAAACCAGTTACTGAGATTGCCTCTTACGACATCTGAACGAAATAATGGCAAGAAATAATACTGCAAACAGTTCCATACTAGCCTAGCCTAAACGTATTCTGTCACAAAAGGATATAGGATATTCCCTGGGCTTCCGTGAGTTGGTTTCAAGAGGAGAGAACCGGCATACAAAGGCTGGGTGCGTTAAGACTGGACATGTGGATGGAGACAACGACTCTTTTGTGGACGAGGGGAAAATGAGAAGGGACAGGAAAGACTGTTTCTCTTCCTGCAGGAATGTAAGGAGCAGCTTTCGTATTAGATGACAAATAGCGTTTTTATAGAAAGGAAAATGATTCTGAACGTAGATTTTACAACATGTAATTTAGCTTACTTTAACTTCTACTTAGGGTCATGGTGTAATTTGCCATGTCAGAGCCAGGAAACAGGAGAAAGTCAGTAAATAAAGACCAGGTATTTTAGAGTTTGATAGGTACCTTGAACTTGAGGAAATAGAGTAATAATATTTATTTTTAATAACATCTTAGTCTCATCATGACAGACAGCTTTTGGTTAGACATTTTAACTGCCTACTACTCTGTAGACTCAATTTGAAAAGGAAGTGCATGTTTCTGAGTCTGAATGACTTTATATGAAGAAATAAAACACATTCTAGGTAAATATACCTTATATGTTGTTTAAATTCAGGGTAAACAGCTCTTGGCTCTGTTTTAGGGAAATTGCTTTCTGAGTCTAAATTGGAAAAAGAACATAATACAAAAAAAAAAAGATGGAAAGAAAGTAGCCTCTGAAGTCCAAAAAACTTGCTATATGACTTTAAGCCCACTCTTTAATTTATCTGAGGCTCACTTTCCTCTTCTTTAAAATGAAACAAAGAATTTCTAATAATATCTGTCACTGTTATAAGGATTACAGATTTTTACAGATATATGGATGTATCATCTTTAGACATTACAGGAACTCAATAAACTGAGGCTAAAATTATTTAATAGTGCTACCTAACCACTGGCAAGCATGTCAAGGTATATTGTTAATATAATTAATCGATAAATGAAAATTGTGTATTAAAAGAAAAAGCACTTCTCTGATAGGAAACCCAATAAGGCAAATACTATAGGATCTCTACTTTAGTTAAAAAAGAGGTGTGAGGTTGATCCCCTGCACCCTGATGGGTACTCTTAACTGGCCACAGCACATGTGCTGAAGCCACTGAGAACAGAAGAGGTATGGCTCTATGATTTTTCCAACACTAAAAGTTGACAGATACTGAACTTCAAAATCATACACAAGACCTGGATAAAAAGGTTCCCCACCGTTTGGGAACATACTAAAGGTCTTAGTAAGTGACTGTTACACGTTCACATAATGGCTGTAAAAAAGATCTTTTATATACTGATATGAAACAATTTCCAGGATATATTAAGTGAAGGGAAAGAAAGGCAGAGACCCAGTCCATAAGGCAAACACTTGTGTTAAAAAAATGTGTAGGGGGCTTCCCTGGGGGCGCAGTGGTTGGGAGTCCGCCTGCCCATGCAGGGGACACGGGTTCGTGCCCCGGTCCGGGAGGATCCCACGTGCCGCGGAGCGGCTGGGCCCGTGAGCCATGGACGCTGAGCCTGCGCGTCCGGAGCCTGTGCTCCCCAACGGGAGAGGCCACGACGGTGAGAGGCCCGCCCGCGTACCGCAAAAAAAAAAAAAAAAAAAAAAAAAAAAGTGTAAAAAATTTTCTTGTGTGTATAAAAAATATTAAACACATGCACACATACAGATTTATATCTGAAAAGCACACATGACATTTAGCAACCAACACTGGTTTCCTGTGAGGAGTGGAAGAAGGTGGGGAGGAGGGGCCAAGAAGAACACCTGCACCTTTTTATTTTTGAATTTAGAACTGCGAGTGTGTATTATCTGTACATTTTTAAATTTAGAATTTTAATTTGAAATTTAAAATAAATAAAACGGCTGCTCCATTCAGCTGGCACCAGGTGAATATTAGGTCCTCGGCACCAAACCCTTCACAAGTCGACCTGGCTACTGCTTTCTGCAAGGGAGTGCCCGGATCAGGATGGTGGCTGGGGCAGTGGCTGCAGCACAGGAGGTGACAGTGCAGAGAAGCAGCAATGCAGAAGCTGAAAGGCACTGCAGTCAGTCCATTCAGCTTCTTCCACATTGCCACGCAGCGTGAAGGTGACAACAGATAGTGTATAGACATGTAATCTGAACCCATTTTTAAAATACTCTAGGGTCACATCTGTTCCCCGTATTTAATAGGGTCTGTCAAAATTTAAAAGATTATCCAATTATGCTATGTTTCTTTTAAAGCCAAATTAATTTCAGGTTTAGGAAGACTGCTATCAGGACTTCCCTGGTGGCACAGTGGTTAAGGATCCGCCTGCCAATGCAGGGGACAAGGGTTCGAGCCCTAGTCTGGGAAGATCCCACGTGCTGCAGAGCAACTAAGCCCGTGCGCCACAACTACTGAGCCTGTGCTCTAGAGCCCGTGAGCCACAACTACTGAGCCCACGAGCCACAACTACTGAAGCCCGCGTGCCTAGAGCCCACACTCTGCAACAAGAGAAGCCACCGCAATGAGAAGCCCGCACTCAGCAATGAAGACCCAATGCAGCCAAAAATAAATTAATTAATTTTTAAAAAAAAAACAGAAAGACTGCTATCATAGTAAATCATCATTTCTGTATGTGTAATTTTCTGAAGCAAGGGCATGGCAAGCTTTATAGGTGTGCACTAGCTTGGGATTAATCCTGTTTCCAGCTCTCCATTGCTTATCATCACTATCCATTATTACTTTAAGATAGGAAAACAGGAGTGAACTCTATGCCCCTGATTTCTTTACCACTCTGCTCAAT
This sequence comes from Physeter macrocephalus, assembly GCF_002837175.3. Lineage (NCBI taxonomy): Eukaryota > Metazoa > Chordata > Mammalia > Artiodactyla > Physeteridae > Physeter > Physeter macrocephalus. Next base: position 102,809,338 of record NC_041233.1, on the reverse strand, counting down.
CACAGCTAGACCACCCAGCTATCCAGAAAGGAGGAGAAAAGCCAAGAAAGCATGTGTTCCTGGCCAGTCCCTCAATGGGTGAGAGTGGCCTCTAGAAGCATTAATGCCCTGGCACTTCTGAATTGCCTGGATTATGAGCTGAACAAACCCCCAAGACATAAGAGAGCCCTCAGGCAGAGAAGCAAAGAAAAGGCGTGCCCAAAGCGGGAGCAGTGGTCGGGCTTGGGAACTGTCCACCGCAGGTGCAGAGAATGCACAGGTGGATGGTGGGGATATGGTGGCGGCGAGGAGGGACTGACAGCAGGTGTTACTGGAAGGATCAACAGAGGACAATAAGGAGGACTAAGGAAACGTATAATTGGAGATATCAGGGGGAAGAGAACTTGCTGAGAAAGAGAACAGAATGAATGGAATGAAGGAAAGAATGAGGAAAGCGAAAGAATGACCTCAAATGAAAATTAATACTCCAAAGAGAGGTTATTTACTGACATCTTTCTCTGAGAGGAGCATTATTCTCATAGGCATTAACTAGCCTTGACATGTTAAAGCAGAAAATCTAGGTGAAGAAAAGTACGGGGTACTCTGGAGACAGATAAATAACACTGCAAACCCGACATTTCTCTATTGTTTCCGGCAGCTAAGATAACCATTTACTATGTATGTTTCCACCTACCCCTGGTGTAGATTTGCGGGCATGTCTACCTTTCCCTAGTGCCACCCCTGAAAGATAAGGCTTTTAGAATGATCATGCTTAATGTCTAAATCCGACCTGGCTGGCAACTTTAGTGTGGTTGTCACAGGGATGTGCACATTGCGATGAAGAATTATAAGGTAGAAAAGTCAACCTTCATTAGTTAAATAGATCTTTCAAATAATCCTCTATTAAGTGATCTAATTTCATGATTTAGACTTTTTTTAAAAAATATTAATGAATTCTAAGTGGAAACCCTTGTTTAAACATATGTGTGTATTTGTATATTTCCTATTCTACTCCTAAATGTTAAGTTTTATTTAAAATAGACTGTTAAAGCTCTAGATGAATTCATTATTAGAAACTTTGAGTGCAGTATTGTGTATAATTTATGTGTACATTTTGGTGTAATTTCTGAGAAGTATTTTAGAATCTCTGTGTTTATGCATGTGCATACAAAGAAAACCAGTTGTTCTGAGCAAATATGAGAAAATAACTTTTACATTGTTAACCTACTGGTGTTAAAATTATTTCATGGAAACTCTCCTGAATATAGGCTCTTTTGAGCTAACTAAACAAATACTAGGAACTTAATCTGAAAGGTCCTCCTAGGTCAGCTAAGGCAAGGTTTCATTTATAAAAAGATTTAAATAGATCTATGATTCAACTTGTTATGTTATAAAGGACAGAAACTTCTTTAAGTATAGAGCCATACTCACCATGGGCAATGATGATCCATCTTCAAAATACATCTAAAAAAAAAAAAAAAATCACACATACAAAACTCAACATCCCACAAAATTTTAATCCCAATATATTATAAAGAGGAAATACTACTTCAAAAGAGTTGTGGTGAGTAAAATATTGCAAAGTTATTTACTTATCTAAAAACTGAATAGTAGCCAAAGGCTTCATCTAAAATAAACACAATAAACACTACGGCCAATTCTAGACGATCCAATAGAACTTTAAATTCAAAATATACATACTTTAAGATGCAAATAAAATAATTTTCTAAAAACAAGCAGTATGTTAATATACAACTCTTATGCTAAAGTGCAAAATGTCAACAGATTTATAGAAAGTCTGGATAAAGCTTTTCTGTTAATATCCAACCTTAAGCCAAGTAGTACTGTCCTTGTGGTATAAGTATATAATAACATCTGACTGTCATGAAGCCACTTGAGTTATCTTTATAAAGAGGGAAATGAACCATAGAAGTACTTGTTAACTAGAACCAGCCAGTATGAGCTGCGAAAAAACATGCACTTCATTCATATCAGCGAAAGTCTGGGGGGAGAGGGGCAACCAATCATGGCCCTCAGCCACACTCATATTAATGCAAGGGACTACGCTGGTTATACCTCCTAAATAAAGGTCTGAGAAGCATGAATAAGGAGAAAAGGAAATAACGTAGAAAGCGGTGAGAAAAGAAACATATTAAATAAAAAGACCACCAGCATGTAGACATATTAGAAGTAAAAGGTTTTCTTACTTATCACAGACGGAACAGTGATGGCAGCGATCTGGTTTTATAAGTTGGCATCTGTCACAATAGCGGATTGCTATGAACAAAGAGTTCCACTTAGCCTTAGATTTAACAGTGAATTGAATATACAATTAAATAGCTTTTAATCATCTATCCAAATTTAAATTCTAAAAAGCATAATGAATTTAAATTTGGTAAAAATGACATATTCGACTACATAAATACAAAAATGGAATGACTCGCCTATAGCCTCAGTTCTCAGGAGAGGTTTCCCAAGAAAAGAAAATCTTTGGGGGAAATTTTTCTAAGGCACGCTCAACTATAAGTATACTATATAATTATAAAGCAGTCACAGTAAGATTCACAAAGGGTGCAACCATGTCCATTTCTATCAAAGTAAACAGAATGTCTCCCTCGACTAAGTCAATTCATTTCCAGTACCCTGCCAGGATAACTAGGGGAGGATACAACCACATTCTAGAAGTTTTTTGAGAAACACATTTTAGAAATTTGTGAATAAACTCATCTGGTTGCTTGAATTGGGAAAGCACTCACATCTTTTCTGCTGGGTGAGATACAAGATTAGAAGTGAGTATTGCAAGAGGTATTTCCAATAGAGAATTTTAATTCTTGTGACTGAAGTCCTGATCCTTTCTTCTCTAATACAGATATCAAAGACAATTATGGAGGACTGATTTGGAGATGCTCCTTCAGCACACAGGCATCTGACAGGATGCACTCAGTCTGCCAAAATTACAGGAGATCAGTTAAGTGGGCAGTCCAGTAGGTCCAGCAAAACCAATACTAATGAACTTAAAATGTGGAAAAAATACTTGCAACAAGCAGTTACCAAGATTGTATTAGCTAATACTATAATCTCTAAAAAACAGAAATGGTTGCTATAAACTAAGAATAAAATGAGGTTTATTTTTAAGACAACAAGGCCTAGATGGAGTTGTTTTCAATACTGAAATAATTCCTTAATCATCCCCTTATAACTTTCTTTTTCAGAAATTCCAGAGATGGGTGGCATGGCCTGCTCATCTCCTGAATGAAGAAGCCTCACAGGTACGTCCCAAGTGAAGCTCTAAGGTATCACTGGCTCATGCGAAGTATCAGAGTGTGAGGCAGCGCTGTCCACAAGGAATATAATGTGAGCCACATGAGTACTTTTAAATTCTCTAGGAGCTACGTTAAAAGAAGTAAAAAGAAACAGGGGAAATTAATTTTAATGATATATTTTATTTCACCTAATATATCCAAAATATTATTTCAACATATAATTAATATAAAATATTAGTGACATATTTTACTTTTTTTTATACCAAGCCTTTGAAACCTGTTATGTGTTTTACACTTACGGTCACATTTTAAGTTGTCAGTAATCACAACTTAAAGACTAGCGGTTACCGTAATGGGCAGCATGGGTCTAAAGTCACAGAATTTCCAGGTGAGTTTTGGTGGGCAATGCTAGATTCTCTCCAAGTACACTGGGGTAAAAAAACCTTTCAAATTAAAGTGGGCAATAACTCACAAGAAACCAAAGCAACGTAGAAAAAGTTTTGTTTACAGTCTTTCAGAAACAGAAATTTAGTCTTGTGATAAAAAAAACACTCCATGTGCCATATTATATTCAACTAAAATCACCCCACTGGAATTTTAAATGAGCCATCTAATTATCATTTAAAAAGTCTTAACAGTGGAGGGGGCATTTTATTTTAACTGTCTTGCTTGAATTTTTTGAGAATTTATTCATGTATTATGTGATTTAAAATTTTGGTACATGTTGAAAAGGAAACATTACCAACATCTGTGTGCAAAATGATAAACTAATTACCTCACTTTTAATGGTTACCTTCCTTGTCAAAAAATCTACAAATATTTTTTTGTAGGAAAGGATCAATAGCAAGGGAGAGCTAAAAAAGCAAATAGTCCCCATTAATAAAAATAAAACTAAATAATAATATAATAGAGTTTGGAGAACCCTGTAAGAATGCAGGAGATGGTTGGATCAGAAGAAAGCACAGGACAAACAGAAGTGAGATGAGGAGACTTAATACCTGCCTCACTACACCCTACAACCAAGTCCGTATATGGTTGAATTTGTTCTCTGTGTACAGCAGGCAGTGTATATAGGCAGCTAGTATTTTTCTCTTTTAGGTATGGAGGAAGGACTGTGGATTTAGGATGAATGGGAAAACCCCAAATTATACTGCCATCTACTTTCTTCATTTCTCTTAAGACGTATAAAGTGCGTGAACATCAACTGAGCCTTCCAGTTGCTTTAGTCCACGGCCTTTCGCAGGGTGAAGAAGGAAGTTACCCAAACAACCCAAGGGTCTTGGCTGCGGATGGGGTAAGAAGGACCCTGCTCACATTCCTGCCTTGGGGGTACCGTGGCTGCTCCACTGGACGTCCTTTCTACATCATGATTACCTTTACGTTCCACATGTTCCAGAAGGAGATCAATCATACCAGCCTTATAATCTATTACACTTTCTGTAATTTGAGTCAGTGACTCTAGTCAGTTAACATTGATTTTAGCATGCATACAGAATTTTTGCACTAAAAATAGAAAGACTGTATCAGGAAGTTCAGATTCTGTTCCAGACTGTCACAAATATTGAGAAACGTAAGTTCATCCCAGGAGACAGGCATACAAGAGATGACAGCCTTACCAGTACACAACCCACACAAGGAGATAACGTATAAATCCAAAGCGTAGGTGTTATTAATGAAGAGCAACACTTTATCCTGGTATGACTTATACTTCCCTCCTTGGTCTTAATGTGGTGTAGCAAGGGGTCTAGTAGAAAAAGCACTGCACTAGGAATGAGGAGACTAGATTTTTGCACCTGATACTGTCACTGCCATTAACTAGTTTTGGCAACTTGTGTAGTAACTTATTTTTAGGGGGCTTAAATTTCCTCAATATTAGTTTAGGCTTATACAGGGTAAATACATGTAAACATACATAAGCACATCGCTCTCTTTATGGGATAGAACCAGTGGCATAATAGTAAATCAGGGAATGACCACTTGCTCATTGAGAAACAGTAAAAACAAAAGGAAAAATTCAAGTGTGAAGCTTAGCGTTATATTCAATTATGACTCTAAAGTGAGTCAGAAACAAATATAAATAATATAAAAATATTAACGAGGTATTTTACAGTCCTTTTTTCATACCACGCCTTGGAAACTAGCTGTGTGCTTTACACTTCAAGCACATCTCAGTCTGGACTAGCCACGTTCTAAGTGCTCAGCAACCGCATGGGGCCAGTGGCCGCTGAAAGGGACAGGATTCACCTAAGGTCACAGAGTTTCTCTCTGGGTGAGCCTTTGTGGGCAAGTACCAGTAGTCCCTGTGTGTCCGTTTTTAAGACAATTCTTTAATTAGATAGCTGTTAAATTACCTTAAAAATCTTAGTCCAAGTAAATGAGATTTACTGAGTTGCTTTTGTAAAAAAAAAAACAAACAAAAAAACCCCATAAATTTTAAAGATAAAGAAATTTTATCAATACCCGAATTAAGTTTTGTATAATTTACATACTAGTTTTAAATTTATGTAAAATTATCTGTTATACTGCTCTTCTGAATAAAATAAGAATAGGAATTAAAACTTTAAAAATGAACGCAACTACAAATCAAGTTTCAGCAGTTCTAACGTCTTCACTGAGTCACAGCTAGGAAGGCAGAATAGAAGGCAAGTCAGTCCTGACTTGGTTGCGATCTCTGTGCCATAGCGTTACTCATGTTTCCATTCTGCTTTATGGGACCGTACAGGAGAGAGTTAATAATAATCCAAGCTGAAGCACAATGTGTTTCAATGAGTGCTTGACAGTTTCAAGTATAGATATGCTGTCTAACCATCACCACAACCCATCCTGCCAAAGCACTCGTCTTCCTCTACCTCCAGACATGGTCCTGGTGTAGATGGGAAGGTCTCTGGCTGCTCGCCTAAGAACTTCCTGATGGGCTTCTCCTCTTGGCTCTCTCTCTAGCAATTCTTTTTCTGCATAAGAGAGATGGAACTGTGGAAGAAATTTAAATTTTAATCAGTGTTCTCAAAGAAATGATAACATATTTATCTACTATACCCACAAAGAGGTATTTATAAAATATTAAACAGTATATAGCATATAAAAATTCAGAGAGGTAATAGATTTGAAATCTGGGCAAGTCTGTTAATCTCATGGATCATTAGTTTATAAATCTAAAAATAGGGAAGAATAATAATAATACCTACTTCCTCAGATGTTTGTGAAACTCAAGAGAAATAAAGTATGGAAAAGTGCTTTATAAACTGTAGAGTTCTATCCAAATATTAGTTACATTAATAGATGAAATGGCAAAATAAACAAATTTGGTTCAATGGATGCATTTTTCAATTGGTTATAATTAAAAACAAAAATAGAAACAAATACATCAAGCATGTATTCTCATCTAAGTGAGTTTTAACTTAGGGATAATCATTACATGAATTCTCTAGCACTCAGAAGAACTAGTCATTGATTTTACTTCTTATACTACCAATTGGGCCCAACCAATTTAAAAAATTACTTATTTGAGAAAAATGAAAATTTGTTTGGGCTCCAACTTGATAATCACAAAAAAATGGCTTTAAAAGTGTATTTGGGGGCTTCCCTAGTGGCGCAGCGGTTGCGCGTCCGCCTGCCGATGCAGGGGAACTGGGTTCGCGCCCCGGTCTGGGAGGATCCCACATGCCGCGGAGCGGCT
>NC_041233.1:102797291-102802015 GCF_002837175.3 Physeter macrocephalus | reverse complement strand
TGCGCTCCGCAACGGGAGAGGCCACAACAGTGAGAGGCCCGCGTACCGCAAAAAAAAAAAAAAAAAAAAAAAAAAAAAAAAAAAAGTGTCTATTTGAACTCCTATAAATGTACTCCAGGAGACATGTACAAGGGTATTCACAGCACCATTGTTTAAAATGTAAAAAACTAAACACAACCCAAATGTCCATCAAAAGGGGAACAGATAAATAAATTGGAGTATGATCTATCCAAATAATTGAATTCTATATGGCACTTAACATTTAATGAACTACAGCTGTGTACAACCAAGACAACCTATTGATGAACTGATATTTAAAATAAACTAATATGTATTATTACGGTTAGGGATATGTATATATGATAAAATTATTTAAAAAACTAGGAAATGATTAACACAAAACTCAGGAGAGCTGTTACTTCTTGAGAAATGCAGGGAAATACAACATAGAAGTACACAGAAGATACTTCAAATATAAATAACGCTTCTATTTGGTTGGGTGATTGTTTAGGTGTTTTCATTTTATTATTCTTTAAACTGTGCCTTATATATGGTTTTTGAATGTAAGACATATTTTACAATTTTTAAAAAGTTTTTAAAAAGTGATTGAAGTATGTCAATGAAGGAAAGAAAAACAATTTGATGAAAATGAGGTCATGATACTTGAATCTAAATCATTATCTTCAGAGAAATAAAAATTAAAAATCTTTGTTTAGAGGTTGATAATTCTACTGAGGTTATTTTAAAATTAGAAACAAATCTTCAAGGCTTCCCTGATGGCGCAGTGGTTAAGAATCTGCCTGCCAATGCAGGGGACACGGGTTCGAGCCCTGGTCCGGGAAGATACCACATGCTGCGGAGCAACTAAGCCCGTGCACCACAACTACTGAGCCTGCGCTCTAGAGCCCACGAGCCACAACTACTGAGCCCACGTGCCTAGAGCCCGTGGTCCACAATAAGAGAAGCCACCACAATGAGAAGCCCGCACACCGCAACGAAGAGTAGCCCCCGCTCACCACAACTAGAGAAAGCCCGCGCGCAGCAACGAAGACCCAACACAGACAAAAATAAAAACAAATAAATAAATTTTTTTAAAAAAGAAACAAATCTTCAGCTTCCAAATGTAAATAATTTTAAGGTACCATAATATTCACAAATGCATGATTTTTAATATGGTTGTAAAATTTCAGACTCATTAAGGTAAAGAAAATAAAAATAAGTTTTCTCTAAGTAGAAATTTACGTAATATGAATTATTCTAAATTAGTATATCAAATTTACTTACATTAAATTAGTAGGTATGTTACAGTTATGCCCCTTAAGAGTTTGTGAAAGGTATTTGAAAAAAAGTATTCTCCACATTAAATATTCCTCCTGCAAGATGGTCACAGCATTCGCAAACTATTAATAATTTCAGTGTTTCAAATTACACTTTAACCAGCCCTTTTTCAAATGAATACGAATAACAAATAAATGAAGGCCACATTTATAAAGGCTTGGTGTATTCGTTCTAGCAGATGCTCTTCACTTGCTTTCTACCTTAAATCTCAGTTTATAAAACGAAATATATTTACACAATTTTCCGGATTGCATGACTATATAAATGAGGGCAGTGAGTGGCAGTGAGCAGTGTTGAGTCTCAAACCCAGAAAAAAAGGACTTTGCAGCCTGATCCTAGAGGCTGGGGTGGGGCAGGAGTAGCAGCAGATTAAATACCTTAGAGTCAAAGAAAAGTTTGGGAACCACACTTCCAACAGGTGGAAAACTATCTCCCAACTGGATCGTGGATTCCTAGAATCTATTCCACTGTTTTCAGAGTTACTCTGAAAAAGAAGTTCACTGGGAAGCAGAGGCAATGAGAAAGCCGTCACCATTCAGATCTTACTAACAGAATTAAAGACCTAACAAAGAAAAATTCAAACTGTTTACTGACCCATCATATGCAATCATATTGGTTTATCAGAGGACCTCCCAGATTTTCTTTCTTACTTAAAAATTCTAGGTTGGGCACCATGCACCTGTTGATGACACTACTTTAAAATCTGAAACATGCTATTATTCATTGTTTTAAAAAAAAGAAAACACTGACAAACAGGTAAGTGTACTGATGGTCTTTGTAAAACTGTTTATCTTGTTTGGAAATATCTGAGTGGTAGAAAATGTATAACATCAAATGATGCTGTAATTCTGTAGGAGTCAAGAAAAGGTAGGGTCGATCTAGAGAAAGCATCTATTAACTTTGTACATGTTGATTCCTCTGCCTAGAACATTATTCCTTACACTTTCTGGATGGCTCCTTCTCATTTTGCAGGTTTCAGCTTAAATGTCATCTTCTCAAAGAACTTCCACGATTCCCTTACTAGGTAGGGTAGGGACCCTGATAATTCTGTCCCTTCCCCCTGCCATACTCTCCATCGGGTCCATGTGTGATTTCTTTGTGTTACACACCATAATTTGAAATTATTTTGTTGGTTCATTTGTCCTTTGTCTATCTCTTCCACAAGCAGGTAACCCCACAAGGGGATCAAGCTTAGCACAGAGTAAGCCCTCTGCTAGAACTGTGGAATGGACAAAGGAACAAGCACCAGGAAGCCTAAGTCAGGGCACTGAATATCAAAGCAAAAGTTATTTTGTATCCTAGTCTCTAACTTTCCATTGTCAGAACCATAAGTCCCATAATTCAGGCAGATCTATCTCCCTTGCCCATTTCTAAAAGTAATTTAAAACCTAGCATTGAAAATTAGTTTCGTAAAAGACTTAATACTCAAAAGGAATAAAACCATCGACATTTTATTACATTTTCTACAGAGTTCTGGATTCTTTTAACTTTAGAGGTAAGTTCTAGTGAGTGATGGAAATGGAAGAGTCCTTAGTATGTTTAATCCTTTCATAAATAAATAAACATAACACACTGCAACCATCAGGTTCTAAAAACCAAATACATGTTGGTGGAATTGTTATTTATGTAAGATGGACGTCAAAATATCCAGTTCTATCTTGGAATGCACCAAATATGCAGTCCCCTCCCCCTCAGAACACTTTTATGTACAAACGCACATCACAGATCTGAGGAAAGATGACATTTGTAGAGATCTGAAGGAATGAGAGATCTCCTGGGGTGAAAAAGATAATATACCTGACCTCCAATCTTCCAGATTGCAGCAGTCCTTTGGTCAGTAATGCAAGCTGTTTTGTTTTTGTTTAAATAGTTTTATCAATTTTGATTTATAGAAAAATTGAGAAAATGGTACAAGGTTCCCATATATCCTCTCATCAACTTGCTGATATTCCTAACATCATATATTAGCATGGTACATTTAGGACAATTAATGTATCAATATGGATACATTGTTATTAACCAAAGTCCACAGTTTATTCAGATTTCCTTAGTTTTCACTGAATATCTTTTTTTCTGTTCCAGGGTCCCATCTAGGAGACCACAGTACATTTATTTTTCATGTTTCCTTAAGTTACTCTTGGCTGAGACAATTTTTCAGATTTTCCTTGTTTTTGTTGAGTTTGACAATTCTGAGTAGTTCTGATCAGGTATTTTGTAAGATGCAGCTCTACTGGAACTTTTCTGATGTTCATCTCACGATGAGACTGGGGTTACAGGTCTTGGGTGGAAGACCACAGAGGCAAAGTGCCATTCTCACCGCGTCATATCAAGGGAACATACTATCAGTGTGACTCAGCACTGCTGATGTTGACTTCAATCACCTGGTCGAGGGAGGGTTTTTCAGGTTTCTCCACTGTAAAGTGACGCACTACTTCCCTGCCTTCACCCTGTACTCTTTTGGAAGGAAGTCACCACATGCAGCCCACATTTAAGGAGTGGCGATTTACCCTTCCCCTCCTAGAGGGCAGAGTATGTACATAAATTATTCGGAATTCTTCTGTAAAAGCGATTTCTCTTTTCTCCCCGTTTATTTATTCATGCAATCATTTCTTTATATCGGTAGACTCAAAGATATTTATTTTAGGGCTTCCCTGGTGGCGCAGTGGTCGGGAGTCCGCCTGCCGATGCAGGGGACGCGGGTTCGTGCCCCGGTCCGGGAGGATCCCACGTGCCGCGCAGCGGCTGGGCCCGTGAGCCATGGCCGCTGAGCTTGCGTGTCCGGAGCTCCGCAACGGGAGAGGCTACAACAGTGAGAGGCCCGCATACCACACACAAAAAAAAAAAAAAAAAAAAAAAAGATATTTATTTTATACTCTGAGTTATAAATGAACACTATTTTATCTATTTTCCTGCTGAAATAGTTCTGGCTTTGGTCACTGGGACATTTTCAACTACATCCTATGTCCCTTTGATATATCACCATCATATATTTTATTTTATTTTTTGGAGTACCTTTTACTTTTTGGCATAAGATGCTCCAGGCTCATTTTCAAAATATCCTGCCCTAGTTCTAGAATCAGCCATTTCTCCAAGGAGCCCTTCTTCCTTTCCTTAGAGAATGATATTAGAAACCAACATCTGGGATCAAACACAGTTTTCAGATTAAGGGAGAGTATACTTTTAAAAGGGTGCACAAATTAAGAAAAAAACCAGAATCCAATAATAAACAGAAAACTCAAAGAACTGTGTTTCCTTTTTTGCTAGTTGTTGTTGTTGTTGTTGTTTTTGTGGTACGCGGGCCTCTCACCGCTGTGGCCTCTCCCGTTGCGGAGCACAGGCTCCGGACGCGCAGGCTCAGCGGCCATGGCTCACGGGCCCAGCCGCTC
>NC_041233.1:102781246-102797140 GCF_002837175.3 Physeter macrocephalus | reverse complement strand
ATGTGGGATCTTCCCGGACCGGGGCACGGACCCGTGTCCCCTGCATCAGCAGGTGGATTCTCAACCACTGCGCCACCAGGGAAGCCCTTGCTAGTTGTTTTTGACTTAGGACAAAAATTAAAATATAACCTCACTAGTATCTAAAAGGTCCAAATTAAAATGTAGAACTTTTTTTGCCTATTAAATTCACAACAGTTTTCTTAAGAACAGCATGCAGTGCCAAGGTTCTGATAAAAACTGGTGGCTTTGGAAATTGCTGTAATTATTTTGGGAAACAATTTGGCAAGTAACTTAAGTTTCCTTCATCTAGTAATTCTACTTCTGAGAATTTATATTAAGGAAAATAACCCAAAATATGGGTAAAGCTCTATGAACAAACACTTTAACAACGCTGTTTATAACATGAAAAATTGGGATCGGGCTAAAAATCCAGTGTTTCAGTGAGAATATCATATTGTTATTAAAAATGACAATAAAACAAGGAAGAACTATTACATGAAAAAAATTGGAATATGTGCGCTCTGAATACCACTAGGAAAAATAACCAGAAAGAAATTCAGAATGTAAACTGGCTGAATTAGCGTGATGGGATTTTTTTTAATTTTCTTTTTCTTTCTGCCTACTCTTCGTTTTCAAAACATAATTTCCTATGGTTATATTACTTTAATATCAGGAGAAAATGTTATGAATTGAAAAATTATATTCTCTGAACAGTGACAAGAAAATATTTACATTATTTTCTTCTATGATCTTTTCTCCTACTTTTTTAGTCCTATTTTCCAAAGATTTTTAGCACTTGAGAGCACCTTACTGTCAGTTGAAGTGCAAGACCCTCATTTTACAAGTGAGGGGTCTCTGGCTGCAAATCAATTAGAAGACTAAGCCCAAGATCTTGCATTTTATTAATGGAATAACCCAAGATTCTTAACCAGCAAGCAAGGGCTCTTTCATGACAATGGTCTCCAAACTCTTTTGATAATGTACCCCTACCAGTAAAAAATAATTTGAGACTGCACTGCCAATATATGCATATTTACTTATTTATAGATGTGCTATTAGCTAATATAGTATGTATCTTATATAAGAAACTTTAAAAGAGGAGAAACATAAAAGAACAGCATATAAATAGAAGTTTGGCTATTTTTTTCCTCCATGCGCCAACTGATGTCCTGGCACACGTCCCCTCCACAGCCCCCCACGTGGGGTCCACTCTTCATGCTAGAGCGTGGTATCGTGACAAGAGTGCAGCCTCCATGGTCAAAAGGACTTCGCTTTGAATGTTATTAGCTCTGCCACATACTAGCGCTTGATGCCTCAGGATAATTAGCTCATGTTCAAGCCTGCTGTTCCATCTGTAAAATGGTAATAAATAATATCCATCCCCTACAGTAATATGAATCAAATAAGGTGTATGCCTTCTGTACAAAAGTCACCCAACAAGGCCTGGTACAGAACTGTAAATTCACCGTCATCAGCCTCCACTACTCCCTCAATTCTGCGGTTTTTTTGTTTTGTTTTGTTTTTTTTTGCTGTACGCGGGCCTCCCTCTGCTGCGGCCTCTCCCGTTGCGGAGCACAGGCTCCGGACGCGCAGGCTCAGCGGCCATGGCTCACGGGCCCAGCCGCTCCGCGGCATGTGGGATTCTCCCGGACCGGGGCACGAACCCGCGTCCCCTGCATCGGCAGGCGGACTCTCAACCACTGCGCCACCAGGGAAGCCCCAATTCTTCGTTTTTTATCATTTCATTTTTCCTCTCTCTCCAGCTGCTATTTCAAACCTTCTCTGCTCTTCCAAACCTCAGTCAACCTACTTCCCCCATTATTCTTAGTTGTCGATCTCACATATAAATTTTAGGGAGAAATCAGAAGTCACTTCAACTTTCTGCCAAAGCTGTAAACACAAACCTGCCTCTATACACGTATCTTCTCAACTTTCAGTCATTTAACAAATATTTATTGAGTACTTTTTAAGGGTCAGACACTGCTCAGACACCAGGTACTGGTGATGGATTAGTGAATAAAACAGATAAAGTTCATGCTGTTGTACAGCTTACATTCTAGGGATGGTATAAAAAATGACTATGAGATGAATTACAGAATGATATGCCATAGAGAAAAATACAGCAAGGTAAGGTTTAGAAGGAATGCAGGGATAGGGTTTTGCTATTTTGGAGGAAGTGGTCATGGAATGCCTGAAAGGTACTCTTGAGCAGAGACACAGAGATAGCAAGAAAATGAAGGACGTGGCCATGCAGTTATCTGTGAGAAGAGTGTTCCAGATCAAGGGGTAAGAGCAGCTCTCAAGGCCCCTGAAGGAGACACATGCTTAGTGTGTTGACAGAACAGCAAGGAAACCAATGTGACTAAAACAGCATTACAGAGGGTCACAGAAGGTCAGAGAAGTGGTGTGAGGCCAGGCCATGTGCAGCCTTTTAGGTTACAGTAGAGAATTAGGTTTTTACTCTGAGTGAGCTCAGCTATGACAGCAGAGTTCCGAGCAGACGAACGATGTGAACTGTCTTGTGTCTTGAAAGGATCACCTGGTGCTGTGCTGAAAATACACAGAAGAGGGCAGACACAGAAGCAAGGAAACGTGCTGAGAGCATGCTGGACACGTACCAGCAGGGATGCTGGTGGCTTGGGCCACGGTGGGAGCACGGACAGGCACAAGCTAACACTTGGGTGCTCTGAGGGTATGGCCTACAGAATGTGCTGATTGACTGGGTGTGGCGTCTGAGAGAAAAAGAGTAGCCAAGGGTGACTCCGAGATTTTGACCTGAGCAACTGGAAGGATGGGACTGCCATTATTGAGATGGGAAAAATGTAGGAATAGAAGGATTGGGGGAGCAGGTAGAAAATCAGAGGTTTACTTTCAGGTACTTGGAATTTGAATTTGAAATTCCTATTAGATGCCAAATAGGAAGCTGGAAAGGAGTCTGGAGTTTAGGAGAGAGGATCAGGCTAATGATTAATTTGAAAGCAATGAGATGGTATATAAAGTCATAATGTAGGTAAATAAGAGAAGAGGTCCAGAGATTGAACTCTGGGATAATCCAATGCTTTAGGAACCAGCAGAGGAGACCAAGAAGGAGCTGCCACTATAAATAAAAATAAAATTATTTTGATGAGAAAAGAGGTAAGAATATTCTAGAAAGAAAATTATGGCACGGTGTACACAGAAAACCATGTACATAAGAACTACTAGAGTACGAAGTGAGGAGTCAGAAATTTGGACAAGAGTCATCACTGCCAAACTAGGGAGACTGGCCTCCACCCGGTGGGATGGGCAGAGTCACTGAATAGACACAAGCAGCAGAGTGAAGGATGGATTTTTGCAGAATTCTCCGAAGGGAATGCAGGCAAGACTGTCAAGGGTGACACCACAGAGAAGACTGCAATGTCTCAGATGACAGAGATGACCAAGACTCTGAATTAGGGCAGTGATGGAAAATAAAGAGAAAGGGGCTGGAACTGAAAAAGAAAAATTAGGAAGTGCAAACATTTCCAGGATTTGGATGCTGGGGGAGGCGCAAGGATGCCAAGCTTCTGGCTCGAATAACAATGTGGTTGGCAGTGGCATTAACCCGTAGAAGAAACAGATGAGTCACGGTTTGGGGAAGGAGAGGGTGGTGGCTCCAGTCTCAGATGTGTTGTGTTTGCGGTGTCAGTGCAGTGATCAAGGAGCTATGTTTGGCAGGGAGATATATAAATTAGAAATTCGTGGGAGAAGTCAGGCTAGAAACAGATCTGGGACATGTCAACACAGAGGTCACAGGCAAACCACCAGAGTGGATGAGATGACCTATGATAAAAGTCAGCATTTTCCTTCAAACCTACAGCTAAGGCCAGGATGAGGGTAAGAAAGACGATAGGAAAGAAGAGAACATGGTAGGAGGGAGGAAAAAGAGGCAGGAAAAAAAGTAAGGAGAGAGAAGAAGAAAAAAAGTCTATATCTCATGCATTCTAGGCCAAGCGTGCCATTAATACTGTGCAAATATCTGTGGTTTTGTTTTTAATATCCTTTCCCAGTTCATATAGCATATTTATTGGCCTTTTTGACCACAGCTGCATTTCAAACAGATTACTTCAGGAAACAATTCTAAGTGATGCCTAGACTTCTTTTTTTTAACGTTAGCCTACTAAAACTACATTATTATTACTGGAGCAGAGTTTATTTCTATTCAACAACCATGTACTAGACTAAGTGCCAAGGGTATAAAAATGAGTAAAACACAGTCCTCTGCTTCAAGGACATTTAACCAGAATTAAACACCCAGAAACAAAAAGTTCGCCAGAATGATCTTTTCAAAATGCATATTTGATCATATAACTCTATTTAAAACCTTCTATAGCTGAAACTGCTAGTTGTCTCCCAACATCTACTCCTTCTAACGTGGTTAACATGGCCATTGAGAATAAAGACTAAATTTCCAGACTTCTGTGCAATTAAATGTGGCCATAAAACTAAGTTCTAAATGTAAGTGGAAACGGCATCAGCAACTTCCAGAAAGTCCTTAAAGAGAAGGACATTTACTTCCACTCTTCTACTTTCTCTGGCCTGCTGTCTGGAATGTAGACATGATGGCTGGAAATGAAGCAGCCATTTTAGGCCAAGAGGTAATGTTGGGAACGGAGGCTACACATGTCAGAGCAACAGGATAGGGGCCTGGGTACCTGACAGCTGTAGACTAGCTACACTTTGAAAGTAGAGAAGATTGGGCTTCCCTGGTGATGCAGTGGTTAAGAATCCACCTGCCAATGCAGGGGACACGGGTTCAAGCCTTGGTCCAGGAAGATCCCACATGCCGCGGAGCAACTAAGCCCATGTGCCACAACTACTGAGCCCGTGTGCCACAACTACTGAAGCCCGCGCGCCTAGAGCCTGTGCTCCGCAACAAGAGAAGCCACCGCGCTGAGACGCCCATGCACAGCCCCCACTCGCCGCAACTAGAGAAAGCCCGCACGCGGCAACGAAGACCCAATGCAGCCAAAAATAAAGTAATTAATTAATTTTTTTAAAAAAAGAAAGTAGAGAAGATTAGTTAAGTCGTTAATTTGTTGTTGTTGTTTCTGGTGGCTGACAGCCAACTAATGCACCATTAGTATGACAATTATAATAGAAATATGTCTACCTTCAGCTCTATCTTTTTATCTATCTATCCATCCATCCATCCTTGTGTCTGACTCTAAAGTAGAAATGGAACATATAACATATTTAATATTGTAAGTATAATACTCATCCAGTGCAAAAATAATATTTATCAAGTGAAAATTCAAGTATTTAATTAACACATTAATATAAAAAACCACTACACTAAGTTTGCAACATTAATAAAAAGACATAAAACTCATTCTTCAGACATCAGTATTACAGACTTCCATCTTTAGGACATAACCATACTAATATTTTAACTTACTTCTTTTGAAGGATTCATTGGTAATGTAAAGATAGTTTTCCAATACGACCAGACAAACATTGCAAAAAGTAGATGATAAGCAATCAGGCACACAACTATAATGAGAGAAACAAAATGATCACTTTAAAATGCAAGTACATACTAAAATCACGGTATTCACAAAAAATTTGCTTGTTCTAAACTAACCAAATAATTTAATTATTTAATTACTTACTATCCCATGATTAGAACCCTCCCATCTGTAGACAAGCCCATCTATCAGCAAAATGGCTACGGGGACCTCTCCTAAGTTGTAAAAATAAGGCAGTTATGCCTGCAACTTTAAATCATAAACAAAGTGTTAAATGAATGTTAAAACATTCAGGCTGTAAGAACTTTGCTTCACTAACAAAGAATAGCAAAAGCAGTTCCTGCTTGAGCTGTTTGCCTATTTTGCTCAGCTCGAGTCAAATCTGGTGGTCCTGTTTCAAGGACAGTAGTTTTAAACAGAGATCTTCTGAACAAAGAGAGATTTCCTCCAAGAACAGTTCAAGTTTCTTACTGATCACATGGGACAATTGTTAACAAAAGCATTCTGAATATTTTTTTAAGGTAGTGTACATAAACACACTTTGTGTGGTATTTTAGTCTTGCAGTCCTATGCAAAAGCGGAAATATTAATTTTAATATTCATTAATAATATCAATAAATTAATATTAATTTATTTATTAATAATAAATCATTGATAAATTAATATTAATATTAATTATACAGTGATAATGATTAATTCTGGATAATACATTAATATATAACTTACTTGTGTAAGATACAGTTGAATAAAATATGCTAATTTAAAATATAGCATGTTTGGTATTTTTAAACCTTAACAGCAATTTAGCTTTGTAAAAGAAGCTGATATTCCTACTATAGAACCATTAAAACATTCAGCTACCTCATAAGGCACTTAAATCAGTGTGAGATGACTAGACAGTGATATTTTTCATGAATTATATAGGTGACTCAGGTATGGGGTCAGACTCTGAGTTGAAACAGGAGATTGTTGATATTCCTGTATCTTGAAGCCATAAGAACCTTGGCACAGTGACTGCCATTTCAGGGTCAAGTTCTCTGCCAAGCGTCTGAGAGAATTCGGTCTGGGGACTGAGAATGAGACGCCTGTAACCCATCCTGACTCCAACATTCTCCAAGTGTGACTTACTCCAACCAAATCTAAATGAATGCTATTTGTTTTTTCCAACTATTTTTAAAATTTTAGACTGAAGGCAGTGATATATCTTACCTTGTTCGCCAATATTTTCCATGGACACTATAGAAATAAATAGAGAAAAGAGACAGGCAATAGGTTATAAGAAGCTTATGGCAAACAGAGGGCCTGACAAGAGACGGAAGACGCTTGAGTAGGTTAATAATCTGGCTCCTTTTCAAACCAACGTTCTTTAAATATTTGTTCAACGTTGTTGAGAGGAGGGACAAGCACTGGGGGAGAGAGGGGGGGCGGGAAGGCGGGTGGCCGCCCTCAACCAGGCGCCGCTGGCATTCCAGCCCTGGCTCCCACGCAGAAAACTAACCCCGCCAAGCGTGGCCCTGGGGGGGCTTACTCCTTTATCGGTCGGTTTCTCGGGTTTCCTTCCAACTACAGAGTTCGGATCAAAGCTCTCCAGCTCATCACACTGCCAGCGACACTAATGGCTCTTTATAAGCTGGCAACCACCGAGTCAGCTCTCCAGAAGGAAAAAAATGTTGTGTCCACGGCATACACTTCTCTTGCCGTATTTCTGAAAGGATGAATTCTTATGCCCGATGACTAACTGCTTCCTACTGTACAACAAGGGGCCCAGACCACGTGCCTGAGAAACTGCCATCCCTGAAGGGCTGCTGTAAACACCGCAAGGTGGCAGGTAGACTGAGGACAGGGACCACAGAGCTCAAACAAGCTGGGACAAAAAGCCCCGCTCCGGCAGTGTTCTTGCCTTCTGTATTGTCTACTTGTTTTGTTTCCCATGTGGTGGTCATCCTCCATTTGTACTAAAGTCTTTAGGAAGCTCTGGCCTATCTCAGTTGTAGCAAGGGAAGATTTGACTTTATTTATGTAGTTTTGTTCCTCCTTGGCTATTTCAAGGGGTACAGTATTCTGGGCCTTTGTCCTGGAGTATATTTTCATTGCCTTAAGAAGCACTGAAATCAGAGGGTAATGTTGTGAGAGACTTTTAAGATTACCTGATCTGACCAACCTCCTTCACAGGAGAGCTACCGTTTAGCCATTTCCACAGTGAGCAGGAGACACAGTTTTGGAGAGCAGCCCACCCCCTTTCTGGACTGCTCTTAAGAATGACTGTACGATCAGAGGGTGCCGAAATGCGCCTCTTGTGGCTTCTACCTATGGAATCTAGGCTTCCAATCTGTAGCAATAAACAGAAAATCTAAATGGCAGACCTTCGTATCTTCTCTTTTCACCTAAAAAATAGATGATTTCCCGATTTCTCAGCAACCTTGATGTGGCTCCTTTAAATATTTCCTGGTCTCTCAGTTTCCTTTTACCTTTCTGATCCCCATGATGGGACAGGCAGACACAGATGATCTTTGACTTATAAATGGCCTGTTCCACAAGTGCGCTTGTCCACCAGAGGCGAGAGTCATGGTGCAATTTCTCATAGAATACGTGAAGAGGTTAACGTGAGGTCAGAGGAAGGACCAACCTTGTCTTTCCTGTCTGACCTCCACCTCACCCTTCATGCATTTCTCTCCAGGCTCTGACTTCCCTGTCTTCAAAGTGCTCCAAAATGGACTACAGTTCTTCCTTGGATCAACATTTCTGCTCCTTCAGCTAATCCAATGAAATGCAAAAGCACTTTTAATTCATTTGTGCACTTATATAGGAATGACCCTTAATGACCATTTCAGAGGTGCTGGTGTTTTAAAGAAAATGTATTTGCTAATCCATGACTCTAGCTGTCAGAACTGAAACAGTAAAACAAAACGACGTTAAAAAAAAAGAAAAAGTACAGTTAGTATGAGGTGAGAAGTTTTTTGCCCTGGACCATTATTATATTGACTGGATATGCATTCAAGGACATCTTTTAAAAAGCTATTTCTGCCTTTCACAGTTTGTTTTTCTCTTAATGTACTTCAAAATTCACAGATCTTTTTTTTTTTCATTTAAACAAGTTACTCATGGATGCATGCTTATGGTAAATAATTCTGATAACATTTATAGAGTTAAATGTGAAAGTCCGAAAAGGCTGTATCAATTACACTCCCCAAAATTGTGAGCCTATCCAATTTCCTATGAATGTAAAATGTCTTTAATTTTTGTCAACATTTTAGGCCAAAATAAAAAATCATTGTTTTAGTATTCATTCCCGTGATTACCAGTGAACTTTAAAAAATTTTTTATTAAAAAATAAAATGATTGGCTTTTCCTATCTCTTCTGATTAAATTACCACTTTCGCATTGGTCTACTTCTCTTTTACTTATTGAGAGCCTTTTATATAGTACTCTGGGAAGTAATCCCATATTTGTTACATATGTTCCAAATAAAGTTGTGTATAACTAGTTTCAAATGACTTAATAGAGGCTTCCTTGTTGGTCCAGTGGTTAAGACTCCGCACTTCCAAGGCAGGGGGCGCAGGTTCGATCCCTGGTTGGGGAACTAAGACCCCACATGCCGCATGGTGCAGCAAAAAAAAGACAATAAATACTAGCAAAATCTTATGGTTTATCCCTGATTAAACAGCAGTATCAAAACTTTCAAACTGACCTATTTCACGAACAGATATATTGACTCTACTTGGTTTTGCTTTATGATCTTGAGGAAATTAATGTTCTTTCAACCATGTTTACCTGTTTAGTAGGTCAATGGTTCACCTTGTAATTTTCAATTTAGTGGAAGAGTTGTCCATTTCAACATTTCCTTTCTCAGACAAAACCACATAGAATACAATGTTATTTTCTATTTTGTTCATAAATGACTGTTTAAGGAAAGGTTATAATTTAGCCACATATGTTTCCAATATATATGTATATAAAGATAATATATGGGAACTACAGACTCATTTTTGGAAAAAATAGATGGTAAGTCAAATAGATGGTAAGTCAAAAATAGATGGTAAGTCAAATGTAATTTCACTATTTACATCAACATGAGAATTAAATAGCAATACTGATCATATTTATGACAGATCTTCCAAAAATCTACTGGATTTTAATGTGAATTTTGAGTTTTATTCAGTATTATTTCACAGAATTTCAGTTTGGTCTATTTAAAAATTATGCTGATACTTATTCTCCAACTACACACATATAGAAATTTCAAATCTTTTATAACCATCTTTAACATATTTTCTAAAAATGACTTTTGAGGTAATTTAATATAGTTATTTCTATTTTTATTAAAAGAAAATGGAGGCAGATGAGCTTTACTCCAAGTCACAATGAGTAGCACATCAGTTAATTCTATCTGAGAAATTCTTTTATTTTCAATTTTAAACTTTTATGCATGTGACAAAAATATTATGATTTGGGCTCTGCTGGACCTTATTAAAATTAGTTCCTTATTAAAGCACAATAACTGGCATAGAGCATCTGCCCCATAAATGTTTACCGAATAAAAAAGACAGAAAGGGCTTCGCTGGTGGCGCAGTGGTTAAGAATCTGCCTGCCAGTGCAGGGGACACGGGTTCGAGCCCTGGTCCAGGAAGATCCCACATGCTGCAGAGCAACTAAGCCTGTGCGCCACAACTACTGAGCCTGCGCTCTAGAGCCCGCGAGCCACAACTACTGAAGCTCGTGAGCCTAGAGCCCATGCCACCGCAATGAGAAGCCTGCGCACTGCAACGAAGAGTAGCCCCTGCTCTCTGCAACTAGAGAAAAGTCCACGCGTAGCAAAGAAGACCCAGTGTAGCCAAAAATAAATAAAACAAATAAATTTCTTTTTTAAAAAAGACAAACAGAAGAAAACACCATTAATTTGAATCATTAAAGTGGAATCCCAAAGCACACCTATGAGAAATGTTAATTCTTTCTTCTGTTGACTTGAAAATTTCAAGAACAAAGTTATTTCTTTTACCTGTCATCTTAGCACACTGTAGAAACTCAACTAGTAATTTGCAAAACCAAGAGTAATCTTATCTGTACTGCCTGCTAGCATACATCCCCAGAAGTGAAGACAATACCTCACTACACAAAGGAGACAGAGACGACCAAGTGGTTCATGATCCTCTAAAAAAATTAAAAGCTTGAAGAAGACACTGGCTTCAACTTGGCTTCAAGCAACTTTAAAAGAAGATAGAAAGGTTTTATACGTTTATAGGGTTTTTCCCTCCTAATTTTGGCTCTTCCTTAGTATTTTACTTCTTAATAGTTCAGTTTGTCAAAGTGAAGAAGAATCTTACTAAGCACAACCAAACTAAAGAGCAAAGGCTCTGGATAAAGACTGGCAAAGCTCCATCCTATTTCTGCCACTTGCTGGTTTACACAGTGATTCTACATATTCCATCACGAAGTGAGGGTAGTAATAACAACAGCAATATCATCAGAGCTGTTGTGGAACTAAAAGAGGTAATACATGTAATGTACCTAACATAGCACCTGGCACACAGTAAGCCCCCCAAATATACAAGCAATTATAATACATGATATTTAATTTTGCAAACACTAACTGTAATAGATAACATATAGGAAAGGGGACTACAAATGAAGAAAAATTACAGAGACAAGTAGTATTTGTACAGACCTTTGAAAGACATCAATGCAAAATTCTGACTAAAAATAGACTTTACAAAGTGAAAAATAAAAGGTGAAAAGTAACTTAAATCTCCATATCTTGCCTTTTTATACAGATGTGTCATTCCAGAAATGTGATAAACAAAAATGGTGGTACCCATCCTTACACAGGGTAATGATGAGACATAAAAACTTCATTCCTGATGTGGCAGTCAGTCCATGTGAGAACTTCACTAAAAGTGAGAAGATCTATTTTGGATGTGACACAATCTGTTCAACTTAATGAATAAGAACAATGATTATTTTTAAAGGCCTAAATCTTACATTAATTCCAAAAAAGTTAGATGCAATTTACTCTTGGGAATAAGAGCACTGCTGTTATTACACTAAAATATTTACCCTTCATACATATGGTGACCATCTAAATACATACAATAATAACACCATGGGTCATGATTTTAATTTTCATTTCAAAAACTTAACTGCCTAATTTTATCTTGGATTAGCCTAATTTCTTTCCAGTTCCATAGCCTACAATGATAATATGCTGCTTTAGAGATCTCTAACTTTCAATCTACCTGCAGGACTTAGCACTCCTCCCAGATTAAGTGCAGTACAACTAGGCAACAAGAACTCTGCCTTGTTGCAAGATCCGAAAGAGAGAAAGTGGGAATGATAAATTATTACCAGTGTTCGCAAGAATGTTCCTTTTGCTAAGAGCAAAATGAAGGCCTTTAAGAATTACATCTTGGAATCTGGAACTGTCAATATAACTGCAAGACTTGTAGGTCGGGCGGCCAGCTGTGTTTTCTGGCCACCCTTTTTGCTAACCCTCCTCCTCCCTCATTAATCATTCCTCTAAGAAACAGAGCAGGGCATTAGAGAAAAGGCTGATTGGTCAGCCATCAGTTTAGAATTGATGCATGATACTTTTGTTGTAGTATTGATCTTTAAGAAACTCTTGTGCAAAAATAAAACAGGTAAAACCAAAGCTGAAGAGTCAGACTGTCAACCAAAGTAGTAACCCCTAATCTACAAAAGGATGAAAAACTGCTTCTTAGTCCAAACCTGACTTGAGTAAACATCCTTAAAAATGAATACAAAAAAAAATTAAAGGCATACCTCACTTATCTCTTCCACATGAATTATCAAGCAGTCATTTAATCCAGGGGTCAGTAAACTACAGTCCTCAATCCAAATATAGCCAGCCACCTGCTTCTGTAAATAAAGTTTTTTGGAACAGAGACACACACATTCATTTACACGGCTATTTGTAGGGTTGGCTCACAGGGTTATGGGAGTTGGCAAGTTCAAAATCTACAGAACAGTCTGGCAAGCTGGAGAGCCAGGGAAGGGTTAACGTTGCATTCTTGGGTCTGAAGGCAGACTAGAGGCAGAGATGCTTCCTCTTCAGGAGACCTCAGTCTTTGCTCTTAAGGCCTTCAACTGATTGGATGAGGCCTACCTACATTATCAAAGGTAACCTGCTTTACTCAGTCTACTGATTTAAATGTTAATCACATCTAAAAAATGCCTTCACAGCAACAGCTAGACTGGTGTTTAACCAAACAACTGGCCACCACAGCCTAGCCTAGTTGACACATAAAATTAATCATCACACCTTGCATCTAGAATCTAATTTTATTCTAGAAATAGTTTACTAAGAAGACATGTGTTGATCTTCTGTGTAAGTTCTGAAGCCAAGTTCGTTATTTACTGTAAATTAATAAATTGGAATTATAGCTAGCAAAGTAACTACATAAACTAAATTTATGTATCTGCTAGAGGGAAAACAATAATGAAATTCTTTGTCATATTCTAAAAACTCGACTGCAAATAATCCTATTCAAATTAACTTTATATATACACCCATATGATTCCCTAAGGATGCTATCCAACCCTATTTTCTAAAGAGCTCTAAAAATATTAGAGCCGATTTAGTCTAGATTGATTTAAATTCAATCTTGATTAAAAGCAAAGGCTCATCTCAAAGATCCTTCCAGTCCTATATTTTACCAACTGATATTTTAAAATTTTGCTTTGGTGATCATACAATTGAGAGTCTGCTGTCAAAAATGTTATCTATTGATAAGTAGCAGCCTACCACTGTTAGTCAGTAACTTGAATCTAGTTCAACTTTTAGTCCTAAGTACATCCAAAATCCAAAACTTCAGATACTAAAACAAGCCTTCATAGTAGGTTAAAAAAAAAGTACTTTCCCCCTTAAATTAGCAAAGAACAGTTACATAATTTTTTCCAGAACAATCTGCTTTTGGGGTGTTTTCATCACAAATGTATACTGCTGTGATTTTTTATTTCTTTTCTTAATCTGAATTTTCTTTTTCTTGCCTTCAAATTCAAACTCTGTTTTGGAAGAATAAGTTACTTTTATTGCATAAACACAGTACCTTCTCTGTATAAATCCACTAGGGCAGTCGGACACAGATATGTCTTAGCCCCATATATTCAGTCTGATAATGAAGAACACCAAAAGTAAAGAATTGGTTCTAATGAATGAAACTGAAGGATAACTTTATAGCCAAGCTCTATTTTTTTCTACTTATCTTTAACTCATTTATTGAAAAACAGTCACTGACTCTACCACAGTTACACCACTGAGGATAAAATGGTAAATGAGACTCCACCTGTCTGCTCAAAAAGCTTAGAGTTCACAAGGCCATTTTACTTAGAAGTTGAAACTAACAGAAAAAACAAGGACATTAAAACAGTAAAACATTTTCAATTAAGAAACAGAAGCCCCTCAGATTCAGAAAATTCAGATGAAAATAGGAATAGTGCTACAAATATACTTTAATATCTCCTGTCCTAACATCTC
This sequence comes from Physeter macrocephalus, assembly GCF_002837175.3. Classification (NCBI taxonomy): domain Eukaryota; kingdom Metazoa; phylum Chordata; class Mammalia; order Artiodactyla; family Physeteridae; genus Physeter; species Physeter macrocephalus. The sequence continues at coordinate 102,783,166 of NC_041233.1, read as the reverse complement.
TCCTTTGACCTCGAATCTCTAGCTGCCACCCCATTTTTCTGGCCCTTTCACAGGAAAACTTATTTTAACAATCATCCAAACGCACTGCCTCTACCCTCTAATTTCTTTTTTTAATTAATTAATTTATTTGTTTATTTATTTATTTATTTTTGGCTGCGTTGGGTCTTCATTGCTGCGCGCCGGCTTTCTCTAGTTGCAGCGAGCGGGGGCTACTCTTCATTGCGGTGCGCGGGCTTCTCTTGTTGCAGAGCACAGGCTGTAGGCGCACGGGCTTCAGTAGCTGTGGCTCGCGGGCTCAGTAGTTGTGGCTCGTGGGCTCTAGAGCGCAGGCTCAGTAGTTGTGGTGCAGGGGCTTAGTTGCTCCGCAGCATGTGGGATCTTCCCGGACCAGGGCTCGAACCCGTGTCCCCTGCATTGGCAGGTGGATTCTTAACCAGTGCACCACCAGGGAAGTCCCTACCCCCTAATTTCTTGTTACTTCCTAGACCACCACCAAGTGGTTCTGCACCCCCAACATTCACTGCTATCAGTCCTGTCAAGGTCACCAATACCCTCCCTAATTCTTGGTACTCAAGTTACTCTAACAGAATTAACTACTCTCTTTGAAATGCTGTGTTGAACTGACAGTGAATTCTCTGGTGAAACCGGCCAGTGAAAACCCCTTGAAGCAGAATCCTTTGTCCTTTCAGCTACTTTCCAAGAAGCACTAGTTCATTTTTAATGTATTAGAGATCAAAATTGGGGCAGTAGGAGAAATACATCAAATGATTCCCATGAATACTGGTGACACTGCTGCTAGACCATTTTGATAAGAGAAGCCACCGCAATGAGAAGCCCGCCCACCGCAACGAAGAGTAGCCCCCCACTTGCTGAAACTAGAGAAAGCCCGCGCTCAGCAACAAAGACCCAATGCAGCCAAGAATAAATAAATAAAATAAGTAAATTTTTAAATAAATAAATAAATAAAAATCAAAACTTGGGGCAAAAGTCATTCTACAAATAGAATTGGTGGTTTTGTAGGAACTGTTTCGTCAAGGACAGGAAAGCAGTTTCAGACTAGAAACAAAGAATAAGGGTAAGTCTTCACATTCACCTGGACCCAAAAACACATGGCTTCCAATGTGGGTTCTCATGGTTACATAAAAGCCAGACCTCACAATCCCAACCACAAACACACGCCAGGCAGTCTACATTCCTTGTCAGATCCCCATACGGTTCCTTAAACACTCATTTTGCAATAAGAAAACCATGGTCTCTTTTAAAATGTCAATTGATGTCAGCTCACTAAAAACCCTTCCGTGGGGCTTCCCTGGTGGCGCAGTGGTTGAGGGTCGGGTCCGCCTGCCGATGCGGGGGACGCGGGTTCGTGCCCCGGTCTGGGAAGATCCCACATGCCGCGGAGCGGCTGGGCCCGTGAGCCATGGCCGCTGAGCCTGCGCGTCCGGAGCCTGCGCTCCGCGACGGGAGAGGCCACAACAGTGAGAGGCTCGCGTACCGCAAAAAAAAAAAAAAAAAAAAAAAAAAAAAAACCCTTCCGTGACTTTGCACTGAGTTTACGCTGAAGTCCAGTCTCCTTACTCAGGCCTCAGCGCGCCAAGGCACTCTGGCCCCTCCCACCTCTCCAAGATCACTTCTCACTGCTCATCCTCTTGTTCGCTAAGCTGCAAACAGGCTGACCTTCCAGAACACACTAAACTTTAGTGTCTTCACCCTCTTCACCTGCTGCCACTCCTGGCTCACTCCGCATCATCCTTCAGCTTGCAAGTTACAGGTCAGTTTCTCATAGAGGGCCTCCTGTCCAGTACCCAGCTACAATCCTTACCACCACACACTGTTTCTTTCTTAGCACAGACTGTTAATTGTTTTTTTGTTTTTTTTTTTTTTTTTGTGGTACGTGGGCCTCTCACCGCCGTGGCCTCT
>NC_041233.1:102772423-102781219 GCF_002837175.3 Physeter macrocephalus | reverse complement strand
GGCCTCTCACCGCCGTGGCCTCTCCCGTTGCGGAGCACAGGCTCCGGACGCGCAGGCCCAGCGGCCATGGCTCACGGGCCCAGCCGCTCCGCGGCCTGTGGGATCCTCCCGGACCGGGGCACGAACCCGCGTCCCCTGCATCGGCAGGCGGACTCCCAACCACTGCGCCACCAGGGAAGCCCTGTAATTGTTTTCATTTGTTTCTTTTCCATGTCCTTCACTGAGGTTTGCATCCTGGCTCTGTCCAGTTTGATGTTTTATCTCTGACAAATTACTTATTCTCTCCTCAGTCTTATCTCAATATGTATCTCATTGGGTTGTTTTAAGAATAAACTAGGTAATGTCAGTAAAACCACCTCGAATAGAAGCTGGCCTATATGAGGAGCTCAATAAATGTTAGTTGAATATGGAGCATAAATAAATCACAAAACGGTGAAACCTTAAGAGTAGGAGTTCCCCAAGGTTTAGTGTTAACAGTTTTATAAACAACCTGGAGAAAGAAGCACACCATGCATTTTTAGCTTGCTGTAGTGCTACAATTTTCTGGAGAGTAAAATGCCAAGTTGATGGAAATAAATGCTGGAAGAACTTTTGAGTGTGAATAAGCAGAGAAATGCAGGTGAATTACCATGTGGACAAATTAACGTAATGAGAAAACACTAAACCAGTGAATTTTAAAACTACATTTTCTTTCCCTACTCCTTCCAGAACTCTTTTCCTCTCAACTCCACCCCCATCCCCACCCCACCACGGCCTGTCCAGGTTCTGACAGGGTCTGGCATGCATCAGCATCTCAGTATGAGGAGTGGAGGAAACTGTGTAATTTGGGGAGAAGTTGGATTTCCCGGGTGGTCTGATGCACCCCCCCTGCCTCTACCCCAGGATTTATATCTAACAAGCTATACTGATCTAAACTAGATGTTTTGTGTGCTAGAAATTATCAAACCACCATGGAAAAATGGTCAAGGAGACCTTCTCCTGAAGAATGGCACAAGGCAACATCATAGAAAAAGAAAAATGAATGGCAGTAAACCAGTCAATATAAACCAAGACACAGGAAGAACAGGAACTTTAAGAACAGGTTATCATGTCCATTGACAGAGGAATGGATAAAGAAGATGTGGTACATATATACAACGGAATATTATGCAGCCATAAAAAAGAATGAAATGCCATTTGCAGCAGTATGGATGGACCGAGAGATTATCACACTAGGTGAAGTAAGTCAGACAGAGAAAGACCAGTATCATATGATATTGCTCATGTGTGGAATCTAAAAAAACGATACAAATGAACTTATTTACAAAACAGAGTCACAGATGTAGAAAACAAATTTATGGTTACCGGGGGGAAAGTGGGAGGAGGGATAAATTGGGAGATTGGGATTTACATATACACACTATTACATATAAAATAGATAACTGATAAGGACCTACTGTATAGCACAGGGACCTCTAGTCAATATTCTATAATGGCCTATATGGGAGAAGAATCTAAAAAAAAATGGATATATGTATATGTGTAACTGATTCACTTTGCTGTACACCTGAAACTAACACAACACTGGAAATCAACTATACTTTAATAAAAATTTAAAAAAAAACAGGTTATGATCCAAAAAGTTATGCAAGTCGTACGTTATCTGGGTGGTCAGGCCTCCATATCAGCCATCAAAAGCCTTTCTAATGCTTAACGTACCTGAAACAATATTACAAAACTGTGAATTAACAATATTATAAAAATTAGCTACTCTGTGTCAGGGGAGCCTTTCTCAGTTCTCCCTTCCACCAGGGTAGACAAGAGGCGGCCCCCATTCTCTTCCCCTACCTGCTGGGCTATGAGAGCAGACGTCCCTCCTACCCCAAGTCTGCAGTGATGACTCCTGTATTAGTCGGTCTGGGAGAGTACCACAGACTCCGTGCCTTCTTTCTCAGACAGCTATTTCCTCACAGTTCTGGAGGATACAGGTCTGAGATCAAGGTGTCAGCAGCACTGGTTTCTTCTGAGGCCTCTCTCTTCGGCTTGTGGATGACCATCTTCTCCCAGTATCTTCACATAGTTTTCTCTCTGTGTATCTTTAGAACCAAATTTCCTCTTCTTACAAGCACATCAGTCATACTGGATTAGGGTCCACCCTCATGACCTCATTTTAACTTAATTACCTCTTTAAAGGCCTTATCTCCAAATTCGGAAGTCCTGCAGGTTAAGACTTCAACCTATGAACTTGGGGGAAGACACAATTCAGCCCGAAACACTCTCTGAGATAAGCCTGCAGCTCGAGCAGGCTGAAGGCTGGGTCGGGGTGACAGGGCATCACCGGGCCGGTGGGGGGGGGCGGGGTCAGATGACAAGGGGCAAGAATAACCTAAAGGAAGGGAGTGTTTTGTTAAATGTTTGCTCTATGCCAGGAATTGTGCTAATTTTTTTCAAATGTTTATCTCATTTAAACCTTACAACAATCTGTAAGGAAGGTATTATTATCATAATTTTAAAAGTTGGGAAAACAGTCTCCCAAAAGTAAAATAACTTTCCTAATGTCATTCAGTCATAACCTGTGGTGCTAGGGTCTACATATTAGGTCTGTCTGACTCCAAAACTCTTTCAAGGATTCCACCTGCCCTCCCAGGATGTGTGACATCTGGCGCCCCCGACGGCATATCCCTTCCAGGCTTCTTTGTCCTGGGCAGTTGTTCCTTCTCTGGTTGCTCCCCCACAGCGGCCCCTCTGCGTTTAACACCTGGGCCGCCACCTGTGACTTGTGATGAGGGACGCTCTGGAGATCAAGGTTTAAGACGTCCTCTTTTTGTCACCCTTCCTCCACCAACCAACTGAAACATAAGCTGGAAACAGGTCATTTTACAAACTTTGGGCACTGAAAAATTCAAATATTTGGTTATATTTCAGTGCTGAGAGCTTGGCTTTCCTGAGTTCTCAATTCAAGAGCTGGGGAAGGAAGAGAGCTCCGCGTTCGGAGGAAAAGAGTGAAATAGTGATGCAGGGAAGAAGATTAGGAGAGGACACTGGGGCTTCCTGAGCCGCCTTCTCAGTAGCAGAGGGAAAGATCATTCTTGAGGTCAGTACGGCCCAGGTACACTCCCTTATGGGAAGACCCCTCACGTGCAGAAACCGGCAGTGAAGAGTGACGGGACGTAATCTGTCCCGGAAGGGGAATTTGTAATTCCTACCGTTATCAAAATTTTCCAGGTTAGAAGTTCTTCTCTCTCTCTCCGCGTTTCTTTAGCAATTTGACCAAATCATTGCTCTACTCTGCAAAAACATTTGGTGTAAACTCTGACTGTCCCAGCTGAAGGCTGGGAACACACCGAATGTTTGTACTTAATCATTAGGGATGTGTGGGTCCTCTGATTTATCAGTTTTGAAAGGGGAATGAAGATTTTGGTCTCACTATTATGGCCCTGAAAAAACTCACTGCCACTTTCCTCTCGGCAAAGAGAAAGACAATTCCTGACTCACTGAGTGTACTAAGCAGTACCGTTAAACAAGGGACCGATCTCAGGGCTGGCCCCTGGCTCAGTGTCCTCACTTCACAGCTTACTCAATGGAATCCTATAATCGCTCTGTCTCAGTTAAAATAGAGGAGCTTCCCAGTGTCAGCAAGTTGTACAGATTTCAAGGCAGGTGAGTTTACTTACCCTGTCAGACAGAATTGTACGGGGCCCCCCTCTTCCACACGTGGCTACAGCTCAACTCAAGTTCCAACAATGCCTGGGTCTTTTCAACTCCAGTCCCCTTCCTTTCCAATTCCACATGCCCTCCTTTGGGTTGGCCCTGAGAGGCATGCCCGACTCCTCTGAATCAGGCAGGTTGGTGTGAACGATACACCTTCAGCAAAGTTCTACGTGGTTCCCAAATGATGCCTGTCTGCTATTGGGGGAAGGTCAAGCAGAGACTTTAAATCCTGAAAACATCCCCCTCATTAGTCAGAACCCAAATTTTAGAACTGGAAGGGCCTTAATGATTATTTTGCTCAGTGTAACTACTCCTCTTTCTTGTGTATGTATGTATTTATTTATTCGTAGTAAGCAAAAATCCCACTTGTATTTTGGTTATTTCAGCATTTAAAAATACACATATAAGATCAGAGGGAAACAATTTTTGTAGTGTATTTTTTAATGTCATTAGATCAATCCCTTATTACCTGGTGTACTCAGAATTATCACAGAGGACAATACTGAGAGAATTTTTTTTTTTTCACTACCAAACATTAGCTTTCTGATTTATTAAGGAGAGAAATCAGCGCTTCTTGTGTGCTTCTCCATGGAAACAGAAAATGTTCTAAAACTATCTCCCGGGGTTAGCGGCTACATGTTGAGTACCAAATGACAGGGCACTTATAACAGAGCACTTATAACATATCTAAAAATTAAACCAATATTTCTAGGTTCATGTAATTTCCCTGACACTTCTACAGTACTCCAGAGCAAGAAACGAACGGCACAAAAGCTATAATTCCAAACTTCGTATTTATGATGCTCATGGGAATAGAATTTACAGCGGCACACTTGAATGGATGGATTAAAAGATTTAAAACAACATTAGCACCAGCAATAATTACAGCAGTAGAGCACTGAGTCGCAGTATCTATTAAAACATGCAAAGGTATTAAACTATTCACTGACTCACCCTTCTGTACTGGGTATTGAAGGGTGAGTCAGTATTTTCTTGTCTTTTATAACGTCACTGTCATATATTCATGAAGTAAACTTCTCACACACACAATCTTCCTTTGATCTCAGCTTGAATTACAGTATGCCCTGTTCCTCTTACTTGCAGCAAATCATACCCTTAACTCTATACTGTATTTACCAACAGCACTAGCACAGCCCGCCGGACAGTAATTGCAGTGGTAGTACCTATATTCAGCTGCAGCAAAAGCAAATTTGACATAGTTGTAAACTGGCAGGTCACAGATGAAAGAGGGGCCCTACTACTGCTTAAGGCACAGTATAAGAGCACAATAGTATACAAGTACCACCTAATTATAACTAGATGTATTCATTAATGTAAACAGGAAGCTCTACACAATTGTGTACAGAACTAAGACAGTCATCAATACTTGGACTGAGTCTCTTTCTCTGCTCAACGTGTGAGTTGCGGCTCATGTTTCCTACTTGTATCTCTCCACCAATTAATGTAGATTTTTGTTTTCTGTTCCTGAAACCACTGTCACTTACTCTAGATCTGCAGGCAAAACAAATACCCTGATATTCATTCATGAATCCTGTTCACTCCCCGTGCTGTGTATAAGGACCTAGCTCATGATTAACACCGTGGAAATACTGACGCATCCACAGACACAGGTATGTTTCCTCGACTTCTCCCCACCAGCTCATGCCACCAGCTCATGTTTACCCAGTATATGTACCATTTAAACTCATAACATGTTGCTCTTTAAAAAGATAAAATTTCTACCGGTTATCATTAGTGCTCTGGTTACCCAAAAATTGTTGTTGAATTTTAGACCACGTAGAGCGTAGGCCAGCGGCTCTCAACATTTCTGCCTTGGCCGTACCCGATGGCCGGTGTTCTCATGAGGGACACAGTCCCTAGGAATGAAGAAAGCTACTGCAAAACGGCAGTTATGGCAAAATGGAGTTACTCACAATTCCCTGACCACCAGCTTTCCTGCTGCACTGTGAAAGGGCAAGGTAGTTAAAAACTACTCCGGTGACATTGATATGGACCTCACAGACACTTCCAGAGACCTTCAAGTTTAGGTATGTTTACAAGGGTATATACAGGCTTCTCTGGAGTCATACTTCCATCAAAAGCACCTGCTCCAAGAAAACAGCATGGCAGGCCTCAAAAATTAAACACAAAATTACCACATAATCCTACAGTTCCACTTCTGCGTATATACCCAAAGAACTGAAATCAGAGACTTGAACAGGTATTTGCAGACGAATGTTCACAGCAGCACTATACACAATAGCCAAAAGGTGGAAACAACCAAAATGTTCACCAACAAATGAACAGATAAACAAAATGTGGTATATAATACAATGGAATATTATAGATCATTAGGAATGAAATTCTGACACATGCTACAACATGGATAAACCTTAAAGACATATGCTTAAGTGAAATAAACAGACACAAAAAGACAAATACATGGTTCCACATATATGAGGTACCTAGACTAGTCAAAGTCATAGAAACAGAAAGTAGAATGGTGGGTGCCAGGGGCTGGGGGAAAAGGAGAATGGGGAATTAGCGCTTAATGGATGCAGAGTGTCATCTGGGGGCGATTAAAAATGGCTGGAGCTGGATGGCGGTGATGGTTGCACAGCAGTGGGAACGTACTCAAGGCCGCTGAACTGCACACTTCAAATGCAGTCAAGATGGTAAATGCGTACAACGGCAAAATTTTATGTTACGTATATTTTATCACAATAAAAACATTGAAAAACCACCTGCTCCAGACACTATTCTCAAACCACAAATTAAACTAATATTCACCTGTAGCTAAAGTTTTCCTTCTCATCTCTGGTTATTTCTACAATGAAGGATTTTTGTTGTTTGATCTTTTCAAGAAAGTAAGCTCAGAAGTGGTAAGTAAAGAAAAACAAAGCTTTGTTGAGATGCAGATGTCTAGCTAGGCATTTCCACGTAAGTGGTTCATTCTCGAGTCTTCCCAGATTCTCAGTGTCTGAGATTCAGAAGAACACCTAGGCAAAATTACAAATTCCACACCTCCTTGGCCTTTTTCAGTGAATGAAGGCAAAATCCAAAGACTTCAAGGGTCTTGGGTATTTTTGGATATTAACTGCATACATGTATCCATCTCAGATTGACAGCTGGGGCAAGGCTGGGGCAAGGAAGGGGGAGTTGAATATTTTAGAAAGTCTTTTTTTTTTTTTAATCTAAGATGGGTAAAAATTTTAGCATTATAAGGGGAGATTTTAGTTAGCTGAAAACTTTTAAAATGGAATATAGCAACTCTGGGCAATGCTGGCTAAGTCTGAGTGCTTCCTGCAAATGCATTTCACTCATTTTTTTAGTGATTATTTTATATTTATATATTAGAGCAAATATTTTGCATATTCTAAATTGTTCTTAATCTTTTAACTTTTCAAATGGGTTATAAAATTAATGTTGTCATCTAAATCCTTATTATAGATGATTACATTTCAATATTCAGAAAGAAAAAAAAGAGGCATTTGACTATTATATTTGTGTTTTAGTTCACTAGGGCTGCCATAACAAAGTACCACAGACTGGGTGCCTTAAACAACAGAAATTTATCTTCTCACAATTCTGGAGGCCAGAAATCTAAGATCAAGATTTAGCAGGTTTGGTTTCTTCTGAGGCCTCTCGCCTTGGCTGACTTCTCCTTGTGCCTTCACATGGTCTTCCCTCTAAATGTGTGTGTCCAAATTTCTTCCAATCATATGGTATTATGACTCATTCTAATGACCTAATTTTAATTTAATTACCACTTTAAAGGCTCTGTCTCCAAATACAGTCATGTTCTGAGGTACTGGGGGTTAGGACTTCAACATATGAAATGGGGGGGGGGTACAACTTGGCCCATAATAATTTGAAACCATAAAAATATTACAAACTCGTTTATGAACATCTGAGTGATCAAATAATAAAAAGCTAAGCAGGTAATTCTCTCACAAAGGATTCATGTTCTTTGAAGCTTGAAATGTCTACTGCGATCACAAAAGGCTCCATTAAACAAGTTCAGTGGGCATCCATTCATTTAAGAAAAGTATGTCTTGAATGCTACTCTGTGTCAGGCATCAGGGCTACAGCTGTAACCAGACATGGTTACTGCTCTCATGAAATTTTCTACAGGCAATCTGCAGAGGATTGAAGGAATCCAGATATCCCAGCGACTCACACACTGGTATATGTGTTTCATTTTAGTAAAACTTTTGAAATTAAATTTGGGGGTCTTCAGAGCATAGTCGGTAATGAATTAAAACAAGAGATCAATCTCACCTTGTTAAATTCTCAGTCCTTATTTCATTTGACAAATGAGCACATCTGTCAACATCGACTGCTCCCTCCTCCTTGACCCCTCCTCCTCCCCAGGCTTCAGGACCCCACATTCTCTTAGTTTTCCTGCACTTCACCAGTCGTCCCTTCTCAGTCTGCTTTGCTGGTTCCTACTCATCTCCTCAAGTCTCAGTGCTGGTCATCTCTGGTCCTCGTCTCTGCTCAATTTACGTTCACTCTCTTGTTGGGACAGATGTATCCGATGTTAAGTCTTTAAATCGGTTTAAACGCTGATGACTCCCAAATTTACTCCTCCCGTCCAGACTCTCTTCCCAATGCCAAGCTCATCTACGCAGCTGCTCACTCAGCATCTCTGTTTCCATGTCCATGCACCACTGCTGACCTACGGTCACCCCATCCCCACCCAGCTCCGCTCCACCTGCATCTTGTGCATCTCAGCTCATCTCCATTCGTCCAGGTGTTCAGGCCAAAACACTGGAATCGACTGGCTCCTTCCTTTCTTTCACAACTCACAAATGTCTGTCAGGAAATCCTGTTGTCTCTAAAAATAAATGCAGAAGCTGGCAACCTCTCTCCCTTCCCACAGTCTGACAGATCATCATTTCTCACCTGGATGGATGAGGTAGACAGCCCAGAGTACGCAGCAGCCAGGATGATCTTCTTTTTTTTTGCGGTACACGGGCCTCTCACTGCTGTGGCCTCTCCCGTTGCGGAGCACAAGCTCCGGACGCGCAGGCTCAGCGGCCATGGCTCACGGGCCCAGCCGCTCCGCGGCACGTGGGATCTTCCCGGACCGGGGCACGAACC
>NC_041233.1:102709336-102772187 GCF_002837175.3 Physeter macrocephalus | reverse complement strand
GTACACGGGCCTCTCACTGCTGTGGCCTCTCCCGTTGCGGAGCACAAGCTCCGGACGCGCAGGCTCAGCGGCCATGGCTCACGGGCCCAGCCGCTCCGCGGCATGTGGGATCTTCCCGGACCGGGGCACGAACCCACGTCCCCTGCATCGGCAGGCGGACCCCCAACCACGGCGCCACCAGGGAAGCCCCAGGGTGATCTTTTTAAACATAAGTCATAGCACGTCACTGTGCTACTCAACACTCTGCCATGGATCCTCGTTTCGCCCCAAGTCAAGCCAAAATCCTCACAATGGCCTATGAGGCCCCATAATCTGTACCTTTTCTGCACCTCTCTGACCTTGTCACCTCCGTCCCTTCCCCCTGCTCACACCCCTCCAGCCAAAATGGCCTTGTTCCTCCTCTAACACGCTCACACACTCCTGCCTCGGGGCCTCCATACTGACGGTTCCCTCCGCCTGAGATGCGTTTCTTCCCAGGGCAAGCATGGTTCAATCCCTCAGCATCTTTGAGTCACTGCTTAAATTCCTTGCCCATCCCAACACACACACACACACACACACGCATGGATAAAAAGATGTGGTCTATATATACAATGGAATATAGCTTGGCCATAAAAAAGAATGAAATCTTGCCATTTGCAGAAACATGGATGGACATAGAGTGCATTATGCTAAGTGAAATAAATCAGACAAAGACAAATACTATGCGATTTCACTTACATGTAGTATCGAAAAAACAAAACAAATTAACAACACAACTGAACAGTCCCAGATACAGAGAACAAACAGATGGTTGCCAGAGGGGAGGGTGGTGGGGGGAGGAGACAAATAGGTGGGGAGATTAAGAGGTACAAACTTCCAGTTGCAAAATAAATGAGTCACAAGTATGCAAAGTACAGTGTGGGGAATGTAGTCAGTAATTATGTAATATCTTTGAATGGTGACAGATGACAACTAGACTTATTATGGTGATCTAAAAACTAAAAAAGGAAAACTTCCACTGGCATTCCCAATAATTTTTGCTCCGCTTTTTTGCTTTTTTGTCATGCTTAGGACCCTCTAACACATTATATAAGCTACTGTGTCTCTTACTTGTTCTTCCTATCCTCCAACTAGAATGTAAACTCTAAGAGCCGTTAACAAATATTTTTGAATGAATGAATAAATTAGGGAGGTACTCAATAAATTATGGATGGTTGGAAATGCATTCAATTCTTGGATTTTTAGAATTGCTTGCTAAAATGCAAGTCTATGGGGGCCTACAAATGAATCACTGCTCTCCACCCCCTCCAACCGACATACAGCTCTCAGTTCTGCATATCTTAGTTTTTAGTATGTCCTAGTCCTGGAATAAGCTGAATTTCATTAAAAATATGCTATAATTAAAACCTTGATTAAGTCCAGCTGATCTCTGCCCTGCATCCCTTCACATTAATGGGCCTCCCTGGAGGTGTCCTGTATAATCACTAGCCATAGTTAAGCACATAAATCCCTTACTGCCTTTCTTACTACAACATGTCACATGGAGTTGGCCACCAAGTAAAAAACCTGATCACAAATTAGTCCCTGCAATTCAGAGCAGGCTTGGGACTTACAGTTTGAGGCTCCTAACACTGAAATCTTTTTCTCAGTCGGTAAACGGTACCAGGTGTCTCTCATTAGGGCTCAGCATCAGCTGTTTTGGCGCAGGCTGTTTTTCCCACTATCATATTCCCAGTGTGAATTATACGGACAATACAGAGACTGTACTTTAAGTTGCACCATCTCTCACATCCCTACCAATTTGGTGAAAAGCCACACTTCAGATTCAGCCACCTACTACCTTTCCTGAGATGACCTTTGGGCCCCCAAAACCATCAGGGACACAATCTAGTCTGGGTTTTCAGTCACCTCATGCTAAACATCCTCATTCAAATACAGTGAAAATCCATTTTTTACGTAATGCAATAAACAGAGTCAGAAATTTAATCTATATATATAAGAAAATAGATAAGCATTACAAAGCATTCTGGTCTGCCAAATTTCACCGAGTTATAATCAAATAAATCTATAAAGTTCTTGTAAATACATGAACTGCTTTTTACAAGGACTGTATCTATTATAAGATGACCATGAAGATAAACAAATTACCTTGAAACTACTGTACTCTTTGGATATTTGGTTTTAGAGGATGTAGAGACAAAGGTTTTTTGATTATTGCTTGGTGTTTATTTTACTGAGGAACTGACCTGGACCATTCCGTTCCTTTAGGGTGGGGAGGCTAGTGAATAAATCCAAAGAGGTCAAAAGACTTTAAGTACAGCAGGAAAGCTTAATTGACACTCTACATGAGGAGAAATTTCAGGATACCATGGAGAAATACTGGCAAAGAAATAAAGCTCAGTCATCTGTAAAAGCACTTCTCTTTCATTTGCATTTAAAAATGTAATCCACAACATATCTAAAATGAACTACCATCAAGTATGCATTTTAGAGTGCAGAGAAGCGCTAAGATGATAAATGCAGCAAATAGTTTTGCTCCAGTGTCTCCCAAATAAAAATGGATTTTTAACATTTCTGGCACAAATATTTAAAACTGAATTTAAAAGTCATAGTCAGATGAAAAGTCAAATTAGGAAAAATGCTACACAAACGTTTCAAATGTGATTTAATTTTGAAAGGAAAAATTTCAGGCAATCATAGCCGGTTATTTTATTGCTAACATATGCTTCTTTTTTTTTTTGCGGTACGCGGGCCTCTCACCGCTGTGGCCTCTCCCGCTGCGGAGCACAGGCTCCGGCCGCGCAGGCTCAGCGGCCATGGCTCACGGGCCCAGCCGCTCCGCGGCACGTGGGATCCTCCCGGACCGGGGCACGAACCCCTGTCCCCTGCATCGGCAGGCGGGCTCCCAACCACTGCGCCACCAGGGAAGCCCTAACATATGCTTCTTAAGAAATCAGGTCATCTACCTCCTCCCAGCTGCCCTCACCCCACCCCCTGCCCTGCAAATTCCACCCTTTTCCATTCTCAGCATTTGACTGAGATAACAATTAAGATAACATAAAATTACCCTTAAAAGAATTAGAGAAAAATATTTCAACAATGTTTAATGGACTATTAAAGAAATTAATTCAATTATGTTATGTTTTTATTATTAATTCTCTGTTATATATCTACATGGTAATATAAAATCGTAGACTTCCACATACTATTAAGACTATCTTTCTAAACAATCTTTGTAAAACTGTTTGCCCAACGGAGAACTTTAAGAATCTATGGCAAATCAATCATTCTGCAAGTAAGATGAGATAGTATTTCTCCAGTCATGACAATGTTGGAGTCTCAGGGGACCCACGAACTCACCACTTCCTAGAGGAAAGAAGGCTGAGAGATGTGATACAACAGTCAAAATGCATGAAATCATCAGTATAAATTACAACATGTAAGTCCTGGTTCCATTTTTCTGAGAAGATAAACCACACATTTTCCGTCAAGATGAAAAAGAAAAACAAATGAAACAAACAAAGATCACTGAGAATCTTCTCATTGAGAACTCTTCATCTATACTAATCTCTGGAACATTCGTCTTTTCGGTTTGTTTGGTTTTTGTCCTCCTGGCACTTCTTACCATGGAGGCCAAAGAGATCACACACCTGCTCTTGCTAACTAAACCCTGTTGCCTGGGATGTGGGCACAACAGCTCAGCCGGCTGATGCTCCCAGAACCATCTTTATGGAGTCACAGGGAGCGGGGGTGGCTCCAGGGTTTGGGATGGCTGGCCACTAGGGCAGCAGCTCCTTCCAACGGTATGACATCAGCTCTGCTTCACCCACCTCCTCTTGGTTTCTGCTCATTTTCTAAGCTAGGTTAGGCTCTCCAGTCTGCCTATGGATTCAATGAGCTGTGTTCAGGAAGTTCTCACATTTACTCACCAAGTCACAGGCCCTACGCTGAGAGCAGAGTAAAAGTTGCCCAAGCATTAGGTAAGAAATGAGGCAACTGAAGCAACCATGTAGTACGTAGCTGAGGCAAAAATTACTGGTCATAATCTCGCTCTGATATGTTTATATGTGGTAGACTGATAGTATGCTTAGACAGTCATTACTAGTGAAGGCTCTCCATCAGCTCTTCTTACCTGCTGTATTGATCATTCTGATTTAACACTGGTACAGCAACCAAGTCATAGGCTCCCAGGAGTGGGGTGTTTCATTTTCCGTTTCTCCTTCCTGCCCCTGTGCCAGGGGAGCTGCATTTTGAAAGTTACCAACCCTTCTCCTCAAGCGCAAGCTGGAGGGAAGGCTTCAGTTTTGTTGTTTTGTTTTTCCAGAGGCAATTTTTCCCCTTAGCTGTGAGGAAAAGATGTCTATTCAGTTCTCCTCTAAATCATCTCTATGGGGAAAAAGTGCCTGGCACATAACAAAAGTTCAATAAACGCTTTTGAATGAACCCTGCTCAAACCCCTCTGAAGCCGAAACGATCCCTTCAGCTTCTGCTTAATTACTGGAAACACTTGAGCAAGTATTTAATATGATGGCATGGACAGGGCATTCTCAGTAAGCATTTGAAAGTAAACTTTTTTTCTGCACAACAAACTTTAAATTGAGTTTTGACTTCTAGACCCTCTTCTCTCACCTATTTACATTATACAATTGTTTCATAAAAATCAAAGACATTAATTCATTCGACTTTTAGTGAGCACCTCTGCATGCTAAGTACCATGGTAACTGTGTTAACTATGTCATCTCTAATAGGATTTAATAGCAAACAGTAATGCTGCATTGTCCAATATATAAATTAAAAAGAGTTTTCTCACACTAAATGGAACCAAGAAAGCATTAAGCAGAGTCTTTTTTTCTCCTTTCCCACTGACCATTTATATTAAAGTCAAATGGTACATAGGTCAAGAATTTGGAGTGTATCACATTTTATACATTTGAATTTTAGATTTGAAGAAATGTTGAGTTCTTATCCCTCTATTTAGACAATTAAAAATCTTTCAAGTATTTGATAATATCAAGAAAAGTTAAAGAACTAATATATTTTAAATCAACTGTCAACAAGAAATAATTTCTAAGTATTTAGGCATTAAACATTTAGCATGTGTACATCTTCTATGGATGTGCTTTCTGTGTCATTTAAAACTATTTTAATAATTATAGATGGTAAAACTTGTATTCTCAAGATCATTTGTCAGTAGTTTTTTCTAAAAAAATTTTAATGTCCTGCATAATTTTAAAAAATGATAGCTTACCAGTAACAAAAGCACAGTTCTTTCTCTGTGGGGCTCAAATTCATTTCACAATGGAAAACAACTTAGAGCCCCATTCAGTCTCCATCCTTGAATGTGCAATGGCCTTGAATTAATGGTAGATCATAACAGAATCCACGTATGAGCTTTTATATGTTTTATCCTTAAAGATATCCTTAAAAGAAGGAAAACATAATTTTCTATCTCCTAAACTGATCCCTAAGTATGTAGACTAATTTTTTTAATTCTTGAACATCTTCAATAATCACTGTGGAATATAAGAGGTTGCAGTCATTTCTGAGAGGTGTTTATTAATAATAAAGACTGCAAAACCATGAGTAAAACCCCAATATTCTAATGGTCTAACTTCTAACATACTCCAGGGTCAGCAATCTATTGCCCAAGGGCCATCTGGCCTGCTGTTTTTATAAATAAAGTTTTATTGGAACACAGTCACACCCATTTGTTAAATTATCTAAAGTTGCTTTTGTTTTACAACAGTAGTGTTCAGTGGTTGTAACTATCTGGCCCAAACTATAAACCCTTCGAAAATTCTGAAATCATTATATAAAGGCTGTTTCCCTTACTTTCAGAGCTGTGTTAACTCTTATTAAACACAACAATAAAGTTTAATGAACTTGCTAAAGGACTTCATTGGGCTAGAGAGATTCGGTGAGGGGTTTGCAAGGAAAGGGAGACATTTTAGCATTTGTACCACAGAAGCTGAAGTCACATTTGTTAACTTGGAAAAAGGACACAGAACTGGTAGCAACTCTTGGACATTTAATGTCTGCACCTACAAATGCCAGAGAGTTGGCCTAAATGATCTTTAAGCTTTGCAATCTTCATGATTCTCTGAAATGACTTCAGTAAATCCATAAGCAAACTCAGAACCATATAAGCACACAACTTAATAATAAATGTTTCATGGCACCTGCCTAAGGTGAAGGCAGGGAAGGAATACATTTTAGAAAAGTGGAAAGCAAAATTATTAAACAAGGGTATGTGGTGCTTTCTGGTACTATTCTTGAAACTCTTCTGTAACTTTTAAATTATTATCAAATTAAAAGGTATAAAAATAGTTAAAACAATTTTAAATGTTAGCACTTAAAAGGGAAAACTTCAGTTACCATATTCAACAAAGTTAACACAATGACTGCCATAATGGATCTGGAAAACACATAAACCATGCTTAGTATGTTCCCTGAACCAAACACGCCTGCAGATTACCGTCATTCCCTCTATTCTGCATCTTAATTACCCACCTTACAAATTTTACCCTTTGAAATTATCTTACTTTATGGAAAATGAGCTAACTAGTAATTAAAGGGATCAAAAGACAGATAAGACACAAAAGAAGCTGGAGTGGAGAGAGTAGCAGGAGGGAGAAGGCGGGACTAGAAGAGACCAGTTAATCAATTAACTAGATAAACATGCTCTGAAATGATCACAAATTGCAGCAGCTCTATTTTATCTCTTCTTTGGTAGACTAGGAAGGAAACTAACCCCAAATACTTGACTCGCATACAATATATGTACATCCCATATATTTTTATGTACACATATTCCAAAAAGAGATATGAGTTTATTTTTTCTAAAATACAAACACTAAGCAAACATTATGCTAATTGAAAAAGTGCCTAGAGAGCCACACACATCCACGTCGTTAAATATAGAAACTAACTGTAATGAGAATCATTATCTCCAGTTTCCAAGGATACCAGGGTAAGCACCACTCCTAAATTGCAGTTAATTCAGCAAAGGGCACAAAGTAATTTATATTCAGGGTCATCTCTGCTGACAGCAGATACAGAAGGAAGGCCAGGGTAAACCGCCCTGTTTTTCTATTCTGTTTGTAGCTCACTCTAATTCCCAACTCCCAACCCCCATCCTCTGGTCCCAACCCTGGCCAATGTTTTATGGGTAAAATTTGGAAAATCTGATGGTAAACAGCAACTTCCAAGAGAAACAGAATCCACAAAGGGCAGGGCCGTCAGAGATGCGAATAATGCTGGGGGGGGTGGGTAGGGAAGGCTGGCATTCCTCTTTGCTTTGTTTGCGAAAAGGAGAGAAGCCTGGTTTTGTGCGCCTCCCACACTAGTGGCCCTCTTTCCCAGTGCCTGTAAGGGAACGGTACAGTTAATTTCAACTTCCCACCCAGCCAAGGCTATCCAAGCTTTTAGAGCTTACCCCTCCTAAACTGTCACAGCGTCTAGAATCAAATTCATTTCCGATTTTCTCTGTCTTCTTGACTCTAGGATCTAGACGCTTCATACGATTACTTACAATTTGTTTCTATAGCTTTAATATAAAAACTACTTTCTGACAACTTCAGAGAGATTGCCTCTGAATCATTTTGTTGTTGTTGTTTATTCAAGGCTATTTATTGATTGCTTTCAACATGACAGGCATTGTACCAGGCGAGGGAGGCAGTGACGAGAAATGATATGAGACTTCACTTTTGATCTCCAGGGAAAGTATCAAAAACAGGCCATGTCACTTAGGCAGTTTAAAAAGAGGCATTCCCCTCTGAGTCAAATTTTCACTTACTAAAATAGTGATGTGGATTTCATGGATACTTTAGATTTACCTTAAACTTACAGAAATTAAAATAAAAAAATATATAAATAATATCCAGATAAAACAGAGGTTTTCCATTTAGTTCCTCCCCCATCACCTGTCCACTCAATACGGTAAGACATACTATGTAGAACTCAGCTGGGGCAGAGGTAATTGTAAGGGAAGAAAAGCTCTCCCAGCCTTCATGTGTTTCTTCCTGATGGGCATGAGACTGCATCAGGCTAAGCTTCTTAGCTTAATGTGATAATGTAGGCGAATAAATTGCCTGTTTTGATAACTGAGGCCTTCTGAGACTTTCCTCTTTTGCATCAGTTACAGTAATTGAAACTGCTCACTGCTTCTAAGAGGAGAAGGAATGAAATACAACAAACGTTTCTAATAGTTATGTAACATTTCAGTATACCTCAATAAGGCAAGTAGTTTTAATATTAACAGTTAATACAAAAAGTACATGTTACTGAAAATTTTTTCCTATACATTTTTGATAACTTGAATGCTACATACTCAGTTGCACTGTCTTGATGATTTCGGTACCCAATCCTTTTTTTTTTTAAAAGCTACTTGTGTAGTGAAATATTGTTTCTAAATTCAATAAACAATATAGTAATAATATCAAATTTTAAAACTATATGGAATGGGAAGTTAGTCTCAATTCTGTTAAAAGTTATGTCAGTAATTATTTGGGTGTATTATTCTGACACCTATTATTTCTCACAAGGGGCAACATTTTGAGGTAAGATGGCTTCAGAGAAGATTCTATGTCTGAATCTTGCAGCTTGCAAAACGCTTAAATTGAGAAGGTTCAACTAAACAGGCCACCATTTAACCTTTCTCCTGGCCTCACCGGAAGCTAGTGCTCCGGGGGGCGAAATCACAAAACACAAAAAGCGTTCACAAGTCACTGGCAGAAAGGCCACCCTCTGGTTTATCACCTTTTCTGATAACACAGATGAGCTTTCACAAAACCTCTAAGGTAGAAACCGGCTTACATTAAGGAACAGAATTGTATTCCCTAATCGTGCGTAATCAACTTTTTTTCTTCTCATCTTCAGCGCTGCAAATACCCCATCCAACCGATTCTGGAGCCTAAAACTTGGACTGGAGCCACTTGGCTCTCTGGATGAAGAAACATCAGATGGTCGCCTCCTTTCTTCCTTCTATTATTCTAACATCTAAATTACGGTCTTGCGTACTGCATATATCTTCGAAAATACTTTATAGTAGCTGACCACCCACCCACCTCCACCTCCTCTTCACTAGCAAGTGTCCAATTGGCAATGCTCAAAGATGATAAAGGCAGCAAAAACGCCCCTGCGGGCTGTCACAAATTTTTAAAAAGTGGATTAAGGACAACCAGATATGGGCAGCTCTGAGACGCGAGGCCACCGTGCCCCGCGCGGGTCTGGCGCAGCTCAGATCCTGGGCCCAGCTCGGAGCCCTCCAGCCTCCAGCGCAGCCTCCCCGGGCCTCACCCCTCGGCGGAGGCTGGGGCGGCGGACACCGCCGTTGTCCCGGGTGCCGTCCTGCCGAGGGCGGGGGTGGCTGGGCTGCGCGAGCGTCGGGGTGGAGGTAACACGGTAACCGGAGAGTTGCGAGGGCTTCCCCTACGGTAGCGCGAGCGGAAGGAGGCTGCCCCGAGGCTGTTTTCGGCCGCGGCGCCGGCCGAGAAGCAGCCAGTTGGCGGCGCCCGGGGCGCGACAGGCTCCGGCGTGGAGAGCGCGGGCGCGCGGCGTCCCCGCGTCCCGGGACTGTCGAGTGGGCGGCGGAGGGGGCGAGGGGCGAGCGCAGAGGCCGCTGAGTGGCCGGGCCGGCCCTCCGGGGGCGGGGGGAGGGCCGAGCGAGGGCGGGCGCGCACTCACCTATGCACAGCTGGATGGCGTAGGCGTAGTAGGACCAGCCGAGCAGAAGGCTGATGAACACCACGGGGATCCAGTACAGGACGCGCCGGCATCGCCGCCTGACGCTGCCGGGGCCCGAGGGCGCCATCTTCCAGCCGCATCCACCTGCCCAGCTCCGCCGCCGCCGCCGCCGCCGCCGCCCGCGGGCCTGGCTCCGGGGCTGGCTGGCCGCGCCCGGCGTCCCTGGCGGGACGGACCCGGGGGCGGCGGCCGGTTGCGCCGCGGCCACTGCCGCCGCCGTGGCGCTAACTCCCCATCCCGCAGCCCCGAGCAGGTGCCGCGGACTCCCGGCTCCTCCGGCCGGCGGAGGCGGTGGCTGCGAGAGGAGGGCGCGGAGAAGGCGGTCCGGGAGGAGGCGGAGGCGGAGGAGGAGGAGGTCGGGGAGGAGGAGGCGGTGGGAGCCTCCGCCCCGCCTCCGCGCGTCCCGCCCGCGCCCCGCCCCCCCGCGGCCGCCTGCCCGGCGCGGCGCGCTGCGCCCTCCGGCGGCCTCTCGCGGCCCTCCGGGGCGTCCCCGCTGCGCCCCGGGGCCTCGCGCCCTCGTCGCTGGGCACCCCAGGGGCGCCCGGGGCGGGGGGGGTTAAGGCGCCCACCTTGGCCCTTCCGCCCCCGGCTTGGCCCCTGGGCTGGGGCGAACGCGCCGGGCAGGGGGCGAGGACCCTTGGAGGCGGACGCGGGCCGCGGAGACGCGCGCGGGGCAGGGCCGGGGAGGGGCAGCCCCGGGAGTCGTGTGCACTGACCGGACCCCTCGCCGGCCCCGCGCGGAGTGGGGCAAGCCACCCCTGGGGATCTGCCTCGACGACGTCCTTAGGCGCCGGGGCCAACGTCCCTGGCTCCTGGTAGGAAGGGAAGCCTCAACTTGCGGGTCCCGCTAAACAGGCGGGGGTCAGCGAGGGCGGGGCTGGTGCTCCAGACCCGGAGGCTGGCGCGAGCGGCCGGGGCGCCTCCTTTGCACGCGGCGTTTTGGGGGGACGCGGGAATGCACCACCAAGAGGGGCTGCGGGGCCGACGTCCGCCGTGGACTGTGCGTGAGGAGGAAGCACCTTGGGTCGTGAATCCAGAGACCACCGGAGTTAGAAACACAAACCATGTGCTCTCAAAATGTGAACTCTTTTAAGCCACTTAGGGATTGTAGGAGCAACCATCGCCACCGCCGCCTCCCCAAAGGCCGGGGCTTCTCGGTGTACGCTTTTTTCCCAGCCGGTTCTTCGCTACAGTGTTTTCTTTTGTGGTGGCAATTCTCAACTTAGCATACAGCTGGTTCTAAAGTGGTTGCTAAAAACCCCGAAAGAATCCTGAAGGTAGTGAGACTGAAGGCCCGGCTTTATGGTTGGTGAAACGGATGCTTCCGAGATTGTTTTCTTTCTCCTTTCCTCTGATTATGAACGCACCTGACTCCGCATGGAAGCACCCCAGTAAATGGAGTGTCTCTGAAAAAATTATGTGCATAATCATTATATATAATATGCACGATTTTAACATTAATGGATGTATGTGTGTACACCACACAGCAACCATATTGGATGAAGTTACTTCGTATTCATCTGTAGAATGCACAGATAAAAAGAAGTACTGATTTGCACAAAGAAATTTAAGCTCTTATGTCTTTGTGATTATCTTTCTGAGATCATTTCTATCCCAGTGAATCACTGTATATTGGTATAACGCCTTATACCCTTTATGGATATCCTATAGGGTAGGTTAATATAAGAACATAACTTCCTTGGAATCCTCCACTTTTCCCATGGATATCAAATTTATGCTCCCAGTCCGAGGACTCTTAAAAACAAGAAACAAAAGTTTGTACCAGGACTGAGATACCTCCACAAAATGAGAAAATCAGTGTCACTGAAGAATTCTAAGGAATGAAAAGTAAGGGATCAATTTTCCCATACTGGAAACAGTGGAAGAAAGCGCAAAGTGTGCCTCTTTAGATATTAGATGCTATAGCGTCCCGTGCTGCTTCTCTGCAAACAGTCTTACAGGGTCTTGAGATCAGAAATGGAGAACATTCGACAGTTTTCACATCTTTTACCCTTTTGGAAGAATATGCAGGTGTAACATCTTTGAAGGAGGCTACATTTTTTTTTTAAAGACGCTTTTTTTTAAAAAAAAATAATTTTTGGCTGCGTTGGGTCTTCGTTGCTGCACGCAGGCTTTTCTCTGGTTGCAGTGAGCGGGGGCTACTCTTTGTTGCGGTGCGCAGGCTTCTCATTGCGGTGGCTTCTCTTGTTGCGGAGCACGGGCTCTAGGCGCGTGGGCTTCAGTAGTTGCGGCATGGGGGCTCAGTAGTTGTGGCTCGCGGGCTCTAGAGCGCAGGTTCAGTAGTTGGGGTGCACGGGCTTAGTTGCTCCGCGTCATGTGGGATCTTCCCGGAACAGGGATCGAACCGTGTCCCCTGCATTGGCAGGCGGATTCTTAACAACTGCGCCACCAGGAAGCCCTGAGGCTACATTTTTATTACGTATCTAACATGTTATTGTTCATATTTATGATAAATATTTGTGGAATAATCGCAACCTATTTTGAGTCATTTTAAGAGTGCTACTATTACTGAGTTCTCCAAGAGTATCACTCTTACCTAAAAAAAAAAAAGTCTAGCTCAGGAACAATTGTCTCTGAAGCCACATGATGTTAGGATTTAGCTCTGCCTAGGCTCTAGTTAGACAGGCATGAGCATACATGCTCAAACGTAAGCTCTTTGGAGAGTAGCCAGTCTCTAGATATTAGGCTCTGATGAGAGTGGAAAGGTAACTTTAATTTTTAGGACTAAGAGCATTTTTTTTGGCTTTATTTAGAGCTGTGCATCAACAAGAAAACAATTTGAAGGTCATCAACCGTTAAGAAGAAACTTCACTGGAGACTTACTCTTAAGAGAGGAACTTCGCTGGAGACTTAAGAGAGAAGTACAGAAGGTTCAACTCACCAATTTTAGATACCCAGTAAGTCGTATTATGAATTCCATGTAATAAGTTTGATAAAACTGCTACAGCTATTTATGAAAAAACGAGTCAGCCACTGCCAAGGAGGGAGAGGGTAACACAAAGGCAAAGAAGAAGGGGACGGCCAGGCAAGCATCAGGGCAGGGGAGCATCTGAGAAGAAGAGTCCCCGTGACCTGGCCCACCCAGTCCCTAAGAACCGTAGCTCCGCCCTTACAAGACCTCTGCCTCTATGCTCCACCCACTCAGCAGTTTTAGGAAGTCATTCACTTTTCAAAACCCCTATCATCATACCCTGACCCCCACATAGGAAACGACCTTTCTCTGCTCCAGTCAAGATCTACTTTGAAATAGTCCCCAAACCTCAAATCTGTCTTGCCATCGCGGTTAATACTCCAAATCCTCCTACTTCCAGATCCAGATTAAAAATGTTTACTTATTGCCTTTCATGGTATGAATCAAGAATGGCCTGAACCAAGCCCAGGAGCCCCTGGACCCAGCCTGCCCCTGGGGAGCATGGACCTCCATTCCTGCTGCCTGTCGCAACCTCATCTCATCTTTTCAGCCATACCACCTTAGAGCAGTCTGAAAAATATACCGATAGATCCTCTTTCATTGTTTTCTTCAACTAAGCTTATCACTCTTTGGGGGGAAAAAAAATCCCTTTAGAAGTCAGAAATCCATGACCTCAAGGACTCCAGTGTTAATTTGCATTTTCGTAATAGTGGCCAAGATATTCTCTGTGGGACCTTAATAGTATGCCCAATCCACGCATCGTTTCTGGACACAAGGAACATAAAAGCAGTCTTAGTGAACTTGGTTTGGGGATGTGGTTCAAAGCGCTGCTAAGATACACTTTGGTTCTCAGAGATTTATAGTTTGAAGTCAACCTGGTGTGGAATGGAATGGAATATAATGGAAGAGAATTTCAAAGTCCTAAGGAGTATCTGGTGGATTGGGTTAAAACGTTAGGAAAACAGTAAATGGGGAAAAACTCTGGCAAACCTTGCCTTTCAAGCCCTGTGGGATCGCTATGATAGTGTTAATAGCGTCTTGCCACTAGAGGGCAGGCGCACACCAAGCGGTGCAGCTCTCCTGACATCTTTCTGTAGAGATTTCGATAGAATCAGCCACTAGTTTAACCAAGCCAATTATAAATTATAACTTCATGACTAATTATATATACTTATAACTAATTATAATTATGTTATATTTATACAATTTTATGCTATAATTTAGTGGCTAATGACTAATAAAAACCATATTCAGAAAATTGAAAAGAATGCAAATTGCTCTGTTTCTGCTTCCACTTCTTTACAGTTTGCACGAAGGTCAATCTCTTTAGAAATAAAATTGGAACTTTTCATTTAAATGAGTGCTTTTGCCTACACCGACCCCCCCCTCCCTTGCCCCTACATGGGGAGAAAGCAGAATGTATGAACCCAAAAGGTGAGCAGATATTTCCTCTCCATGGACTGCAGGATCTTTAAGTGGTGACACAATGGCAAAAGTTCAGTTAGACATGATGAGACATGGCCACTGTGGAGTGGAGAGTTCGATGGCCAGCAGAGAGTGACCAAGGGCCGCAGAATCTTGCAGTGTGGTGGCGAGCGTCCAGCAACGTCAAGGCCAGCAATGGCATCCTAGGAGACTGCTCTCAGTGGCAGGCCCTTGGCCAGGCGTCAGCTTCCTCTGTGTCAGCTCAAGCTTGATCCTCCAGGCTTCCGGTTGATTCTGTGGGGTGTATACATACTCGCAAAGACATTTTTTGTGTAAGTCCACTGGCATTGACTTGTGTTTGCAACCAAGAACTTTGACTGGAACAGAATTTTAATTTCATTCAGCATCCCATTTCTTAAAGGGTCATGGAGACCGAGGCATCATGAGAAATAGGGATACAGGAATTTGGGGACGGGGGAGCCAACTTGGTGCCTCCAAATGGCACTCTCCAGACCTGCACTGTCCAGTAAGTACCACTAGCCACGTGTGGCTTTTCAAATTTAAATTAAAATTAATTAAAGTAAAATAATTCCATTTCCTTAGTTGCAGCAGCCCATTTCAAGTGCTCAGAGCCACATGTGGCTAGTGGCTACCGTACTGGACAGTGAAAATCTAGAACATTTCCGTCATCACAGAAGGTTCCGGTAGACAGAGCTGACTAATCTTGTCTGAATATTCATGAGGCAAGCTCTATATTTATAATTGCAAGAGACAAAAAAATTGCCTCTCTAATTAGATCTCTACTGTTTTACAGAAACCAAAAAAAAAAAGAGAGAGAGGTAATAGGAAGTTAAAGACACTTTTAGGTTAATAGTATTAGGAGCTTTCTTCCTTTGAAGACAAGAATCTAAAGAGTCAGGAGCCATACTAAAGGGACAAGAGGTCACACTATAGATTCTTCAACCTGAGGTTTATATACAAATAATTACTTTCAAGGGATATGCAGGGAGAAACATATTACAATACTTCACTCAAATTCATATCCATAAAGCTAAATCTTGGGTTTAGCTTTTCATCCAGTAGTGCTTGATACAGCCTTTTTCTGGGATGACTCCAGTCTTTGAGCACAGGATCGTCCGTCTTCATCCAGTGGCTGTCAGGACGCTTTCTGTTGTGTTGGTTGAGCAGATAATAACTGGGGGACCAGAAGAATAATTGGTTATATTCAGCTCTGTTTCTGTCAAGCTGTAGGCTAGATTAGTCATGCTGGATTTTCTGTATGGCAGATGTGGGAGGAGGTGGAATTAATATGTCTTGCCCAGTGGTTTGTAGAAACTCACACTGGCTCTGGTTCAAGACACTCTTTTGTCCTGCAAAAAAAAAGAGAGAAAAAATATATACAATGTTTAATTTTAATAAGTATTTCCAAGTGTTGTGAAAGACTTTAAATGTAACTTAGAGATCAAGCTCACATTGCAATTTGTTACTGTAGAAGGGAAAAAAAAAAATCTTACCAGGGTTTTCTCAGGCCTTTAAAAAGAGCAGGGAAAATGGAGAATAAATATTTAATGATGACATTTAACAAAAAAGTATGTTGGCTTCAGATTTGTAGTAGAAAAAAAATTTTGATTATCAGGGATTCTTCCATCAGCTAGAATGTATTCAGTGTAAGTTATGTCTTATACCTCAGAGTCTTTGAGTCTACAATTATTTTCAAGTGATACTTGGGCACGGTGGATTCTGAATTTCTTTGGACTGTTTCACTGGTTGCTAAAACCTTTCTTCATTTGCTTATATTTCAGTCTTTTTGATAATGGGTCATGCTATGAAATGCTAGATTGGCAGTGGAATATCAGTAACCTCTATATCTGGAATATGAGACAACATGGGTTTTTTGTTTTTCAAACACTATATAGTGGTTGAAGGTTCAAAATCCAAATGATTAGAGGTTTTGGATTTTATGCTTTAAACCAAATAATGGGTTTGGGTGATAGCATTTTCATTCTTTTAAGCTTTCCCTTGAACTCCATAAAATAGTAACGATAACAGTTTTAATTCCCAAGAAGTGGAAAAGATTTGACAGCTTGGAATAGTTACCTTGTGAATTGTTGGAAAGTATGTTAATTTAATAATAATGCAGAAATTATGCAGGTTTAAAATATTTTGAATGGATGTAAGAGGTAAATTGGACTTTATACACGATGTGATAATGAAACTTCTACAGTGGTAAAGATAGTTACCTATAGAAATGTATAACTACTCTTTAACTAGCAGGAATATGAATATACATACTTGAATGCAAATTCCAGTGACTTTAACGTTAAAAGCATCAGTGTTCCATTATTTGTTAAATAGAGACCACTGCAATGACGTATACTGCCTCCAACACTGGAATAAAAGATCTAGTTTGGCTAAAAGTACTAATTAATATTTTCTGTAGAAAGGTGAGTTATAACTATACTCATTAGAAGACAGCTAAAGTTTCTAATGTATTTATAAAATTTAAAAATCATGGATCTATTGAGCCTCCTTAAGTATCACTAGGGGCTTTAAAAGATAAAGTCTTTAATAAATCCATTCATTCATCCATTGAACAAATTTTGTTGACGTCCTGTTAACATTTATGATAGGTGATGGTTGCATGGTGAGCAAAAACCAAACCAAATTAAACCCAACCCAGTAAAGGGCTTGCCTTGGTGAAGTTCATGGTCCAGCTAAAGGAAATGTCCACTTCTACATCTCTTCCTTGAATGGGAATAACTTTATCAGGAGGGTCACTGGTGTATCATTGAAAATGCCCTTCTGGTTTGTGTACATCTGTCTATACTCATATAAAACCTGGTATAAGATATGTATGAACAGATGCAGGAATCAGTTTGAATTGCCATGATCTAAAATGCAGGCAGTGTGTTTGTGTCTAAAAGTGTAAATGTCCATAACTAGTGTGATATCTGGACATCTTTATGTAAACAGTTTGATGCCAAAATGTATATTCCTCAAACATTGTTGATATACATTTTTAGTATAAAGGTATACATTGTATGTAAGAGCTTTGGAATCTTCTCATCAGAGCACCACCCAGCTATTTTAAATAATCCCCATGTGCTAGATATTTCCATTTGCTCTTCCAGATCCATTTTCTACCCTTCTTTGTGTTATGGGAGGCTCACCTTTTATTGGAAGACTCTTTCCACTCTGGATTCTGGTTGGTTCAATCAGTGGGAGGTGGACAAGTGATCTAGAGAGTCAGAGAATAACATAGGGTTGTTTGTTTCACCTCCCTGAGCCTGATCACTGAAGATCACAGCTTCTGTGAGCTACAGATACTCTTTCCCTTTGCCTCTTCAAGCCAAAGCAGGGTGAGTACCTAACTCCCTAGGCTGTTCAACCATACTCTGTCTCCTTTAATTAAATTCTTCTCAATTAATTACCACTTTCGAGTGTGTCACCTCTTCCCTACCTCTTCCGTCAGTAATATAACCCCTCACAAGTCTATCTATAAATCTGAGCACAGTCTATTTTTTGCTACATAAGAAAAAAAATACATAAATGCCTACTGAATCCTTATTTATAAAGTCGGTATTATCTTTAATTATCTCTCTTAAAATAAAAAAGTCATAACAAAATTATACATTACAGAACAATTCATACGAAAAATTTTGGAAATAGCTACATAACAGAAAATTTGAAAACAGAGAAAAATAAACCTCCCATGATTTCACCATTGTTGTTATTTTGGTATGTTTCTATCTGGTCTCTTTTTTGTGCATATTTTTTCAATGTACAATTTTCTGTTCTCTCTTATAAAGATTTCGTCACAAACGTTTTTCATGTTACTATACAGGTTTCAGAATAATTTTAAATAGTTGTACAATATTCTATTCTGTAGAAGTACTGTAATTCATCAAACTATTCCTCTATTGCTAGATATTTAGTTGTGTTTTTTAATTTTTCATTGGTATAACATAATGTAAATAGCTTGGCTCACATGGCATTCCCTTATATTTTATTGTTTTCTTTGGATACAGTCCCAGAGATAAAATTAAAGAGTTAAAGTTTGAAAAAGTTATGCAGCCGTAGTGATTTTTTTAAAAATGTCTACAAATTCTTTGATACTCCTCATTTCAAGAAGTGGAGGTTAATTCTCCTCCCCTTGAGTGTGGACTGGACTTAGTGACTTACGTCTAATGAATAAAATAAAGCAGGATTGATGGTGGATAACTTCAAAAACTAGGTAAAGGGACTTCCCTGGTGGCGCAGTGGTTAAGAATTCACCTGCCAAGGCAGGGGACATGGGTTCGAGCCCTGGTCCAGGAAGATCCCACATGCCGCAGAGCAACTAAGCCCGTGTGCCACAACTACTGAGCCTGGGCTCTACAGCCAGCGAGCCACAACTATTGAGCCCGCATGCCACAACTACTGAAGCCCGTGTGCCTAGAGCCCGTGATCTGCAACGAGAAGCCACTGCAATGAGAAGCCCACGCACCACAACAAAGAGTAGCCCCTGCTCGCCGCAACTAGAGAAAACCTGCGCACAGCAACGAAGACCCAGCGCAGCCAAAAATAAATAAATTTATTTAAAAAAAACACAAAAACTAGGTAAAAAGGACACTGTGACTTTCTCCTCTATCTTTCAGATCACTCGCTCTGCTATGTCACGAGCAGCCCAATGGAAGGGCCCTGTAGCAAGGGACACAAGCCTCCAGTCAACAGCCATGAGAGTGAGTCTTCTTGGAAGCGGATAGTCTAGCTCTGGGCAAGTCTTCTGTGTCTCAGCAGATATCCAACATAGAGAAGGTCTGATCTCAAAGAGATCTGTTAGTGTGGCATTTGTCTAACGGAGAGAATCCCAAGATACATAAGAGAGCCACAAAGTTTTAAAGAGAATTATCTTCATAGAAATAGAGCCAGCTCGGACTACCAGGGACAGAGACAGTACATAATAAAAAGGGGCCTTTGGGATTCCAGACTTCTACAAGTGGGAAACCACTAAGGAAATTGCACAGCTGCAAACACGTGCTACCTTTTATGGAAAAGGAAGGATGACTAAGGTGGCAGAACCAAGAGCCCAGAGGATAGATCTAAGAGCCATGGAGAATTATTCCCAGGCAGGAGTAATACTAAATCTTTATCAAGAACTTCCAGCATCTTAACATACTTCCAGAAATGCTATCAACCATTGACTCCTTCATTCCTCCAGTTTCCTGCCTTTTAAAGAAGAATGCCTATAATGGCTATGCTATCTCTGTTCATTGTACAATATATTGTGTATTGGTTGTGTGTGTGTGTGTGTGTGTGTGTGTGTGTGTGTGTGTGTGTATGGCAGGGGGAACAGGTAACTTGTCTTGTTCATTCACACATTTTCAGGTTGAAAGGAACTGTACTCAGGGACCTGTACTTAAGGACTATACCCAAGGAGCTTCATCCATACCAGGAACTGATTTAGAGTCTGGAGTTCGAGCTAATGCATTAGATCTTGTGGACCTTGGGAGTGGTGAGTATATTCTGCAGGTGGGAAGAATGTAAATAATTTGTGGCCAGAGGATGGACTGTGGTGGTTTTAAATGTCTCCTCAAATTCTTTGATATTCCTCCCTTCAAGAAGCAGAGTCCAATTCCTCTTCTTGTGAGTATGGTTGGATTTAATGACTAATTTTTAATAAACAGAATATAGCAGAACTGAGAGAGGGAAACTTTAGAAAGTAGGTCATAAAATGCATTGTGCCTCTCTCCTCTATCTTGGATCATTGGTTCTGGGGGAATTGAGCTGTCGTGTCATGAGCACCCCTGTGGGTTGGCCCAGGTGGCAAGGAACAGAGTCCTCCAACCAAGAGCCATGTGAGTAAGCTTGCTTGGAAGTCGATCCCTCACTTCCGGCCATGCCTTCAGATGACTACAGTCCTAGCTGTCCGCTTGACTGGTCACCCAGCTAAGCTGCTCCTGAATTCCTGACTCGCAGAAATTGTGTGAGATCATACATGTTTTCTTAGACCACTTCATTTTGGGGTAATTTGTTATGCAGCCACAACTAATATAGTAGCAAAGAAAATGTTGCATTGTAGCATTTGTCTAAATAAGTTCAAATATAAGGGATTTAGTGAGCATACCAATTCCTGATAATCATGGCAAATTTTTGCCACTTAAGCTGCATGGAACGAGTTGGTGAGAGACATGGGGAGAACAAAGAGGAAGAGAAAGGAGAGGGAAAAGAAGAGAGGAAAGAAGAAAGAAGGAATAAAAGAGGAAACGTTAGTAAGAGAGGGACATGGGGAAGGTGAGTGTTGTCCTAGTTTACCAGGATGGTCCAATTTGTGGTGCTATCCTGGTGTAATTATGCAGGAGCCCTCTTTCACTTTCAAAAGTGTCCCGGTTTGGATGATAAATTATATGACCCTAGATAGAGGCCAGTACCTCAGCCTTCCCTCCACCCAGTTTTCTGTCTATTATTCCATCTATCCCCCATGCCTCGTTGACTACAACCTCTCTCCAATCTGCTCAGAAGCCTTCATTTCTCACCAAACCATAGCCTGTCACTAATACCTCTTCTAGGAATTAGAAGTCACCTCTGTCCACTTCCCAGTGTTCTTGTATCATGGTAATGAATTCATCACAGCAGTTAAGAGGTTCACTCAGGAATTAGGCAAACGTGGGTCTGACTCCTGCTTTGATACTTAATGGCTATTTGGTTTTAAGGGAATTACTTAACTTCGTTAAGCCTCAGATGTAAACTGGGAAATTAGTATCTACTACCTCATAGGATTGTTGAGGATATTAATGAGATTATGCATAAGAAATGCTTAGCCTCGTGTCCAGCATATAAAGAGAAGCTATATGTATAGAGCATATGTATATACTATACTAAGCATTTTATATGCATAATCTATATGAGGAATATATGTTAGCTACTGTCAGCATTTACTATCACAGAAGGCAAATTCATTTCATTGAGGCGAAGCACTTTAGTTGTTGGGATGTATGTTTTACTAGGAAACTCTCAAGTATGTGAGTGATTGTATTTATTTTAATATTGGAAGGCAGAGACACAGTTTAGGAAATATGTTAAGGAGTAAAGTAATAGGCAAAGACTAGATTTGCTTTTCAGGCTTGACATGCCTTGCTTTGTTTATTTATTCATTCATTCGTAGATTCACCCACTTATTCTTTCAACAGACTTGTATTGACCAGATCCCAGGTACTATGCTAAGCACAGGATTGAGCAAGGCTATTCAGCAAGAATAAAGCTTTATTCCCACTTCTTAAAGGAAAATATTACGTTAAAAAAATTAAAAAGATGTTCGTGTGGGAATATGAGTGACACGGGATCTGCAGCCAAATTTAAATACATACATACATACATATATACGTATACATACATATATACATATACATGTATGCATATATACACACGTATACATACACATACATGTATGTCTACATATACACATATACCTACGTATGCATGCATACATATACATGTATACATATACAGGTATACCTACATATATACACATACATGTATGCCTACATACATATACATGTATGCCTATATATACATATACATGTATACATACATATACATGTATACATACATATACATATACACACACACACACACACACACACATATATATGTTTTTTGGGTTGACCGGATTTTATTCTAAATTAGCTTTGAGCAATGGAAGCTGTTTTCTGCTATAAAAAGCAACGTATTTTAGCTTTGACTTCTTGTTGTTTTTTTGAAAACTAAGAGTCGGAAAATCCAAATTATGCGAATATATAATTTGGAATGCTGACATACCAGCAGAAAGAGCTGGCAGAGAGAGAATCTTTTGTTTTAGCTGTAGGCGTTCCTCTTTGTTTTTAGAAACAAGAACAACTAGTAGACAGAAATAGTCCTAGGTACATGGACTATGTGTTTCACATGCACAGCATAAAATATTCATTAAAGTTAAGTAGGTGCCCAGGAACCAAGAAAATTTAATAGATGAAGATGGTGACCACAACTAAAGTAGGAACCATGTACAGGATAGGGTTCAAGTGCTTAGCCATATTTACCAGAAGAGATTTTAAAAAGCTATTTTCTTTTCACTGTTTTTAGTCCACTTTAATAATAAGTACCACTTCATATTTTTCAATAGTCCATGAATTTTTACCTTTGTGTTAATCTTCAAGGTCAAGTTTATGAACATGATTACAAATAAGCAAATTCTAAATGAATAGGAATATTATTTTAGGAATAATAACTAACATTGATTGTGTGTTTGCTAAAGTCAGTACTCTACAGGCAGTTTCCCCTTTAACTCTCACAACCACCCTAAGACTCAGCTGCTCTGTTACCTCATTCTACATACGAAGAAGCTGAGGTGTGGAAAGTGTAGTAAGAACCTGGCTTAACTACAGAGGTGGGGAGTGACAGAGCCAGGGATCTGAACTCGGGAAGGCTGACTCAAGAGCCCTTGCTTGACCATGCTGTTCTGAACGGATGGGCTAAATGCAGTTGACCTGTTTATGCATACTTTCCAATATATCCTTTTTGATATAGTTATGTCATCTTGAATTCTGCTTTTAGTGTTTGCTCATCTTCTCAATTCTATGCAAAGATCATTTAACTTTACAATTATGCAAGTCCACATCTGTCTGAATGATACACTGACTCATTCATTAAGTTGAAAGGGTGAAACCAAATCGATTTTTAAAAATACTATAGGAACCTCATTGAAAAATTTCATGAATCACCTTAATGAGAAAATGGTACCAGGATATCAAGTACAGAGAACCTCAGACAATTGCTTTTTGAAAAGTGCTAATCAAGCACATATTCATCTTGAATGAAAATGCCTCTCTAGCAAGACACTGTGTGACAACAGTAATTACCAAAGTACCAGTTGTGGGAACCATTGCTATGTCTTTTAAAGAATTGTTCCTTACCCTTTTCTTCTGTGTTTGAAGATGATGATTTGTCTACTTATTATTAAGGTGACCAGTATTCTTTCCAGCATTGGGTACATTAAAGCAGCAGAAGGTGACTTTGTTAATTGCTAGTTCTTACTTTTTTTTTTCCCCAGCTGTCATTCATTTCCTTCCTTTAATTTGTCCCAAGGCTGGGTTATCTATTGGTTAGGTTATCTATTACAGTCATTTGCCCATAGCCCACAGTGCAAACCCACAGTTAGGGTACGTTCTGTGTGTCCTTTAAACACCTGTTTTTATCAAAATACCTTCTGCCTCATGTGAAATTTAAACATGTTATACTATCTTGCTATGATTTCTTCTTTATAAATTTACATTCTGCTGGAGTTATAGCTTAACTTTGTACATTTTTTAAAAAAGTGAACCTACTTGGAATTTTGTTAAGTAGAGTCCCTAAGTCATATTGTTGATACTTAGGTGGTCAGTTCAGACAGTTCATCGTAAACTGCTCTCTAGACATCAAGTTCTCCTAGGCCTTAATGCTACGCTGTTGCCATATAACTCCGGTATCATAAGCAGCACACTTACCATCTTAGCATTCTTTTCTCTTCTGTTGTTTCTAACACAAAAACCATTTTCTCCATTATAGTTTTGAGAAAATCAATATCCACTTTCAAATAGCATAAAATGTTACTCTTTTCTCCCTGTGTTTCTTACCATCCCATATCTCACCAAACCCACAGACACCCCTGCACACTGGCCCAAATGTCCACATTCCAGGGAGGGACCAGCTACATAATTTTTGGAGCCTCGTGCAAAATGAAAATGCAGGGCTCTTTGTTCAACAAAGCAGGAAAAAGTGCTAAGGTATTACAATAGAAAACTTTCTCTTTCTTCCATAGTCTCTCTCTCTCTCAACATGTCATGATGTTTTTAATTTGCTATTTAATGTCATTTTAAGTAACTAAAACTTAAAAATTTTGTTGACTTTTACCATTCATCTTTATATTGTACAATGTCTGTTTAAAGTGCAAATCTCAGAGCATTTACCTTCTATGTGAAATCACCAAAATGACATAATTCGTATTTAATGGCACAGCTTCTGAGAATGCTTCTGAGGCATCTTGAGTCAGACTCAGGAAGGCTGGGAGGAGGAAGAGAAGGTTCATCCAGCACGAAGCAAGCCGAGGGCATGCTCCTTCTGGTATGGGGACGCTTCCAAGGTGAGTGTGGACCCTCACAGGTGTCCTGGGTCCCCATCCCGTGACTCAGGATGCACATACACTTGTCACACCAGCTGCTGGACTGAGGCACTGTGCTTCAGCTGGGGGGAGCACCCTGGGAAGTTCAGGCAGACATTTCTTCTTCCTATAGGCGTGATACCCCAACCCACAGTGAACAAGCAGCGCCCAGGGTATCGAAACCTTGGAGTTAGAAAGCTCTACGTACTCGGATTGGGAAAGGCTCATCTCCACCAACCTGTGGCCTTTGGCTGGCTGCCAGCTGATGCACCGTGGCTAGCACTGCCAGTCCAGAGCAGGACGGTCTCCACCATACTCTGCCCCAAGACTCTGACGGTGTGGGTGCCCTTCCCCATTCCTACACCTAGACCCCTGCCAAGGGGCTGGAGTATGGAGGCAGTTACTGGGCAGGGGTGGGGAGGGTGAGGCTGGGCAAAGCGGAGGGTAGCCAAGAACCCATCCTTGGGAGCAGGAAGGAGGACTGGGTGTGTGCAGAGGCTCCAAGCCCCTGCACGAGCTCCATCGGCCCACTGACTTCATTTACAAAACAAAAATTCAAAGATAACATTATTAAGAATTTCAAGATGGTAACTGCAAATTGTACAAATTTACTTTATGTGAATTATCTCATCTCATCTCATCCCTGTAACATGGGGCAGATACAAGTTTTAGCCCCAATTTAGAGATAAGGAACCTGATACAGGGAAGGCAACTTGTATAAGACCAGGAAATGAAAAGAATGGTCTACTATGATCAGGGTTTATTACAATAACATGGGATAATTTAATACTAGGAAGCCTGTAAAGCAGCTATATTGCATGTGGAGATCAAATTGGAAAAATGTATAATCACATCAGTCAAAGCTGAAAAGGCATTTGAGATGATTCAACACTCATTCCTTTTTCCAGACTCTTTCAAATTCAGGAAATAAAGGATAGTTTCTTAACAAGATAAAGTACTTGTCTCAACAGGAAAATATTACGCTTAATTTGAAACATTAGATATAATCCTATTGAAACAGGAAATCAAAAGATTCCTGCTACCGCTATTAGTATTTTACATTGTTCTGAAAGCTATAATCAACACAAAAATACAGGAAATAGAAATAAGAGCAATAATATAGGAATGGCAAAGACAGTTACCGTCATCTGCATATAGTATGACTGGCCAACAGAAAACTTAAGAGACTCAACAGAAAAACATGTCAGAACTACTAGGAGTTCGGTTTAGTGGCTGAATAAATCAAACTGCTTTTCTATATACCGACAGTAATCAGATAGAGAATCTAATGGGAAAAAATCCTACTCTTAAAAGCAATAGTAAGTATGTAGGATCTAGAAAAGACCTTATGAGAAGTAGGACCTAGATAGTGAAAGCCATAGATCTTGAGAATAAATAATTGGAATAACTGTTCCTGGATGGGATGAAAATATTATAAAGATGTTGTAATGGTTAATTTTTTTTTTTTTTTTGGTGTCATCTTGCCTGGGTCATGGAGTACCCAGATATTTGGTCAAACATTATTCTGGGTGTTTCTGTGAGGGTGTTTTTGGATGAGATTAACATTGAAATCAATAGACCGAATAAAACAGATTAGCTCTCTAAGGTGGTGGGCCTCATCCAATCAGTTGAAGACCTGAATAAAACAAAAGGGCTGACTCTCCCCCAAGTAAGAAAGAATTCCTGCTGCCTGACTACCTTTGAACCGAAACACTGGCTCTTGAGCCTGCCAGCCTTCAGACTGGAACTAAACCAACGGCTCTCTTGGTTCTCGGGACTTCAGATGCAGGTTGGAACTATACCATTGGCTCTTTTGGATTTCCAGCTTGCTGACTCACCCTGCAGATCTTGGGACTTGTCAGGCTCCATAATCTTGTGAGCCAATTCCTTATAATAATAAATCTGTTTCTCTGTATATCTACATTCTACTGGTTCTGTTTCTGTGGAGAACCCTAATACAGGTGTCAGTTCTTTCCAAATTTATTTTCAAAGTGATCCCAATAAAAACACTATTTGGAGGAGATACGATTCTAAACATATCTATATATGTTTATATACGTTCTAAAGTTAATCTGAAAGGATAAACAAGTAAGAATAGTTCAGAAATTTTTGAAGAGAAGAGAAATCTGTGTGTGGCTGTTGAGAGGGGGAGATAGACTAGTTTTAGGAACTATGAAAACATTGCAAAGGTAAATAACTAAAAGAATGTGGTTACAAGGATAGCCAGACTCTTAACACAGATTCAGGTATATAAAAATACTTTAAAATAATTTGCATTATATTAGATGGCAAAAAGGAAGAATTATTCTGTAAATAGTGCTGGATAAATTGGCAGGGAAATCTAGAGGTAGGGCCTAATTTTTTTAAAACCATGTAACAAAATTAATCCCAAGTGGATTTTTTTTTTTTAGTTAAATACAAAGAAAATATAAGCCATAAAAATATATGACAGAATATCTATCAAATTGGGAGCTTAAAACTTCTAAGCTTAAAAGCAATGGAGGAAATGGCAAATAAGATCATATTCAAATACATAAAAATTTATATATGTATATATTATATACTAGTCAATTCTCCGTTATTCTAATAATTCTTTATATTACACTTCCCTGTTTAAATCATGTGTTACTTTTTCTGACCGGATCCCAACTAATACAACTGGTAATTCTCGTTGCCTTGACATGTGTTTTGTCTGATATTAATATAACCACTGCAGTTTCTTATTGTTAGTGTTTGCATTGTATTCTTTTATCTATCACTTTACATGTAGCCGATCCATGTCTTTATATCTAAAGTACATCTTTTCTAGGTAGCAAATGCTCTTCATAAAATAATTGATCTATTAATTGGAATATTTAATGAACTTACATTTAATGTAATTATTAATTGGTTGAATTTATACAATCATTTTGCTATTTTTAAATTTATCATCCTAGTTTTCTTTGTTTCCCCCTTTCCTGCCTTACTTTGGGTTAGTCAGTATCTTTTTATTATTGCATTTTAATTCATCTGTGTTTCCATGGGTTAAAATATGCCTTGATTGAATGAATATTATATCATTGCACTATACTGTAAGACTCTTAGAACAGGATACTTCCATTTACCCCTTTCTGTCCTTTATGATATTATTGAACATTTTAATGATAAACTCCACACTACATTGCTCTTTTTGCTTTAACCAGTTGATTACTTTTCTATATGTTTAAGATTAAAAATTTTATATTTGCTAGAAATTTACCATTTATGGCAAACTTCATTATTTTGAATAGATCAAAATTTCTGGCTGGTTTCATTTCCCGAGAGCCTGAAGAATTTCTTTTAACTTTTCTTATAGTACAGGTCTGCTGGTTTCAGGCTGTCTGTCTGATATTTATCTAAAGTTGTCTTTATTTCACTGTTATTTTTAAAGGGCTATTTTGCTGAATATCATATTCTAGGTTGCATTTCCTTTTTTTCTTTCCGTACTTCAAAGATGTTACACCACTATCTTTTGCTCTCCATTGTTACTGTTGAGAAGCCAGCAGTTATTCTTATCACTAACCCTGTGTATAATGTATCTTTTGTCTCTGGATCCTTTCAAGATTAAAAAAAATTTTTTTTGGCTTTTCAGCAGTTTGGCTAGGATATGACCAGGTGTAGGTTTCTTTATTAGGGTTTGCTGAACTTCTTGAAACTATAGTTTATGTATTTCTTCAAACTTGGAAAAATTTTGGCCATTATCTCTTTGAATATTTTTCTGCTCCCCACCCCACCCTTCTCCTTCTCCTTTAGGGTCTGTAATTACACTTATGGTTGACTGCTTTGTGTGGTCACTGATGCACTACTGTTTTTTGTTTTGTCTTTCCCCCCCCCTCTTTGTGCATCAGTTTGGATAGTCTGTATTTCTCTGCCTTCAAGTTTACTGATCCTTTCTTACTCTGTCTCCAATCTTCTATTAAGTCCATACAATGAATTTTTATTTTAAATATTATATTTTCCAATCCTGGAATTTCCGTTTGGTTATTTTTTATAGTTTTAATTTTTCTGTATATAATTTCCATTTCTTCGCTCATTATGTCCATCTTTTCCTTGAAACTTCTCAACATATTTATAAGAGCTTTTAAAGTTTGTATCTACTAAGTCAAACATTCGTTTCCGTGGGTTGCTTTTTCCCCTGGTTAAGGGTCACATTTTCATGCTTAGCATATATAAAACTTGTCTGCTTTATAGTGGATGTTGTGGATATTATGTTATCATGAATAGGATTTTTGTTGTTTTCCTTTAAAGAGTACTGAATTTTGTTCTGGCAGGTAGTCACTATACTGGTAGATCCGCTTGTTCCAATTGAGGATTAATTTTAGGTTTTATTAGGGTCCAGAGTCACCCTTACTCTAGAGTAGTCTTACTCCTAAGGCATGTCTTTAATTCTTGGCTTATTCAGTGAGGCCTTTACACTCTGGCTGACTTGAACTCTGATGTCTCCCAGCCCGGTGTGACCTTAAGTGGCTGTTTTCTCATCTCATTTCTTCCATCTTCTGTTTTCTGTTTGGGCTTCACTTCCCTCTGCTGAAAGTGCTTCCAGGCAGCAAGCCAGAGTGAATGTAGAGGTCACCACATATGAGTGTCCTTTCTCTCAAGGACAAAAGCCTTGAATGTCTGTTGTGCAATGTTGTAGTTTATGATGGAACAATACCAGTTAGTCATGACTGGACTCAAAACTCTTGATTGAGGTTTTGATTTCAGCAATTAAATTCTCTTAGAAATTCTGCCTCATAAGTGTATCTGTGTAATTCCTATAGTTTTTTTAAAAACTCATTTTTGTAATTTCATAGTTTGTTTCATACATAGCTCTTATGCATTCTGTCTTCGGTTCCAACAACTGCATTCTTTGGGGTCTAAATTTATTAGTTGATTCTCACTAATAGTGGCAGGCCTTATCTGGATTTGGTAGTCTTTGTTTAAAGGGTCAAGCTTGATTGTAATCAAGCGTCTCTCTTTGTGTACATATGTGTCTCAGGACGCTTCAGGACGTCCTTCAGGATTTTAGCTTAGAGGAAGGGGTCTCAGATTCAGGTTCTCCACCTCGTTGCTGTTTCAAGGCTGAATATACTCAGATATGGTCAGTACAGAATTCTGACCTCAGGGAAATCCTATCCCTGCACAAAGCTCGCAGGCTCCCTATCATTCTAGTTTCAAGCGCCTGTGAACTTTGTTGCTCTGGCCTGAGGTCCTCACCTATGTTCCTGATTATTTCCAGCAAGTCCAATTCAGGCTCCAAGCTACCTTAGTCTACCTGGTTATTTGGGGCTCGGCTCTTGGATTTTAAAAATTTCATTTTTACTTTTTTTTTTGAAGGGAGAAATCCCTGGAAACCTGAAATGCTTCAGTGTATGTTGTGTTTGTGCAGGGGCAGAGGGTGTCTAGCTATTGTGGAGGAGAAGTTAACCTCTAAGTTTCTAAAACCTCAAGTATCAGGGAGCAAAAACACATGTATTAACATTATAATCATAAAAATAACAAAAAAGGACAACAGGTATCTGTATCTGAATTACTAATGTACAATTCATGTGGTAATCACTATGAGAAATTGAGTTATTAGTATAATCTAGTCATCATTTTTGTGTTGCTTAATTTATTTCTCAAGTTCAAATACTAGCTAAAGGATACTTTCCATAGACTGAATCTTTGTAAATTTTAGAAAAATATATATTTAAGTTGACAAATGAAGGCTGACATTTGGCCATGCTTTAACAGGCTGAACACCAAGCAAATCCTATTCCTTTATTTGTTCATTTTGCAGTAAGTCTTGACATCACCTTCTCCTCTTTCTTAAATTTGCTTACTTAGCAGGGCACAATGCAGTTTTGATGTGCAATCTGATTTCAAAAGAATCTTTGAGACAGCTAATCTTCTGTACACTCACTATAATTAAATATTACAGCACAAATGGTACATAAGATACTCACCTTCTTGAGAACCTCTTAGCACCAAAGAGCAGTGAAATAAAAAAGTATAGATTTTCAGAGTGGTTTTTGTAGATTTTTCAGCTTGAACTTTTAACTCTTATAGCACCTAGAGCTTACAAGGAATAAAGCATTATATACCACAGATTACAAATATCTTTATTAGCTGTCTTTCCTTCTGTCCTAAACTCTCTTTTATCACAGTTTAAAATCTGCTAGAAGACAAATCTGCTTACCTTCAAGCTACTTGCTTCATCCTTGAAAATATGCAATAGAAAATGCATACATATGCAATAGAAAATATGCAATAGAAAATAGAAAGTTAGGCTAATAATCAAGTTCAGTTCTTGGTCTCTTTGGTAAATGTCACCAAAATATGTTTTGTAGGAGAGTATGTCTGCTATCTTTAACTTTAAAAATCCAATAACTGATATTCACTGATGTTCCTTTATCAATTAATCTCTTCCTCATCCCTGCCACCCAAGCTTAAACATGTGGTAGTTCCATAAGTTCACAATCACCATTATACATTTATTTTTTCTTAAAACTATCTCTATCTGCCTCAAGAAGAAGTAACCTAACTCTGGTTTTGGTGAATAAATCCATCCAGCACATGACCTTCATGATTTAGTCCCACTTTTCCCAGACTGAGGTCCTAAGTTTTAAAAATGTGCTTTTCTTGAAAAAGTAAACAAAGACATGGTAAAAATACTCAAACAGCTCAATAATAGCTCATTAAATACATGAGCTTATGGCCCCCTTTATTAAATATACCTATGGCTCCATCTTCAATGGGCCTCTGAACAAAACAGCAGCTAGGTTGTGGACTACCAGGCAGGAGAAATCTGACCAAAGAGGAAAAGACCTAGCGATGCGGATAGTCAAAGCCCCTCATCTGAAATGGCCCAGCCAGAACAGCAATGAGCGGAACCCATTGGCCAAAAGCTCACTCCATGCACACAGAGCTTCTAGTTTGTTTTAAAATATGAACATATAACAAAAGATTACCAGATATTTGAGAAAAACCTCTAATATGAGACACCTAAAACACAAACAGAAAAATGGAATGAGGCAGTGAAGGGAGAAGAAAACATCAAAGAAACGGAAATTAAATAATCAGAGAGAGAATTAAAAGCTGCTGAATACACAAAACAAGAACAGGAGACAATAAAAAGGTAAATTCAGAGAAAAAAAATTTTCTTTCCATATATACATACCTATGATACAGATTACTTTACAAATTAGGTACAGTAACATAATAAAATAGAATACTTGTAACAACATACTGTAATAATAGTTATGTGAATGTGGTCTCTCTCTTTCTCAAAATATCTTCTTGTATAAATTAAATGCCTTTTCCATCTTAACGGAGCATTTACTACACTCTGTGGCTGTAACTTTTGCAGTCTGCAGTGTGACAGTATAACTAGCATGAATTTCTTTTTCTTTCTTCACAATTTCAGAAATAGAAGATTCGTTCTTACCGTAGGTATTAGCAACCTCAGCATACTGTTTTCTTTTCCTTATTAAGTTGAAAACTTTTACCTTCTCACTTAAAGAAAGCACTTTACAGCTTCTCTTTAATATATCCAAATTACCAGCATCACTACTCTTGCACTTTGGGTCCATTAATAAGTAAAATAAGGGTCACTTGAATGTAAACACTGTGATACCATGACAGTCCATCTGATAACCAAGACGGCTACTAAGTGACTACCGGGTGGCATACACTGGGCAAAGGTATGATTCACAACCCAGGAAGGACACAGTGGGATTTCATCATGTTACTCAGAATGGTGAGCAATTTAAAACTTATGGAGTTTTTATTTCTGGAATTTTCCATTTAATATTTTTGGACCCAGGCTGACCACAAGTAACTGAAACCACGGAAAGTGAAGCCATGGATAAGGGGGCACTACTGAAATGTATTTTGAAAATTGGTAAATTTCTAGGAGTTGTCTTAGTAAGATGATACCTACAAAATACCAACATTGGTGAAACGCGCTGCTGTAGTGTTGGTTTAATTATTTTAAACCATTTAAACAGTTAGTCTGTAAAGGAAAACTGATATTCCATTCACATGTAAACTTTCTGAAAGTTTTCCAGTACCAATGATAATATTTTATCAGTATAATGTATGAATTCCTATGATACACTTTGAGAGGCTTTATGGCTCTATGATGTATTTACTTACAGAAGTGTTGAGGAGATTAATTTCTTGGCATGTATTGCTACAGCAAAGGGCATAAAATCAATGGAGGTTTGGTAACCAACAAAGATTTTCAGTTTATACGTGACATTTTTCAGAAAGACGTTAGTCCACAGATATACAGAAAAGCAAAGTACTAAATTTCTTGATTCAAGAGCAAGTATATTTATTTTATGATAACATAAGAATGTAAGACAGGTCACTTTACAGTTATATTTTATAATAAGAACAATATACTGGAACTTAAATGAAATTCATAATAAGAAATGATTCTGAGAATTACCATAAACCTTTCATCATAAAGTCTTCTGTAAAGAGTATGATACTAAAATTTCATGTATAGCTTCGTCTTTCCAAGGAATAGTTTGTAGAAGGAAATACTGAGAATAGCATACATGTATTTATTAGTACATTACCATTTTCAAAGCACTTAACATTTTTTAAATTGATGTAAACAACAGTCCAGTGAGATAGTTTTACCTCCCATTTTATAGATGATAAAGTTCAAGAGTGATAATATGTGGAGAATCACCATAATTTACTACTCTTTTCCATTTTAATTGATCAGAATATTTTATTTATTTGCATTTTAATATTATGCTGCAGTCTTATAAGCAGGTGAGTATCCATTCACTCTGATAAGCAATAAAGAATAAAGGTTGCATATGTAGTATTCCTTGGGAGAATGGCAGAATTATAAAGAATCTTAATGAGCTAATTCAGTTTTTAATATCTATTTACAGGACTGTTGTAAATAGCAATTTTTCCATGTATGCAAAATAATTTAGCTTATAATCAAAGATAAAAGTAAGTTGCATTTTTTCCATTATTTTAGATAGCAAATAATATTAAGAACATTCAGTGTAAGGTAAAATAGAGCTGGGGCACATTAAATGAGAAGGTAGATATTTTCATTTAGTTAATCAACTGAATCAACCTGCAAAGCAGGTGGAATTATACTATATGAAATCCTAAAACTGATGAATCACATATTTCTATATGAATGTAATCAATAATATCAGATAAAGGATGTAAAAA
Source organism: Physeter macrocephalus (assembly GCF_002837175.3). Classification (NCBI taxonomy): domain Eukaryota; kingdom Metazoa; phylum Chordata; class Mammalia; order Artiodactyla; family Physeteridae; genus Physeter; species Physeter macrocephalus. The sequence goes on along the minus strand of NC_041233.1, from coordinate 102,738,765 downwards.
GTCTAAAAATGCATTGTCAATGCTAACAACATATTCTTGGAAATAACATTACTTTTATAAATAGGCTGATGCAGAACTATCAATTTCACATTTAATAACTTAACAAAAACAAAATCAGTATTTCCTATTTTCATATGTAAAAGCAAGATAACAGTTGGAGTGTGTGCAATTTATATTTAGTACATCTTAGAAGATAAATGAACCTATCTTCCACATACAGTATAATTTAAATTCATTGTTCTATTTTTGCATAGTAACTGTTTATAAACTACATTTTTTTAATTGAACAGATTTCCATTAAATACTATCAAGTTATTTTCTCCAGGATAAACTCTAATTTTGCTGTTTTTCAATAGAAAGTTTATCTTTTCTCTTTTAAGACATTTTGAAATAAAGAGTTATATTTAAAGTATTCATGATGACTGGCTGTTTGGCATTACTTTTACATGTGGTCCTTTCGCAGGAGACAAATATTAACTTCTACCTAATATATACTTCAGTCTGCTAAACCATTTAATATTAATCTTTTATAATACTCATTTTGACACTACAGACACATAATAACAATATGCGATAAGTTACAGAGCCTCAAGATATTATTTTTACTACTGTTATTAACATGTACCATCTGCTATCAGGAGCTGCACCATGTTTAAAACAATAATGGCAATAACAGTGACTACTGCTACAAAAACTACCACTGTTTCTACCATTAATGTATGACTTTTTTTGAGAAAAAAAAAAATCTACATTTTAAATTACTGTATACATAAAATAATATCAGACATTCTGCTGACTTTGGTAAATGAACAAAAACTTAAAAAAAAACTTTATATGATTCAAACAATATATGTTAATTAAGCAATTTTAAAAGTTAAAAGTACAGTGTAAACCATCATATTGTATAGTAGCTTAATTTCTATTTGTGTTTCAAAATTATTTCAATGTAATTAAAAGCCTGGAGATCTATTAACAATTCTAAGGGCCCTAAGATAAATCTCAAGGAATATTCATTTTCTGATAATAAGTTCAGTCGAAAACCAAAAATATGTTGATGTTCATTTTTAAGTGATCTAGATTCCAGGAGTCATACATTATTTTGAAATGAGACAAATTTCTAATAAATTTTTTTAAAAATTAAAATACATTCTTATATAGTCACTGGAAGAATCCGAAGGGAATGAAAAAGTGCAGAGAGTTCAGTAAATCAAGGCAAAAGCTCAACATGATAACACGTAACATTAGTAATTAGTAAGAAGATGCATGATAACACGTAACATTAGTAATTAGTAAGAAGATGCATCTTATATTCAAAAATTCAGTTCAAGAAAAAATTATAATTAGCATTTCACCTTTTCCTTCATTTACACAAGTTCTGATCTCAGACCTTCTTCCGCCCTCTGAAGTTTTTGCTTCCTGCATTTTCAAGTAGATAATAATCCTTTAAACTTTGCTTTAGAAGTACCTAATTAAAAAAATATATGTAATACATAAAAGTAACATTTTTTAGGATGAAATTCAGAGGTAACAGCATTAATCATTATAATAATGGCAGGAAACAGTAAGGCACATGATAAAAACACGCAACAGAAAGTATAAGAATCAAAGACTTAAAATCATAAACTATTTCCTTTAATTTAAAAGTTCAGTGTTTTGTTTAGTAACTTGTCTAATCCTCAGCCTTACAAAGTTCTAGAATCTAAGTAGTCGTTTTTATCTATGGTTCTATATACTACTACACAGAATCAATAATGTCAATGTGACACTATTACAGGCTGGTTGGAAACACTATCTATATGAGCATATAAATGGTATAGTCCTACTATTTTTTTAAATGTTTAGTTTAACTTCTTATAATAAAGGCAATATAAAGTTCCTCAAAATAGAAATTAGGAAGACCTGACTTCTTCTGTTAGCTCAATCACAACAGTTACCAGCTTAGATAAGTAAATAAGCCTACTTACCACTAAACATTTTAGACCAGCAATTCCCTAAATGGGTTCCACAAAATATTAGGCTTCAAAGCTACTTTGCAAAATAGCAAATACTGCTGTTTTCTTTTAGAGAGACAAATCAATAGTGGCATATTAAGATCTGTAAGTCCTAAGGAACCTATTTAACCATATCTATTATGATATTTCTCATACTTATTTCTAAACAGCTTTTGGTCTTTTAAGTAATATACATTGACATCCTATGCATATGTACCACTTAGGTAATGCCACTATAGACAAATATAAATGTCTTAATCTTGAGAAGTATCAAAAAAATAGGTATTTGCAAGCATGTAAATGAATGAAAGCTTCACTGCAGAGACCTAATCAGAACCCACAATCAACCAAAATTTTATAGCTGTAGTTGACTTTTAAAAGAAAACAGAAAAACGAAAAGGAAAAAGGAAAAACAAATATCTCATTCTGGAGGTCAGCAACAAGTCTGAGACACTTCTTTGGGTTGATACAAACTGAACAAATCTCCCGTATCTTCCTCAACTATTTCATTCCATGGTGATGGTGCAGTAAATAATAACGAAGATGGTTTTGTCATCACACAGAATGAGGCTCAGATTGCTCAAATCCTGCTTTGCAACTTACTAGCAAGTTATCTTGGGTAAATGACTCACCAAGTCTCTATTTTCTCTGCTGTTAAATGGGATATCTATCTGTAAGGATTAAATGAGATACTACATGTAGAAGAACACCTAGTATAGTGCCAGGCACCCAAAATAACTCTAAAAAAACTTAGTTGCTATTATTGTAGCAGATGTTTGGAATCATGATCCTAAAAAATAGTTACAAATATCCCTTAGATCCTAGTGATCCTAGATTATAAAAATGCAATCTGGATTCATTATATTGTATCTGCTCAGATACAAAACTACAGGTTAAACAGAAAATTTTTCAATCACAACATTCATGAGAATTCCAGTCAGATGAGTATTTATTCCAGTTCATTTTTAGATCACAACTTAATAGTGGCAAACTAATGCTTTGTTATAATAACTATTTTAAACTGAATTACATGGTCTAAAATGAAATCATTAAAAGACTAATTTTTAACTTGAATTAGTGACCTAAACATTAAAAATAAATTATAATTCTATTTCTTTCAGCTATTACCTAAACGTTGTAAGAGAAAAATAAATTATGACCCTTCTTTTACTGTTACTGAACAAATTTAGACAAACAGAGGTGCTAACATACTTATCTGCTATGAAGTTCCTTCTTCAGACAGGATTTGAAAGTGGGATACTTCTGAACTGTTTTATAACCCTGTGGAACAGAGGATTAAAAGTGTGCAAATGTAAATAAAATGTTATGGGGTCACGGATATTCAATAAATAAGGCAAAAATAAAAATACATAAAATCTAAGAGAGATACAGTGTCAGGGGTTTATAGCATAGTTTTATATTGGGGTGGCCAAAAAGTTTGTTCGTGTTTTTCGTAACATCTTACAAAAAAAACCTGAACGAACTTTTTGGCCAACCCAATATTTTAGTTGGATCTTGCTATTCTAAAATATTTGAGGAAAAAAATGATTTTCAACGCATGCCCTTTTAGGCATTTGTGCCATCACCGCAAATGTTAATAACTAACCACTAGGTGGCAGTTAAGTACACGGTATCTTTACCAAGACAGTTGGGATTTTAAGAATCCATTAAAAATCTTTAAAAACATTGTCTCAGATGAACCTTGATTTTTTTGTACATATATATATTTTTTCTTTTTAAATGTATAATGCTCAGGGGTACTGTTACCAAAGAGGGAAGACTGAATATTCTAGCTGTTAATCATAAATTTTTTTTTCTTTTTCCACTTGTGGCACATCCAAATACATTAAATGTGTAAACATGTATTGATTTATGCTACATTTCATTCTTTAAAACATATTTCTGAGAAAAATCACTGAATTTCTTGTAATTATTCTGCAGTATAAGGTGTTAAAAGGAAAGAATAGTTCAACAGACAAAAAAACATTTTTTACCTCATTATCCATATAAAAAGTACTGAATATGCAGTGACTTAAGAACCTCACGTTGCCTAGTGGAAATCTGCATCATATAAAATGAGAAATAGTGATATTTCTTTGTATACTAGCAAGTCTTAAACAGCCAGTGTGCAGACTGAATCAAAATATTTGGCAACATTTCCCCCCCACAAACTGGGATGAAGACATTAAACTAATTGAATATGAAAATAAGTTATTAAAATTCACACTGATTTTATATTTTAAAAAGCATCACCTTTTATCTCTTCAAATTGTTTTTGAAAATAGGTACGGCCTTACGTTTTTTCTTTTCAAGTATAACATTTCCTGTTTATATCCTTAAAAACTTACATAAATTGTTTCTGAAACTTAGATGGATTTTTTTTCTTTCAGTTTTTAAAAAGGATAGCAATAGGCTTGAAATTTATAGGTTTACCCGGAATCCTCTATGGAGTCTGTCTTTCATAATTCCAATGAATTCTTTATAGCTTAATTGATCATCTTTGTCAACATCAAAAATCTTAAAGACTGTGTTCACTAAATGTGGTGAAAGTCTGAGGCCAGTGGCTACATAGACGGCACGTTTAAATTCATCTAGGTAAATGACACAGAAAAGGAGTAAACCATTAACATTCTTTTTATAATATGTGTTCATTACTAGCAAGGTTATAAAAGAAGATTTTTTTTCTAAACATGGGTCGTGATCTTATGTAACATTACTTTTCATTAATCATGCCATCTTTTAGGGAACATAAAATTTTGGGGAGTTTTAGTTAAAAGGGCCTACTATCAACCACAGACACTTCAGAGGTTATTAAGGTGAATAAGTTCTCAAGAAACTTACAGTTCAGATGGGAGATGACACATCTGCCCAAATAATCATTACACAGGACCACACAGAAAGCAGCAACAAAGCGCTCTGAGAATTTGGAAATGAGTGGTTACTTGTGGGGTAGCAGCGTGGAGTAGGGAAAGGAGAGAGCAGACAGCGATTAGGGAAGGCTGCCGCTCTGTATCTGAGTTCAGCCCTGAAGGATAAAGGATTTCAGCTTGTAGAGATGAGAGGAAATGGCAGATGATGGCATGAAAGAACAAAGGTGGGGCGGGGCACAGGAGCACAAGGCGTGTTCAGAAAATGAGCAACCTGGACACCCAGGAGCTGGGGAAGCTCTGCACGGGGGCTTTGAGGTGAGGAACCTGTACGATCTTCAACAGGCAACTGGGGAACTGAAGAGCTTTCCACAGCAGGTGTGTCAGGGTTAATCTGTTTTAGGAAGATTATTCTGTTGAGTTGTCCAGGAAACATCAGAGAGGAGAGTGGATAATGGCAGGAATACCACTGCGGTGGCTACAGCAATAGCTCTTTTTAAGAGGTGACAACCTGAATTAAGGTGCTAGAAGTGGCAACAGAAAAAAAAAAAGAGATCTATTCCTAGCACCTGCAAGGGTGATTTTTTTCATTTCGTTTCATGCAGTTCCACAAAGTGAAAGAGCAACTTTCCATTCTGAACCAGCTAAGCAGATACTGACTTTTTTCTTTTTAAGGTTGATTAGTAGGTTTACCATGGCAGTAAAACATTGGCCTGTTAAGGCAGGGCTCCCAAAGGTTTTGGTTTTAAAACACTAAAATGTGTTAAGAAGATGCCTTATTTGAATATCTAGACCAGTCAAAGGGTGAAATATGAAAGTTTTTCAGTTTTTAGGTTTCTTTTCCTCAACGAGTAAGTGAATGAAGCTATGCGAGGGATTCACTATCTGTGTTTTGGGGAAAGAGAATTATTAGCACTTAGAGGCTCCAGTTTGCCTTCTCCCTAGAACTTGATAATAAAATAAAGAGACTGTCCTCTGAGATTGAACTGGGGGATTAGCACTTATTAGATTATGGCAGACACGGGTAAAATCACTGTAAAGACATAACCAGAAAGTCCTCATATGGCAAGAATATTTAAAAACAATATGGCCACGAGGGAAGGGAAGGTGGTCATAGCCACAGAATCCTGGGAAAAGGACTTGTTAGTCTACCTACAGGGAAAGAATGAGCTGGTCCTGAGGACAACAGCATTCAGAATTCTATGGCAGTTGTATTTGTTGGTAAATCAAGCAAAATTGACTGTCCTTTTTACATATCATTCTTAAAACTTGGCTAATGTAAGTCCATAGCTAAGAGGTGGCTCTGTTGACAAAGTTCAGGTTTCTGAGCCAGCAGAGAGTGTGGGTAAAATCAGTAACACAAACAAATAATATGAGTATCACCCTGTGATGACGTTTGCGGCATGGCCAGCTGGCTCTTCTACAGGGAGACACATATCCCCCAAGGTTACCGAGCAGCCATGAGGTTTCTTTCTCTTTAAAACCTTTACAAACATCATTAGCTTTTCCCATAATACGCAGTGAAGGGCAATCATAAATTTAATACAAAAATGTAGCATATTTTCCTAAACTTTGCTTAGGGAAAACAAATTTCCTGTTGAAGTATACACCGAACTTTCAGGCAAGTGGATGACTAATATGATATACCTAGTTAATTTGTTGTCAAAGTCACTAGAAACAATGTAGGAATATGGTTTGCTTTTAGTTTTTGAAAGTTTGTTACTTACCTTGCCCTATAGAGCGACTTGCAAAATTATACATATTCAAGGCTATTGCAAAGTCTTCTAGGTTGTTCAAAAACTGGAAAAATGACCTGAATTCATCAAATGTAATGCCCTATATTGGGAAAATATATGTAAATATATTTAGCATTGTCAAATTGATTTAAATAAATATCTACACTTACTAGAAATAAGTAGATTGAGCATCAGCAATATATCCTGTAAGTATGTATTTCCAGGGTACCTTCGGAAACCTTCTTTCTCCAAATGAAATGTAAAATTCACTCAAATTTTTTCCACTGGGTAATGTTGCTACTAGTAGCAATGATAGGTGAAAATATTTTTAAAACACTGTCATATCAGCACAAAGTTAAAGAAAAATGCTACAATAAACATAAATTTAAAAGTTTCCATTTTGAAAATTCTTACTTCAGGCCTGAATTTTTTAAACTTTAAAAGTAAGTATGATCATTAAGAAAAAAGAAAAAAAACCCTCTAAAAACAGTTTCTCCTGTACATGTATTTCTCCTTAAATATATTTCAGCATTAGGTCATTAATGTCTTTATAATGACAATGCAAAATAAATATGTCTAATAAGCCAACAGTCGTGTATTTTTACTTGTTCCTGCCATGATAAGGCTGCCAGAACAACAGGAGGAGGTACAAGGACTGTACGCAGAGCTCTGCGAGGCCCAACACAGGGCTTGGGGTAGGATCATGCAAAGGACTCTGGAATTTCATTTACATAAATTGAAATTATTGCCACTGCTATAACTTCAATTAAACAGGAAAGTTACTTGAAATAAGCACAATGTATCTCTGATAATACGAATTTGGATACAAAGGGCTGCATTTACTTGATGTGTTCTCCTCAGCAAGGTGAACAAAATTGAGAGACAAAGTAAACAGAGAGCAAGCTGAGGGCTGAGAGCTTAGGCTTCACAAATTCTGACCTTACTACTGGGGTAGCAGGGGAAGGGAAGCTAACAAGGTGGCACCGGAAAGCTGGGCAAAGAACCAGATAGTTTATTTTCATATAAGCCAACTACTGATTAAGTGATTTATTATCAAAATAATATTATCAATTTGTTATTGAAATAATAATACCAAATTTTAATACACATTAGTTCCACTTCAATTATAACCCCTCTTTACTTTCATTTCTCTGCACTTTTTCTTTTTCTCTTTCCTTACACTCATTTATGGCCATTCCAACTCTGGATTCTGCTTTGTGATCTGATCTCCCCTGCCATGTTTTCCTGACAGGACTGTTTGACTCAATTAGGGAGACTGAGCCAGAAGGGGTTTGTCTTGATGTGAAGGGCTTGTTGCCAGGGAAACTGGCCACTGCTCTGGTTCTGTATCAGTTTGTGCTGGATCAGCTGTCCCAGCAACAGTCTCTGTGTCAGGGTGACAGGTTAATGCTGGTAAAAGTGAAAAACAAGAGGATGGGATATTTTAAAACAAAGTGTAAACAAAAATGTCAATACTTTTAGGGAGCTTAAAATTAAAAGCAAATCAAAGAATGACAGAATACAATGTTCTCCATCTGAACCTTTGGATTTTTCAAAATGGGGATCTCATGTTTGGAAAGAACAGGGCAAATTCAAAACCATACAATAATTGTTTTGTACAGATTAAACTCTTTGTGTTTGTAAATATGGAATTGTAAGTTGAAAAACAGGGCATTCGTTTTGATGGTGATTATTTAAAGCAATCCATTCTTAACAGAAGTGAGGGACAGACAGTCTGGGGAAGTGGCAGAGAGAGAGGGGTATGGCCATTTCTTCTCCCTCCCCATTCTTTTTCCCAGAATCACTTCTGTAATGAACCACTGGGACTTGAACGGAGTGTGTCCTAATCGTTAGAAGTGGAGTAAAAAGAAGTAGCTTACATTTTAACAAAAATAAAGTGATGATAATATCTGAAGACTTTAAAGTATCAAAAATACATATATACTGAGAGTCCAGAAATAAACCCAAATATCTATGGTCAACTGATTTTCAGTAAGGGTGCCTTGTTCTCAAATTGTCGTGATATGTGATTTGACCTGTCTGGTGATTCCCTGAAGGACCAGCACAGAGGATGACTTTTGTTTTACCCTTTTCCCCTTGGACTAGAATGGCTTTCCTTGTGACAGTGACATCTGTTAAAACATTTAAAGACATACACACTCTATGCCAGCCTGGGGCAAGGGACGACAGAGGAGACAAGTGGCAGACAGAGCATCCAAAAGCCTGGGAAGGAGGAGGCTGAAGAGAATGGTTACTGGGAGCATAGGGGCTCACAGGGCTATTGCATATACTTGGGAAATTGGACATGCCCAGGAACTGACACGTGCTTTAACAGACCTGAGAGGACCCTAGGTTACCACCTCTGGCAGGTATGTGAGCTCTGTGAAAGCAGGAGGTGAAGGTAAATAAAGGGGCTTAGGTAGCCTGGCTTAGTGTTGAAGGAGTGCTCCAGCTCACAGCTTAACTGCAAAGACTGGGACAGGACTATATTTTTTTCTTCTTGGCTTCAAGCATTTAAGGAAATCTCTGTCAGTTCTCTGGCTAACCCCTAAGATAAAGGAATAGAGTCTTAAGTGACTGCACATGACAAGGAAAACAGTCTTTTCTGTTTGTTTAGTGACCTATCCAAGCTATTTTGCAAATGGACAACTGTAGGGGAGAATATGATTTCCCGAGTTACCATATAATATTCAAAATGGCTAGTTTTTAGCAAAAATTATGGTGCATACAAAGAATCAGGAAAATATGGCCCATTCACAGGAAGAGGGAAAAAAAAAAAATCAACAGAAGCCATCCCTAAAGAAGCCAAGACATTGGACCAAAGAAAAAACGATTTTAAATTAGTTGTTGTAAATATGCTTAAAGAGCTAAAGGAAACCATGGACAAAGAACTAAAGCGAATCAGGAAAACCATGTATGAACAAAATGAGAATATCAATAAAGAGACAGAAAGTGTAAAAGGAACCAAATAAAAATTCTGGAGCTTAAAAGTACAATAGTTGAAATGAAAAGCTGACTAGAGAAGTTCAACAATAGATTTGGGCAGACAGAAGAAAGAATCTACGAAATTAAAGAGAGGACAATTGAAATTATACAGTCTGAGGCACAGAAAGAAACAAGAATGAAGAAAAGTGAACAGAGCCTAAGGGACCTGGGGACACCATCAAGTTCATATATACATTATGGGACTTCCAGAAGGAAAAGAGAGAAAGGAGTCAAAAGAATATTTAAAGAAATAAGGGTTGAAAACACCAAATTTGAGGAAAGACGGGAGTCTACACATCTGAGAAGCTTAGTGAAGTCCAAGCAGGATAAACTCAAAAACGCCCACACCAAGACACATATTCAAAGTGTCAAAAGCCAAAGCCAAAGATACTTGAAAGCAGCAGAGGAGAAGCAGCTCTTCACATAGAAGGGATCCCCAATAAGATTAGCAGCTGATTTCTCATCAGAACTCACAGAGGCAAGAAGTGAGTGGGATACTTCAAGTGCTGAAAGAAAAAAACCTGTCAACCAAGAATTCTGTATGTGGCAAAAGTATCCTTCAAAAATGAAGAAATTAAGACATTCTCAGATAAACAAAAGCTAAGGGAATTCATTACTAGCAGACCCGTCCTACAAGAAATGCTAAAGGGAGTCCCTCAGGCTGAAAAGACAAGAAACTAGATAGCAACTCAAAGCTATATAAAGAAATAAAGAATTCTGGTTAAGGTAAAGGTAAAGGTGATTACATAGATAACACTTCATACTCACTAGGATGGCTATAATTTATATATATAGCAATTCCACCCTAGGTATATACCCAAAAGAACTGAAAACTGGTATTCAAACAAAAAAATACATGTACACACATATTCATAGCAGCATTATTCACTATACCCAAAGGATGGGAAAAGCTCACATGTCTATGGGCAGATGACTGGATAAACAAATAGTGGTATATACCTACAATGGAACGTTATTCAGCCATAACAAGGAATGAAGTACTGATAGATGCTACAATGTGGATGAACCTCAAAAACATTATAAAAGAAGCCAAACATGAAAAGTCACATATTGCCTGATTCTTTTTATATGAAATAGCCAGAACGGTTAAATCCACTGAGAGAAAAAGCAGACTGATGGTTACCAGAGGCTGGGGGGAAACACTAGGTCTAGGGTTTACTTCTGGTGTAATGAAAATGTTTTGGAAATAGACAGAGATAGTGGTTGTACAACATGTGTATATACTAAATGACACTGAATTGTTCAGCTTAAAATGGTTAATTTTATGTTACATGATTTTTACCTCGATAAAATTTGAAAAAAATCAAAAGACTAGAGTGAGGAAAAGATTAACTTGAAAAAGCCAAAAAGATCATCAAGACAAATTATCATCCAAATTAAAATGACCATTTAGAAAACATGCGCTTAAGAGGACCTCAGGAATATAAACTATGTTTATTCTCAACACAAAATTCATACTCATAAATTAAGTATGCTATTTAGATCAGTAACTGATCTAAATAGCAAATACATAATAACTTTTAGAAATATATAAACAACTTTGAAAGATTGAGGGAAGTGTACCATTGTGAAAAAAGCAGAAAATTCAAACTCTGAAATTTACTGGCTGAATGACCTAATAAGGTTAAGTCTCTTAAATCTCAGTGTCCTCAAAGCTAAATAACGATAATTTTATTACTTTCTTGTTAATATTTACATTACGTGGTTATGATGAGAAACCCTCTTCCCTTCCCTTCTACAGTCTCTATCTACATTCTCTCCTAGATAAGTTCACCTGGTCCCATGGTATTTAACATTTTTTAAGTTATTTATCTTATTTGGCAATATATTCACCTGTTCAAAATTCAAAAGGCACAAAAGAATATACAACACAAAATCTCCCTTTCTCCCACCCTTTTCACCTAGCCATGTAGTTCCTTTCCTTGGAGGAACCAATGTTTTTAGTTCTGTGGGTCCTTCTAGAATTAGCATAGGCTATCTTTTTAAACAAATGGTAGTATACTATATACAATGTTCTAAGTTGTGTTCTTTTTCATTTACTGCATCTTGGAGATCATTCTATATTAGTACATAAAGAACTTTCTTAGTCTTTTTCCAGCTGCACCTTTTCCAATTCTATAGTTACATCATAATTTATTTAACCAGTAACTTACTGCAAGAGGTTATTTCTGGTATTTAACCAATGTTACTGAAAGAGGCAGGTAGTTTCCAATCTTTTGCTACAATGCTATAATAAATAACTTTGTATATATCTACCATTTCATATGAGTGAATATATATGTAGATAAAATTCACAAAAACAGAAAAGCTTTAAGTTCCACATCTTTAAATATTATCTATCAATTCATTTGACAGGGGCTGTAGGTGCTGCGGATATGAGTGAATAAAAAAGATAAAAACACCAGCCTTCCCAGAGTTTATGTTCTAGTTAGGGGAGACAGACAACAAATAATAAAAATAAGTAAATATCAATACTATTATTTATTCAGATAAACAATGAAAAGTAAAAAGTAAATTATATGGTATGTTAGATGACGATAACGCTATGGAAATAAAAACAGATTAAGGGAAGAGGAATAGGGAATGCCAAGGGAAAGGGTTATAATTTATCTACTAGATTATTACTTACATAGTAAGTTACATATTATTTATATAATAGGTGAGTCTTTATATATTAGTTTGGAAGGGTAGGCCTCATTGAGAAATAACGTAGTGAGCGATATACACAGCATATCTAAGAGAAGAGCATTCTGGGCAGAGAAGAGAACACACACAAAACCCCTGATACAGCAGATTGCCTGGTATTTGAGAAACAGTAAAGTAGCCAGTGTGGCTGGAGCAGAGGGAGGACAGGGGAGAATGGCAGGAAGTGAGGTCCGAGGTAATGAGGGACAGCCTGTGTAGGCCTTGGAGGCCACTGTAAGGAGAAAAATGGGGAGTTACTATGATAAGATCTGAATCATGATATAAAGCACTTCCTTAAATGCTGAACGGGGAGCGGATGGCAGGGAGGCAAAGCTGGAGGCAGAGAGGTGACTTAGGAGGCAACTGACCTGGGTGGTAGCAGTGCAGGTGGCAAGGAGTGATCAAATTCTGACAGAAGCAGTGTCAGGAGGATCTGTGATGGATTGTATGTAGAATGAGAGGGAGAAGTCCAAAAATTTTGGCTAGAACAACTAGGAAGAATGGAGTTTCCATTAATTCAAGCAGGGAAGATGGCGCGTGGAGCGAGATCTTGGGGGAATGCTCAGGAGTTTAGTTTTGCAATTATTAAGCCTGAGACGTCTATTGGATACTATTGGAGATGCTGAGTAGGCAGTATGAAGTAAAAGACTGAAATTCAGGGGAGAAGTTTAAACTGGAGACACAATTTGGAAGTCTATACACCAAAAGTAGTCCTGATTGCACCCCTGAATGCTAGAGTCACACATCCAACTGCCTGCAGAATTTCTTCAAGTGGATACCTCATAGGAATCTCAAATTTAACTTGTCCAAAATAAAACCATTGATTCTTTCCTAATCCCAAGCTTGTAGTCTTGTGTAGCTCAATAAATGGCAGCACTGTTTCACCACGTGGTTCAGGCCAAAACCTAGGAGTTCTTCATGATTCCTCTTGTTCCATCATACTGCAGTCTAATCCAGCAACATGTTCTATAAGCTCTACTTTTCAAATGTTCCAATATCTGACCACTTTTCCCTAGTTTCACCCTGGTCCAAACTATGCTCATCTCTTACCTATACTCGTATTATGACAACATCCTAACTTGCCTTCTTCTTTCAAAGCTGGTCCAACTGAAGTCTATTCTGTATACACCAGCCATGATGATCTTTTGAGACATGAATCAGGTCATATCTGGCTCATGAGTTAGATCAGATTTGAGTGTCACAGTAGACAGCAAATACTCACTGAATAAATACTTGTTGAATGAACAAACATGACACCTATGTTCTAAAACAAGATTGGCAAACTTTTTCTATAAAGGGTCAGAGAATAAATATTTTTATTTTTGCAGGTTATATGGTGCATGTTGCAACTACTCAACTCTACTGTTATAGCACAAAAGCAGCCAGAGACAATCCATTAAAAGAATGAGCGTGGCTATGTTCCAATAAAACTTTATTTACAAACATAGGAAGTAGGTAGTTTACTTACCACTGCTTTAAAGTTTAAATACTATAGTAGCTGACCATCACTCATAGAATCACTATTAGAATAAAATCTTAACTCCTTATTTTGGCCTACACGGTCCTCTGAGACCTGACCCCTATCTATCTCTCCTCCATCTCCTACTATTTCCCCTTCACTGACTTTACCCTTTTGGCAATTTCTCAGATAAAGGAGGCTTTTTCTGTCCCCAGGCCCTTAGTATTTGCTGTTCCTCTGCCTGGAATGTTCTTCATCCAGATCTTGGCACAGGTCATTCCTCACAGCCTTTCTTCAAAAGCTACCTTGATTGTGTATCTTCTTTTCTAGTCCTCTTCATAATATTTATCATTATCTGAAAAGATATCATTTACTATTTTTCCTTTACTTGTTTATTGTATCTCTCCACTAAGATGTGTTTCCATGAGAGAAGGATTTTGCTTATCTTGTCACCCTATCCACGGTGGGTACAATAAGGCCTAGTAAATAGCAGATGTTTAATATCTGCTAGATAAATGAATGGAAATGAAAGTATTTTAGAAATGTAAAGTGCTATTCAAGTACTACTACTTGTTATTCTTTTCAGAGAAGAGGATGGCGGTGAAAAGATGGTAAATACAGAAGTAGGGTGTGTTAGGAATATCACTGGCTTAGAGTCTTGGGTTTGAATCCTTGGGCAACTATCTTAAGTACCTGAGAGCCTTAGCTACCCTTTTTCTAAAAGAAATTTATCAGTATCTGGAAGGTTGTTCTAATGATTGATGAGGTAATGCAAAAAAAAAAAAAAAATCAGTGAGAATCAATGCTGGTTCACTTGCCATATTTTCCTTTTCTTACTGTAATGATTTGTTACATTTAAGATACCTCTATCAATTAGAAGTTTTCAGAAGCTGAATTTAACTTAAAAGAAAACTTTTTTAAATTTTTTATTTTTTGGCTGTGCCACACGGCTTGCATGATCTTAATTCCCTGACCAGGAATCGAACTCGGGCCATGGCAGTGAAAGCACATAGTCCTAACCACTGGCCTGGCAGGGAATTCCCCTCCCCCAAACTTTTTATTTTGAAATAATTTTAAATGTAAAAAGTCGTTGCAAAAACAGTACAAAGAGTTCCCTAAACACTTCTCCCTGGAATTGATTTTTTTGAATTTCAGATTTTTATAAGTTTCCAGTGGATAAAAGAAAAAAAAGCATATTCTTCAAGGCCCTAAATAACACACTCGTAGCTTGACAAAATAGTACGATTTCTGATATTTATTTTTAGGGAAGTGTCTATGAATTGGAAAAAATTTACTTCAACATGTAAAACAGATAAAAGACCCCTAAGTGATTACATAAACTAACATAAACTAACTAAGTCAAATGCATCAAGTCCTTTTTTCCTCATTCCCTAGGGGACCTGCAGAATTGTTAGCACCATCACAGCGTATCCATTTTAAACAAAGTCAAACTGTTTGCAAGTTTTTCTTGGATAGATTAACTTGATCCTTTACAAACACAAATAGAAGGCAATATATCCAAAACATCCCATGCTTGAAGGGGTACTTGTAACACCAGTTCTATTTGGTTGCAGTGATGCACTCAAATACCACTAGATAATGCAACTGCTCAGAATTGCTGACAAAACATTTGCTACTAAACAAATAGACAATCAGTTGTCCCAGGCTCTTAACCATTCATGCCATCCAAACTCTTTGAAAAACCTCACTTCAACTACCGATAAGATCACTCACTCGTCAATAGCCGTCTTCTAATGACCTTTTATTAAGGGTATTATAGAAATGAATAAACTGTGACTGAAATGATGTCAATATAAACTGTTTTATATGAGGTGATGTTTACATAGTAGTCAAAGCTTATAGCTCAGCAGAATTCTCTTGAAAAGTGATATCCATAATGTGAATAAAACAACTGCTAATAACCTTAAAGGTTTTCAGCATGTCTAAGAAAAATATGGATATCTACCCAGAATTTTATTATTTATTTATTTATTTTTTCTGCGGTACGCGGGCCTCTCACCGCTGTGGCCTCTCCCGTTGCGGAGCACAGGCTCCGGACGCGCAGGCTCAGCGGCCATGGCTCACGGGCCCAGCCGCTCCGCGGCACGTGGGATCCCCCCAGACCGGGGCGCGAACCCGGTTCCCCTGCATCGGCAGGCGGACGCGCAACCACTGCGCCACCAGGGAAGCCCTATTCTTTTATTTTTTTTTAAATTTATTATTTATTTATTTCTGGCTGTGTTGGGTCTTTGTTGCTGCGCATGGGCTTTCTCTAGTTGTGGTGAATGGGGGCTACTCTTCGTTGCGGTGGGTGGGGGCTTCTCACCGCAGTGGTTTCTCTTGTTGTGGAGCACGGGCTCTAGGCACGCGGGCTTCAGTAGTCGTGGCTCATGGGCTCTACAGCACAGGCTCAGTAGTTGTGGCGCATGGGCTCAGTTGCTACGCAGCATGTGGAATCCTCCCAGACCAGGGCTTGAACCTGTGTCCCCTGCATTGGCAGGCGGATTCTTAGCCACTGCGCCACCAGGGAAGTCCCAACCCAGAATTTTAAATTAATCCATTTTAAAGTTTAGCCAGAGCGCTTAAGACACAGAGGAAAGAAGGATGGAATATATCCAAAGAATCTATTAATCCACAGAGGAGCAAAAGAACTAACAGAAGGGCAACATATTTTACAGACCTGTATAATTACAAGATAATAAATAACATATGTAACAAAATAAAAATGGGGATTAGATACCTTTTCTTCAGGTATATTATAACGCACATTTTCCAAAAATACTGATGTATTTTCCACATTTGTGTATCGTAAAAGAATATGAGCAAAATCTTCTTCACTGATAGTATTCATCCCATTAGAGTAGGAAAGGAATTCTATTTCTAGAACTTCTGTTTGGAGGTTATCCATGAATCTATGACAAAAATACATAAATAATGAATAAGATAAATGAAGAGTGATGGTAACAGATGATACTTAGCCTCTCGGGACTTTGGCTTCTACATCTGTAAAATGGGCATAACAAGAATACCTTGCAGGGTAGTGATGAGACTTAAAGGAGTTAATGTGCCCTGCCTCGTGTTTACTGCAGCAAACACTATATACATGCCTATTATTATTATTATTACTGCAGCTTATTGAGACTGAGGAATTGGTAATATTCTTTCTTCTGAATATATAGGAAATAATCAATCCAGATATCTGGATATTTTTCATCATTCAGTGACTTCCTGTTACATTTATCAATAGAACTACTGGTACACAAGCACTGACGGGAGTGGATATTTGTTATAGAGTACATTTAGTTAAGATGAAAGCAGCAAAGAGGTGAGTGTCACTGCACTAAATGATTCCGAAAGACCTTCCTGACTTTAGCATGTTAACATTTTTCAATACAAATATAAAAATTAAACTCACCTATAAAAATCTTCAAAGTTGAGCTCAGCTTTTCCTTTCTTTCCGAAAAAGTGTACAAGAAGTGTAGTATCTGTTACTAAGTTTGTAATGTCATCAGCACGCTTTAAAAAAAATCACAATTTAAAGGTTAGCTGCAATAAAACAAAACAGAATAGAGATATCCAATATCCCCCAAAGAACACAAATACATTAACATTAGAATGAGAAGCAGGATGTATTAATACATGCCATTACAGTTAAAAAGAAGTTCAAAATTTGAAAATAGAAATACAGATGAAATTGATGTTCATCTTCAAAAAACTTAAAGTTATGATTATATTAAGAAGTCTTCAACCTCCAATTGTGCATATAGGGTATCTATAGTTTAAATGATCTAAAATAGTTAAAAGCCTTTAGTAATCATCAAATATTTTATTTTTATTTAAGTAATTTACTTTGGATTTTCCTAATCAACCTGAAAAATTCATTCATTTAGGATGACCGAAAGAGGTAAATTCCTCAGATTATTGAACATATAGGGCTGACAAAAGAATGGCCTCAAGCTTCACAAAATAGTCTTGAACCATGATTCTTCCCTATTGTATTCTTATCCATGATACTTTAAATAGAAGATAATGTATTTTGAAATAGAAACTACAGTAATATTACCTTGGAATTTATATCATCTATAATTTTTTCCAAAGAAAAGTTCTTACATTATTTTTTAAATGGATAAGAAATTAATTCCAGAGGATTTTCCCTTCCCCATTCAACTTGATAAACAAGTTCCAACAAATGTATTCTTAAAATAGCTTAATTATAGTCCTTATAAAGTTTAATGGCCTGAGAAAATCTTCCCTCTTTAATGTAGCTTTATAGGTTTCCTTTTGCCTTCCTCCTTCCCATCCCATTCCCTTTCCTTCCTTCTTTCTCTTTCCTTCCTTCTTCACTTGGCCATTAACTCATACCTATCTTATAAACTCAGTTACAAAAATAATAAAATTCAAGTGATTATAACCTCTCCCCATGTATTATCCTGGGAAATGTAAGAAAAAGAGGTTAAATAATAAGTATCATTTTCTATATTTAAAAAATAGCTGCAAATGTCCATCTAAAGGTACATATTTGAAACTACTACTTCTTGACCAGAATCATGATATCACTCCATAGAAAACGTAAGAAATAGAAAATATATACTTCTCTTCAAAGCATCAGTCGTCTTCCATGTTCCCTGATATAGTCTCATCTTACCCATCTTCCAAACACTAAATTTGGTAATCTTTTGATTCCTCATAGCCCCCTTCCCAATCTTTCATGAAGAAAGCCATTTTTATCCTTCATAACATTTGTTGGGTCTTTATTTCCCTTCTCCCTAGACCAAATATTCTTCTTCTCTTGTAACGACTAGAATGGAGTTATAGAAGACTACATCTTCTGATAGGCTTTTTCCCCTCCAACATGCCCTCTTTTAATCCATGAAACTATTTTTCTAAAGTGATCTTTCTGCTACATGGATTATTCATGTCTCTCTTAAAGACTCTTTAAAACATGTAGGGTATCTTCTACTTGAAATTATCTAAAATTGTTGAGATTCTTTAGTAATCACCTATGTAGTCTATATTTGTAATTTAGTTTGGATTTTTCTAAATAATTTCTAGAATGTAACCTCCTAATAATTGGTTTGGATCATCTCTACTACTTCTTATTTGAGTTTGCTGACAAGTTCCAAGTATTCTCAGGAGCTGGAATAACCGAGAAGTTCCCTATAATATAACCAACTCCTCTGATCTGATAGTGGTTTGATCTGATCACTTGGGGGAAAACGACACAGCCAGGAAGCCAGCTGTCACATACTATCTTTTAAATATACCTTCTTGAACAAGCTTATTATGCGTGTTGAGGAATATTAGTGGTGCCGGTCTTTCAAGGCCCCTATGTGACAAATTAGTGTAATTTTTTAGTGCTCAAAAGGCACTACTGTTATACTTTCACCAGTAGCTTTAAGTTGAGAAGGCAGACTGATGTAATGGAAGGAGGACAGGATTTAAAAATCAGAAGACCTGAGTTCACTGACTTTTTTGATCGTCGGCTTCCTTATCTGTAAAATGGGAAAAACCCTATCTACAATAACCATTTTCAGGATAAGGTTAGAATATGAATGTAAATGAAATATATACATGTTCTTATTGGTAGTCATAAGATGCTTTGGACAAAAGCATTAAGACCTTTGTGGGGGGAGAAGGTAGCTTGTTAATTCTAGACATTCTTTTGTGATCATGTATAATCAAATCTAATCAGTTTATTATCCAAGGAACAGCTTAATTTAGTAGGGGGAGGAAATATTTGAGAAGGCATGCCTAAATGGACCATAAGAGTGGAGGCTGGAGCCAATCAGAGGTCAGCATGAAGAAGAGGGGTATCCATCTGGAAGCTAGAGCAATGGAATGTGGAAGAGGGGCAAAGTGACTAAGAAGAGGAGCAGGGATAAGGTTTTAGGACAAGTTGCTACTTCACAAATAAGCAGTAGCGTGGTGAGCAAATAGGATGATGAACTCGAGAGTGAGATTTCTGGTGTGAATTCTGACTTTTTTCCTCATTAGTTAGGTGACCTTGGGGAAGTTAATCTCACTGAGGATATAATTATCCTCAGGAACAACAACAGTACTTACCCTACAGGGTTGCTGTGAGGATTAGATAACTCATGTTAGTCAGCACTATAACTGGCATATCGTAAATGTTCAGAAAGTGTTAGCTATTATTATTTACTTCTGACAAATCAGTATATGCCAAGAAGTTGAAAAAGGACTAGACAAGACAGAAAATAATGTTGGAGCTTCATGCCAAAAAAAATTTTTACATGGTATACTCTTACTTCTTTTGTGTTATTGAAACTATACATATATGTTATATAGATCTAAAAAAATGCCTTAAAATAAGAGGATACAGGAACACCCAAAGTTAGAGAACCCTGAAACAGAATTATGGAATGTTTTCCTCTAGTGTTGTCATGTTCCTTACCTCGAGACATAATACACTGAAATGAGGTGGCTTTGTTTTACACAGGTTTTAAATAATGACCCCATTCGGCCAGTTTTTCTCATGCCCATTGAGCAGAGCAAATCTTCATTTACAGTCTTTCATCATCGAACTCTTATTAGACTTAGGTTGCTCTTATCCAGATAATCCAGACCCACAGAGGCATAAACAACAGTTTGACATGAGAGAGAAAAATTAGAAAATGGAAATGGTGAAAACCTTTTCCCCCCATTCAGTGAAACAGAGTACTGTTGGGAGTCATAGAAAACTATACCGGTGTCCTTGGTATCCTAACAGTGTTATAGAACTTAAGTCACAGGAGAGTAGAGACAAAAAGAGAGACTTTATCCCTTTGATTCTTGTGCTCATTGTTAAAATAAAATGAATTCAGGTGTTTTCATTAACAAAGCAAGATAAAGCCACAAAAGAACCCTATGAAGCCATTATCTAACTTTGTTTTGATTAAAAATTATTTTAAATGATTTCATCAAAAATGGAATAAACAAATTTAAAAACTTGCATAAAAAAAATATATCAAGCTATTAAAGAGTTTTAAGGGGCTTCCCTGGTGGCGCAGTGGTTGCGCGTCCGCCTGCCGCTGCAGGGGAACCGGGTTCGCGCCCCGGTCTGGGAGGATCCCACATGCCGCGGAGCGGCTGGGCCCGTGAGCCTAAGAAAAAAATTTAAATTGCATCTGTAAAGCTCAAAACAGTTTCTGTAATTCTGGTACTCACAGACTGTATTCAATAGCTGCATGACAGACATATTGTACTATGAATTTATTATCTATTATTTTGGTTAGAAAGTGGTATCAGCTGTGGTATTCAAATTTTCATTATAACATGGTTTTACTATCACTGAAAAAAAATTTATGGTTAGAAATAGCTCTGGAATAAGAATATGAGAGGCTAATCTCAAATTTACCTACATTATGTAAAGAGAACTGCTTTATCTCAATATTTACATTTTAAATATAAGAGAAACAAAGAAATACAAATAGATTTCTAAGCCTTCTTTCTGAACTAATTCGAATCCTGAAGTACTGACAGTATAAACAATTCAATGTTTCACTGGCATCAGTAGTAACCTATAAGGAATTATAATGAGTTGTAATTTAACTACAGCTAATTCTCAGTTATCTTCTCTAATGTGGGAGGGCAGTAACAGAGATGATCCCCTAGTAATTATTTTACTTGGAAACACAATATAAGTTTTGTTTTCTTTTCTTCTTTTTCTTCGCACTTCTCTCCATCAAATTTATTTTCATGATGTTTGAGTCAATTCATTAATTGATTTAGCAGCTTATGACTATAGTGTGGATTGATTACAGTTAATGGTGCACTAGTGAACTGTCTCTCTAGGAAAATAAAAAAGCCTGATTTGTAGTGTTTGCCAATGTCTATGGTAGTAACACGCCTATCATGGTCAATCTGAAGGTACCCATGGAATGTCACGGAATGCTGAGTTGGGAAGGGTTGTGCAGAACTAGTTCTGGGAAGCTGTAAAAGCCAGCTCCAGCACACATCAGATAGAGCAATAAACATCTTCAAAAGATCTTACGCAAATCTTACATAAGATCTTTGAGTATATGTAAGAGCTGACTGGTCTTCTGATATTACCAAGATTTAAATTAAATTTGACATATAATAAGCAGATTGTGCCTAACTGTGAGAATTTCTAGCAGAGTTAAATGGGATTGAAGATCAGCTGGAGGCTGAGAGGTGGACAGCCTATGGTGGGAAGAGACAACAGGACACGACTGCTAATTTGAAGCTGGGCACAGCAGGCTTGTAGAGACTCTAAGGACTAGTGTCCCCCACTGCTCTTACTTTTAGGCACTGACTACTATATGCCTACATAAATGATTACAGAATTAAGCACTTCTAAAATATGTGTAAATGGACTATTGGCACTTTATGCCTAAAAATAGCTAAAATTTAAAAGGTAATTTTTAAAGATTAATAATTGCTGGTCATAATTACATCATATTTACATATCACAGACAGACTATATATAGGGCAGAATGCTTTATTTATTTGTTTTAGGACTTTAAAATTGTGCACAAGTGACAAAATTAACATTTACAAGTGTTTGCCCTGCTCTAGAGGTGTCCACTGGGTAACACTGTATATGTGGGTAACAGAATTCATTCCAGTTTACTTCTCTCGATATTTTTAAGTATAACTTTTAAAAGTCAAACTTTAGAAAAAGAAACGAGAAGCCAACTTTCAAGAGAAAAAGATAATGAAAAAATACATCTCTTGGTATTTACTGAAAAGTCCTTTGTGGTAAGCCAGACAGCCATCTCTGATAAAGTTCTTAAAAATTCTTAATAGGGAACATAGAAAAGTATTTAATCTACAAGACACAGCCCATCTTTTAAAATGACAAATCCCTATTAACAGTGCCATAATGAGAGTGGGGTGGTGGGAACAGTCCACCTGAGTGCAGCAAAAAGGTATGAGTCTCTATGGAATTCGAAACCAATAATGAATGATATAATGGTCAGTCTACTTTTAATTTTCCACACACTGGCAATCTTAACCAATGTCAAGGTACAACGTCCTCCCTTCCCTGACTGACTGCTGTTAGCACACCTCCCCCATGCCCACCTTTGGTAAGCCACTCGCTATGAATATTAGGAAATTTGATTTTAACTCTACCATAACTCTAAAGCATTAGCTATCTTTTACCAAGTTAGAAGTTTCAGCATTTCATGTAACATTGCAAATTATAAGGTTAAAAGATTCAGTGAAACTATAAAATAGTATTTTCTAATTTCCTGAAAGTGACCTTTAAGTGAAAAAGAACAGTATTTCCTTTTAATTAAGTGGGAAAGTCATGTTTTCTACATGAAGCGAGTGGATTTACCATGGACTATTACAGGTGACCTTGCCACCCCTGCCAGCACAGTTGACATATTCAAATATACCAATTTATATACAGGAATTATTGCTTTACTGGAGAAAAAGAGAAAATATAAAATATATTTTTGGTTTCATCACTGTGACTTGAAAATGAAATGAGGACTAGATTAACAAAATGGCAAATAGTACAAGGACCTGGTTGAGGTTTAATTATACCTCTGCGAGGTCTGAAAAGAGTGCTTGGCTTGTATTACGTCTCAGTGTATCCCAATAGCTTCTGGAGACAAGTTCCTCAGCATCTGTTTTAAGTACCTGTAGAAGTTTTAAGAAGCACAACTGAAATCTAAAGAATAGTCAGAAACAGTGATAATTTATACAGTTTAAATCTCTTCTAGCCATCCTTGAAAAGAAAACACATTAGCTTACCTTTTTTGTTTTCTGCTGCACACAGAAGTATCATATTACATCACTGGTAAACCCAGGGCATTTTCAAAGGTGTAATGGTATATAACCACTATTTCTAAGTACAATGTGGCTTTGTCAACAAGAATCACATTCTTCACCCCTGCCCCATGCCCTTCTAATGAAACATACATAAATTCTAAGAAAGTGTGAAATAAAAATTTTATTCACACCTTGTGTGAAGTAAATTCATTTGGAGAAGATTTTGGTAACTTTATAGCAACCTATAAAAATTAAGCTTAATTTAAAAATGAATCATTGTTGGTTAGCATATATTATGTTAGTGCCTCAAAGAATCAAAATGACCATATCCATACTTTAGAAAAACTAAATTTAAATTAATCGAAAACTTGTCAAAAAGAAATATGCAAGTTTAAGGCAAACCCCTCAAAGCTGATCAGGGATTTGGTGTCTATTATAAATAGATCAGGTACTTTCTGATCTATTCCAAGGACGGAGCACTAGCTTCTATCTCGGTACAGGCTAGTCTAAAGCAGGCGATATCAGAATTAAGAAGTGTAGTCTAATCTTTACATGAAATGTAGAACTACAAGCTTAACTTGGGTCTCTATAAACAAAAATAATTAAATGTGGTTTCTCTCAGGATTCACCAGGGAAGAGTTCACAGATTCTCAGGCTTGGTCTTCTTTGGGTTACTGTGAGAAGAAAACGCTGCATGATGAATTTAGGAGTGAGGGGCTGATGACGAGAGAATTCTTATTTGTGCGTGTGTGTCAGTTTTCAACAGTCCAGTGCCACTAATAAAATTATAAGCATCTGGGAATTATTTCAAAGATCTGTGTTTTAACTCATTATTATGAACTAGAAAACACTGCCTACTGCCCATATTTTAATAAACTCTTAATAAAATGTTAATAATAAAGTATTATTAAGCAGGAATCACTTATATAACATAGATGTTATTTCTTACCGTACGTGTAAATGTAGCAATGTGGCAGAGAATCTACCCATCACCCCCTTTAGTAACTAAATAAGCTGTAACCAAGTAAAATTAACTGAGTGTAGCCCCAACACAGTTCATTTTCTTTTACACAGATATAGCAGAACCTCAATAAATGGTAACTAGATTAAATACTCTGTGAAGTTATCTAAATATTTCGAATGTGGATATATTTTTAAACTGTAACGTAGAAAGGCAGTATATAGTTAAGAAAAGGACTGTTAAACCAATCTAACTAGAAAATAAGGCTCACTATGCTATTATTAGGAGGGTAACAGGAATGACTCGCTTGGTGAAGCCAGGCCTCTCCCCTACTTCCAACCCCTGGTCACCCTCACCCCTACCCCAGCCACACCGACTTTGATGACATTATTCATACTTACAACATATGAAGGGATAAAATTGGTTTGACAAACTATATTGACACAGATCTCTATAGGAAAAAATGTATGTTCTGAGCATAGAAAAGGGAGGGAAGGAGGGAGGGAGGGAGGAAAAGAGCAAGAGAGGGAGGAAGGAGGGAGCCAGAGTGTGAAAAGTTCATATACTGGAATCCTATCCCCCGAGGTGATGGTATTAGGAGGAGGTGGGGCCTTTGGCAGGTGATTAGGTCATGAGGGCAGAGCCTTCATGGATGGGATTAGTGCCCTTAGAAAAGGGGTCTGAGAGAGCTCCCTTGCCCCCTTCCACCACGTGAGGACACAGTGGGAAGGTGCCACCTGTGAACCAGGAAGCAGGCCCTCATCAGCTGCCACAGTGAATCTGCTGGTTTGGTGATCTGGGACTTCCCAGCTCTCAGAGCTATGAAAAATGATTATTCGTTATAAGCCACCCATTTTAAGGTATTTTTGTTATAGCAGCTCAAACAAAGACAGAAGGAAAGAAGGAAGGAAGTAAAATAAGGGAGGAAGGGAAGATAGAAGGAAGGAAGAAAAAGGAAGTTAGGGAAAACAGACTGATTTAGAGATGGGAATCTATCACTGTGCTAAGCAGAACGGAGGCTCCCTAAAGTGCCCCATGTCCAGACGGGTAAATACCCTATATAAAGGAAGCGTCTGAGAAAGGTTACACTCAGAGGTTAGGCAAACTAGGAAAAAAAATCCCAAAATAGTAGCCCATAGAATTAGGCGGTAAACTGTCTTTGCTACTAGTGATATTTTAAAACACAGAAAAATATAAACAAACAAAAGAAAACTACATCTTTATAATCTGTCCCACTATGACAAGTGTGGCCTGAGAAACCATAACCCGAGAATTGTAATTTAAAGTTACATGGGACTTCAGGTACCTGCACTGTATCATAGAAACAAA
The DNA here is from genome assembly GCF_002837175.3 of Physeter macrocephalus. NCBI lineage: Eukaryota > Metazoa > Chordata > Mammalia > Artiodactyla > Physeteridae > Physeter > Physeter macrocephalus. The sequence continues at coordinate 102,712,990 of NC_041233.1, read as the reverse complement.
CATATACACACAAGTCTTCCCAGGAAAAACACACCCTTAACCCAGCCCTTAAAGAATCCACACAGATGCATTCCAACAAATACATGCTCATAATAGGAAATTACTAAACGTAAAAGAACATAAGCCACCATTAAGTAGTAACCAGCAGAAACAACAAACAATAGAACCAGAGCTGCAGGCTCCAGATATTGAAATTATTAGATATGGAATACAAAATAAGTTTAATAAGTTTAAAGACTATGAAGTTGTATTTGACAGGACTTTTTAGGGAAAAGGGACTACCAAAAATTATTAGGCTGATTAGAAAAAAGAACCAAATAAAACTTCTAGAAATGAAAAATGAACCACTGAAGTTTAATATCATATTATATATAGCTAGAGAGAAAAATCAGTGAACTTGAAGATAATATGAATAAAGTATACAGAATGCAGTGTGAAAAGATAAAAAATATGGCAAATTAAAGAGGAGTTAAGAGACATTAAAACATGAATATCTATCAAAGCTCTAGAAAGTAACATTAGAGAAAATGGGAGAGAGGCAACATTCAGAGACATATTGGCAGTGGATATTCAAGAAATAATGAAAGCAAACAATCCTCATATTTAAGAAGCCCAATAAATTTCATGATAGATAAAAGCAAAAAGAGAGATAGACTGTAATAAAACTGTAGAATACTAAAGGCAAACAGAATCTTAAAAGCACCCAGAAAGAAAACAGATTGCCTACAAAAGAATAATAAGTATACCCACAGTTGACTTTTCATTTTCAGCAATAGAAGCCGGAAGACTGGGATAATACCACAATTTGCTGAGAATAAGTGTCAACCCATAATAATATATATAGTAAAATTCTTTCAAAATAACAGCATGTATACATATATCGAATCATTATATTATACACCTGAAACTAATACAATGTTATATGCCAATTCTATCTCAATTAAAACAAACAAACAAATCCACAGAAACAGAAGAGGCTGGTGGTTGCCAGAGGCAGGTGGGAATGGTGGTGGTAGGGAAAGGGGTGAAGACGGTAAAAAGGTGCGAACTACCAGTTATAAGATAGGTAAGTCTTGGGGATGTAATGTAAAGCATGGTGACTACAGTTAATAATACTGTGCTCTATGCTAGGAGCTGCTAAGAAAATAGGTCTTAAAGTTTTCATCACAAGAAAAAAAAATTGTAACTATGTGAGGGGATGGGTGTCAACTCAACTTATTGTAGTATTTTGTGATAGTACATATATCAAATTATGTTGTACACCATAAGCTGATACCATGTTATATGTCAATTATATCTCAATAAACTGGAAAAAAAATAAAGGGAAAAAAAGAGATTTCCAGGGGGCTTCCCTGGTGGCGCAGTGGTCGAGAATCCGCCTGCCGGTGCAGGGGGACACGCGTTCGTGCCCCGGTCCGGGAAGATCCCACATGCCGCGGAGCGGCTGGGCCCGTGAGCCTTGGCCGGGGAGACGCCACAACAGTGAGAGGCCCGCGTACCGCAAAAAAAAAAAAAAAAAAAAAAAAAAAAAAATATTTCCAGAGAGAGGGTTTAAAAAAAAATTATTAGAAGATCATCACTTGAGGATATACTTTGTGAGGATAAGATTATGGGATTTAGGAAGGGGTGAGATTAAAGAGGGAAATACTGAGTAAAGAATAGCAAATATAGAAGTAATTCGAAACAAACATGAATGATACATATTTTATAAGTCTAATTTGTGGGATTAAAAAAAGACAAGGGGAGGGCTTCCCTGGTGGCGCAGTGGTTGCGTGTCCGCCTGCCGATGCAGGGGACCCAGGTTCGCGCCCCGGTCTGGGAGGATCCCACGTGCCGCGGAGCGGCTGGGCCCGTGAGCCATGGCCGCTGAGCCTGCGCGTCCGGAGCCTGTGCTCCGCAACGGAAGAGGCCACAGCAGAGGAAGGCCCGCGTACCACAAAAAAAAAAAAAAAAAAAAAGACAAGGGCAAACATTGTTCAATTTAAAGTACCCATGCCAGGAGAGGAAAGAACAGTATTAAAGAACTTTTAAACTCTATTTTTGAGAAAGAGAATAAAGATATGGCCTAATCTAAGACTTTATTATTTTAAGTATTCTTATTAAAATTTCAAAAATAACTACACAAAGAAAAGAAATATAGTGAATGTCTTCTAAACTCAAAATAAACCCAGGTAATGCCAGGGTTACCTCTTTTACCAAGTAACCCAGGTAAAAGAAAGAAAAGAGGGAAAAAAAAAACAGTATATAGAATGGCTAAAATAAATCCAAATAAGTTAGTAATCACAGTAATGTAAATTGACTGAATTTTCCAATTAAAAAGCATATATTATCAATCCAGATAAAAAGGAACCGATAAAATACACAAAACATACTTTTAAAAAAGACACATCCAAAATATAAGGAAAATGAGAGGTTGAAAATGATAAACCAGGTTTCTAGTAATGACAGACTAGAAAAAACAGTGCCAATCTTCTCACTGAGAATAACTGAAAAAAACTGGACAAAATATATATAGATGTATCTTAAAGCATCTTAAAGACATTATTTGCCTTTTGTACTGTGTTGACTGGTACAAAAGCAATGGTGGGTAAAATTGCTGAAGCCTTAGTACAATGACAGCACCAAAGACCAAAGTCATTACATTCTTCAGTTGTCACATTCTTCAGTTTCATACACTCATATTTAAAAAAAAAGTTTCACTTAAGAATGTACTTGCTGAAGAATAAAACTCATAATTGTGTTAATTTAATCTTTGAGCACACATCTTTTTAACATTCAGTGTGAAGGGAAGCATGCATAAAGCACTGCTGTCTAATGAAGTACTACGGTTGCCTTGAGAAAAAACATCTACGCGGTGGTTTGTGTTGCAAGGTAGACTAGCCACTTTTTTCATGAACCATCATTGTTACTTGAAAGAACAACGGATACACAAACTATGGTTATTCAGACTTTGGTATGTGGCAGGCATCTTTTTGGAAGATGAACCAAGTGAGCCTGTTGCTTCAAGGGAAACAATTGATAGTATTTGTTGCCAAAACAATATACTGCAACAGATTGAATACAGAAGCATCTATGAGAAACCAGCAGTCTTCTACTAAGTCAGACATTAAAGAGATTTGCAAAGAATGTAAAATACCACTTTCCTCACAATATTTTTGACATTATTTTTCAAAAAAAATGTTTATAGTAATGTGAGAATTTTAAAAATTATTTTTAAATGTATTAATATTTATAATTTTCTGTTTTAGTTTCTTATATGGCAAAAATAGATGAATATAACCAACATAAACAAAAGCTCTTTTGGATTCTCAATAATCGTCAACAATGTAAAGTGGTCCTGAGACCAAAACGTTTGAGCACTGCTTCTTATAGCAATAAAAGTGAATGAACTAGGACCAGATACAATAACGCAGATGAAGCTGCCAATCATGATGCTGAGTCAAAGAAGCAACACATAGAAAAACTCATTTACTATCCCATTTATATGAAGATCAAAAACGGGCAAAACTAAACTATATTGTTTAGGACACATAAGTAGGTCATAAAACCTCAAAGCAAAGCAAAGAAATAATTGACATAAAAAGTCTTGATTGTGGGGGCTTCCCTGGTGGCGCAGTGGTTGGGAGTCCGCCTGCCGATGCAGGGGACACGGGT
>NC_041233.1:102701293-102709178 GCF_002837175.3 Physeter macrocephalus | reverse complement strand
AGGATCCCGCATGCCGCGGAGCGGCTGGGCCCGTGAGCCACGGCCGCTGGGCCTGCGTGTCCGGAGCCTGTGCTCCGCAACGGGAGAGGCCCGCGTACCGCAGAAAAAAAAAAGAAAAAAAAAAAAAGTCTTGATTGTGGTTATCTTTTGAAGGAGAAGAAGGGATTATGATTGGAGACATATGAAGGGGCTTCTTGGGGTACGGCAAAGGCAATGTTTTATCTCTTGATCTATATTATATAGTAAACTTTTATTGTTTTTTTGTTTTGTTTTATATTTACGTTCTATCAGCAGTATATTTCTGAACTAAAATACATATTTAAAAAATCAGGGAGGGGCTTCCCTGGTGGCGCAGTGGTTGGGAGTCCGCCTGCCAGTGCAGTGGACACGGGTTCGAGCCCTGGTCCGGGAGGATCCCACATGCCGCGGAGCAACTAAGCCCGTGCGCCACAACTACTGGGCCTGCACTCTGGAGCCCGTGAGCCACAGCTGCTGAGCCCACGTGCCACAACTACTGAAGGCTGTGCACCTAGGGCCCGTGCTCTGCAACAGGAGAAGCCACCGCAATGGGAAGCCCACGCACTGCAACGAAGAGTGGTCACCACTCGCTGCAACTAGAGAAAGTCCGGGCACAGCAACGAAGACCCAATGCAGCCAAAAATAAATAAATTAAAAAAAATAATAATCAGGGAAAGCTTCATTATCACTAGAGGTAAAAAGAGACAATAAAAAACACAAAATGGAAAATAACATGTTAATAAAAATAAACGTAGTATATTTATTTTGACAATAAGATAGATTTTTAACACACATTTCTAGAGATCTAGGGATAGTATATAATCAAAGATTTAACTTGCTAAGACGATTTAAGTAAGCTATATTCTTATACAGGCAATAAGAAGGCTTTGAAATATATAAAATAAACAAAACCAGAATTATAAGTAGAAACTAACAAGTCTATCATTGTAATGTGTAATTTAACACACTATTTGACAGAACAGCAGAAAAAAACATTAGTAATGATAGAGATTTAAAACACATAATTAATATGTTTGGTCATATATATATATTACAACCCTGTACCCGAAATTGAAGAATACACATTCTTTTCAAACACAGATCATTTATGAATATTGACATTGTTTTAGTCCATAAAACAAGTTCAACCCATGTCAAAAAATTGTAGAAAAATTGGTACATTTTTTGACTACAATGAAATTTGGGTAATAAAGATAATCTTTAAAAAATTTGTAAAATATAAGGTATGTCAAAGTCAAATATACTTGACTTTTGCATTATTTATTCTTTTGAATGTTTTATATTTCTTTTCATTACTGTAGTAAGATAAGCAAGAGCTGACTATATGAGAAATATGAAAAGAATCAGGGTTGTTTGGAAGAGAAAAGGCTGTAAGGTAACTATCTTCCAGGATACAAAAAAGTATCTTCAGTCTTACACTGTAGCAAGAAATAATTTGACAGAATACAGGCAGAACCTACTGTAAGGATGATTAACTTTTGGATCAGGTTACTACAGAGGCCACAGAATCTCTCTGTCTCTATAGTAAAATCCAGAGGCCCTGCCTTTCCTGAAGGAACTTCTTCCTAAAGATAGAATCTTAGGGTATATTCAGCTCCATGAATTACACTCAAATTAGATCCTTTATCGCTCCAGTTGATCTACAATTCTGGAAACTAGCAGAAAATTGCCAGTTAATTCATAACGTTATACTAATATATTTGTGAAAACATACATCAACGATATTTCATATAAATGTTCAGGCTGTCTGAATTTATTTCTAATTTTAAATAAATCTTCCCTGTTTGCTTGCATTTTTTTTGAAAATAATCATTCCTTTCTGAGCAAAAATCTTCCTATTATACGAAAAAAAGTCAGTTTATATAGCCAACTAAACTAAGGGAGTTGAAACATCATGTAATACATTTAAGACTGGGGATAAAAAAATGACATCGAGTTATATCACTTTAAAATATGTATTTTACATTCTTAGATGAAAATCAAAGATGTCTTCAGTAAAATAAAAAATATATATATTATCACAACAAAACGTAAATTACCTTCCTATTACATAAGCAACCATAATGTAAATGAAATATGTAATTTAAATCTGGTTCTCAATATTATTCTAAGTGACTACAATTTGCATATGTAGCTTAAACTAGAGCTATATTAGTACCTATTTCCTTTTAACAATATTACTCTGAAATGTATTTTTTAAAAAACCATTTGTCACCTGTATGAAAATTATTTATGAGTTTAAAAGAAAAATATAAATTGCCACAGTTGGTAAAATGGTTCATGCAATGACATATTAGATTAGAAAAACAAATTAAAAAGTCATAATTATTATTAACATTTATTAAGTTTCACAGGGCATATGGCATTAGAATCTATGAGATTTTCGTCTTACACATTCTTATATATTTTTGAAATAATTAACAGAGGAATCGTTTAAAAATTTTAAGAAAATGGTAGACTTTATTTCATGGAAAACAGTAGTGAATTTTGCAGAAAAAATTTAAAGTATCTTGTAAGGGATCAAAACAATTAGTCAGTCATAAGGTTCCCATGGACTTGGCTTGTTTTCCAACCCATTCTAGGTCCATTCCTTGTGACTTAGACAAGATATCTTAGGTTTACCTTATGCTGAATCAGCCTTCGGTGTATACTTAAATCTAGAACAGAATTAGTTTTTATAGTTTGGAATTTTTATTAAATATACAATACAGGAAGGAGGCAACACACCTAGAGTTTACACTATAACTGGAACACTTTCAGCAGGACAATTCTGAGTCAGTCATCCTGAATTCAAGAGCTTCTCTCAGGTGGAATTTGTATAATTTGAGGGATCCTTCTAAGTGACTTAAGGATCCTTGGGGAAATCAAATGGACTGTGCATGTTTACATTCAAAAGGGGCCGTGGCCTACTCTTAGTTGTGTAGTAGCTGGGCTAACCAACAAGCTCTGACTTTCCAGGAGAGAGGAAAGAAGGAAAGCGTAGTGTAAGAAGAGTACAGTTGGAAGATCACTTGCAGGAACTCCCAACTTTTTCAGGAAAAGATGAGTCTGAAGATCATAATCCTTTTTGAGAAGTAACGTGATAGAGTGATATATCAAACATATCAAGTGTCATCTTATACCAGACTTTTGTATAGACCATAGGCAGAAGGCAGGCATCAAAGGTTTTAGAAAAAAATTTGGGAGAAATACAGAAAACTAAGAAAAGTTTATCCATTAATATTTTCTTTATTAGAATTAAGAAAAGACTGTATATCAGATGGACAGATCCAGTTCTTAAAATACCTGTGTCCTGCAAGAGCATAGCCTGAGAATCTGCTCCATAAATTGTATTTAACTCTTCAAATACCACTGAAAAATATAAAATTTCAATTATTCTACCAGAGTTTTTGGTTGTTTCACTCACCTTTCCCTTATTTTAATCTAAAGCTAAAGATATATAATTGCTCTGTTAGTTTTAGTCTTCTCATAAATCTAGGAGGGAAATAAAAATTTTTGGCCTGGTTGCACATTATTATATTCGATAAATTCCTAAACATTCTCAATAATAGATCTGGCTTTATACAGAAAAATAGCATTATCAAGTAAAACAGGTGAGGACTAGTTACATAAAGAACATTTAAAGTATTGTACATACACTATTAGTAGGAGAATGGTATCCATAAAGTTGAAGACGCTGACACAGAGCACAAAGGGCCAAATGAAGTGTCACATTTCAGAATGAACCCAAGTATAGCAAAAGAAAAAAAGAAAAAGATGACAAAATAATCAATTAGGAAGGGCAAATCATTATGCTACATTCTATATAGAGCATAAACACAGTACAAGTGGATAAATGTTAAAGATGAGTAGCAAAGTTTTTTAAATCTCATATAATTAAACATTAAATGAACTTGTGCTAATTTCAACCACTTTCATTTTAACTTTTTGATAGAACTACTGCTTTGAGTAAAACATGTTCCTCCAAAGTATGCGGTTTTATTGAGACATGCTTCAGCGACTCCATGTGGGATAAGGGGGAAATCTAGAGGCAGCAGCATGGCGGCGGGAACGGTATGAGACCTACAGTGGCATCCTGTTCTGCTATTAGTGCCATGACCTCAGGCAAGTTAACAAACCTCTCTCAGACGGTTTTCTCATCTGTAAAAAGGTATGATACTTACCTCAGAGAAGTGTAATGAGGACTAAATGAGAGTAACATTTATAATGGATATAGTACAGAGCTTAGCACATAATAAGTGTCCCAAGAAATTGTATGCTCATTTCCCTCTTTCTTTCTGAAGCATAGTTAATTTTGGTATGTAAATATCTTACAATTTAGTCTTGCTCAAATTTTGATTTGGGTATGTAATATTCAGTTTAAAGTAGCTGTATCGTTCTACTAATTAAAAGAGAATTTCATGTTTCACAATTAGCTAATCTTTTTGAGTATTTATTGTATTTCATACACTGCTAAGTGGCTACATGTTTTAGCTCATTTAACCCCCATAACAATCGCATGTGCTTATTACTCCTATTCTCGTACAAATGAAGAAACTGCAGCACAGAGAAATTTAGGGACCTGGTTCAAGGTCCCCCAGGTAATGAATGGCAGAGCTAATAGTCAAACCCTGAAAATCTGGCTCCTGAGCCTGTGCTACACTGTCTCCCTAATGTAATCTATATATTTTCACTATAAGCTAAATTTCAATTGCTTCAAGACTCAAAAATCTCATCAGTTCAGATATGCATTATTTAAAATGTGACGACTATTAACAATAAGTTACCACTAATTATAGTTATTGTTGAACACAGTAACAAATATTTAGAGAGAGCTGTATTGTCCTAGAGTGTTGTTTAGTGCAGAGGTTGTACTAAAGATTATTTCTGAATTGTTTTAAGAAATAGTTCTGAGAGCTAAATTCTGTAAATGAGATTTCAGGAGCCACTAATTGTAAGCTACGTAAGATAAACACCTCTGAGGTACCCATGGAGATCAGTGCCTTTAGCAAGCATTCCTTTACACATAAATAAGTTATATACTACTTATAAGTTATTTTTATCTGTTCTTTAAAACAAGTCTCCTTCCCCATATATTTGCTACAGAATGCTTCACTGGTCTACGTATATTCATGTAAACTAATACAATTTAGGGTATGCTGATATAATTTAGATTTCATAATTCAGATAGACTTTCCCTAAGTAATCCAACTTAATGAAGTTTTACTGTATCACTATTATTTGCATTAAATCATCAGTATTAAATTTACTTTACCTGGGCTACAATGACGCTTTGTGCTGACACCGTAGCTTTTCCCAATGTGGGTTGTCTGCTATTATTATCCCCTTTCCTCTCTCCCTTTGTTACTCGACTTAGGTATTTTAGTAAATGTTAATGATTAGAATAGGATTGTAACTTTACTGGAAGATCCATTAAGTCCTTTTTTGGAATTAGTATAAATAAACAGTTAAATTTGTATCCATTGAAATACTATCTACTTTATCACTAAGGTTTACCAAAAGATTCATTAACATAATTCAACCTCCTTAATGATATTTTATTAACAACTTGCCTATCCAGTCAATTGGGAGTAATACATCAAAATTAAAATAATTGTTTACTCTTTTAGTATATTATCTATAGACAGTGTCTTCTATTGATATAAGTGTCTTCCATAATTAGTCTACTGGGGGTGAGTCAACAAATACTGATAAATGTATCATAGTCAAATATCCAAAGAAGTAATATGTATTCATAATCCTGATAATCTGCTTTCATTAGTATAAATACATACTTCGTAAATCTACTGGGACTGAATATGACACTAACCCATGTTTAAAAAAAACCTATTACATATCCTTATAACAATGAGAATAATAAAAAATGCTGCAGTTCTTTGAAGTTAATTATTTGAATTCCAGATAGACCAATTAAACTATTTCACAGGGCCATGAATTTGCAAATTAAACAATTATCATTTACATGCCAACAAAATTCACCATGTTTCTGCTATCTAAGTACCAGAGGAAGAAATATGCTACAGTGGGTAAAAGGGCAGGTTTTGGAGCTGACCAGCCATGGGTTCAAATCTTGGTTTTGCCATTTAATAGCTGTGGAATTTTGGACGAGATACTTAACCTTTCCAACTGTCAGTTTTCTCATCTATAATTACAGATAATAAGGGAACTGTTGGGTAGAGTAAATGAGAAAACGCATGCAAAGCACCTAGTATAGTGTCTGATACTAAGGTCTCAGTATCTGGGTGTTATTTTTATTATGTGAACCTGGGTTGTTGTCAGGCTGAAATACTTAGGACAAGCAAAAAAGAAAACTAGTAGGAAAATGGAGGGAAATGTTGCTTAACTCTACCTTCATTACTCTTACCAGAAGAAGAATCTATAATACGTATTTCTATGAATGCAAAAAAACATATTATTTCCTTGTTTTTGCTTCAACATTCATATTGTTATAGCACCACTAAATTTACTCACAGGTATAATTAAATCTTTGCAATTCACCTTTAAATTTTTACATGCATAATGATCTGTATTAATCTATTATATGATATACCCTTCAAATCTCATGGATAACAACATACAGATGAAAATGATTTAATGAATGTGATTATGGATACAGATGTTTAATATCAATACTTGATATAAATATTGATATCAAAGCATATAAATACTGAAGCAATTTTTCTACATAAGAACTTTAGAAAGTTTTCAAGAAATGGACAGGTCCAAAGTTACAGGCTTTAATTATTGTTTCTCAACATGAATAAAATAATTCTTGCCTAGAAAACCCCCCTGAAACTACTATAAATTATTCTTACCAGCATTGCACGCTTTTCTTCATCTCCTTTAGTTTCTCTCTTTTCATTTTTTTTCCTGAATATTTCTTGAAGCTGAAAAAAAAAAACCAACAATCAAAAATCAAATATCCAACAAGACTTTCTGGGTACCTACCTAACACCCTGTGCTAGGTATATTCTAAAAAGAAAGAAAATAGTTAGCTTCATATACCAAGATCATTAGAACTCGTATAAATATATTTTCTGATATCAATGTTTTTCCTGACAAAAAGGCAATCTAGTACCAAAGGATCTGTTAAATAGTTTTACTTTATCTCTGAGACACAAAGATGTGGAGCCTGTGGCATATACATAAAAAGAGATGAAGCCTACTGAGGGATAAAGGACATTGGACCAGAACTCAGGGGTCGGGGCTTGAGCCCATCTTCTGTCATACACTAATTTTATAATGGGGGACAGGTCATTCAACCCTCGCGGGGCTCCAATTTGCTCATGTATGAAATGCAGATGTACTAGACGACCTCTAAGGTCTCTTTCAGGTAACTGAGCATCGTGGTAGGAACATGGGCTCTCCATGTATAAGCCCTGGAGCAAGTTAGTCTAATTATTTAAGGCTTGTTTTCCATATCAGGAACATGAAGATAATCTCTTACAGAATCTCTTAGGGCAGCATTTTTTTCCAGCTTTATTGAGGTATAATCGATAGGTCTTATAAAAATAATGTTGTATAGAGTAAATATTACAAGTAATTACTTAGCACATTGCCTGTCACACAGTAACTTCTCAATAAATGTTAGCTACCATTATACAAGGCATTATTTCCTCTTTAAAATCCTCTTTTACAAATGGAAGCCTAATCCTATCTCTGTGTCAGTTTTCTGACAAGGTCATTGCTCTTGTCTGTGTAATTTGAACAGCTATCTCAACTCTTTACTTCATTTTTTTTTTTTTTTTTTTTAATTTATTTTTGCGGTACGCGGGCCTCTCACTGCTGTGGCCTCTCCCGTTGCGGAGCACAGGCTCCGGACGCGCAGGCTCAGCGGCCATGGCTC
>NC_041233.1:102673600-102700111 GCF_002837175.3 Physeter macrocephalus | reverse complement strand
GCTGTGGCCTCTCCCGTTGCGGAGCACAGGCTCCGGACGCGCAGGCTCAGCGGCCATGGCTCACGGGCCCAGCCGCTCCGCGGCACGTGGGATCTTCCCGGACCGGGGCAGGAGCCCGCGTCCCCCGCATCGGCAGGCGGATTCTCAACCACTGCGCCACCAGGGAAGCCCCTTTACTTCATTTTGTATGGCTATAGTTGAAAGTCAAAATGTGTTACCTCCCAAGATATAAAATAACATTTAAAATATACAGTACAAAATGTAAATGATTTTATTAACACATAAATGTATTTCCACATTTTTTCTTAGTGAGAAGAGTTTTTATTTTTGGCAAGGTTATTAATAATCACTTCATAAATAGGCAGGAGGAGCGCAGATTTCAGACCTCTACGTATAACTTTGCCCAACCCCACCTCTACTTCCAAACTCTTTGCTGTTTACAAACAAACAACTATTAGTACACAGCCATGCAGAGTAGACCACCACTTTAAAGCAAGGGCAACTTTTGTAAGAGTGCACAGTGGAAATAAATAGAAATTCTGCATGAAGGTTTTTACCTGCCATCTCCACAAACAGACAAGATTCGGAAAGACAGGCACCTTCCAATGAACTGAGTTCCAAAAGTTAATCTTCAAGACAGTGGGGTGGAACTTGGCACTGCTGTCATGGGAAGTTCACTGAAAATTACTTAGATCACTAGGCCCATTGTGAAAGTCCTCAAATACAGTTGTACACTATCATGACAGAACTCTAGGAAACGGAGCCTGTCCATTTTAGGGTGTTAGGTACATCTCTCGATCTACTGCAATGAAACTGAAACCTCTCGCCTCCCCAATATCCTGAAAAGCACTGCAGTGAGGGACCCTTTGTGGTTCCAGCTCCAGTGACTTGCTCAGGGACTGTACTCAGGCAAGGGCCACATGGGTGTTAGATTAAGCCTTTTGATAGATCGCAATAATTAGTTAGCTTGCTTCCTTTTTAATGGCTAATTAGCTTTTGATGAGGATTTCTCTCTCTTCTCTTTCCTACCATGGAAAAGAATGACTGCATAGTTTCTCTTCTATGCTCCAGCCTCTGAAGAAAATACTAAGCTATTTAAGAGGTTTTCCAAGGGATTTTTATTGGCTCGTTACAGAGGAAAAATAGAAAATTAAACGGCTATTTATGTTATTTTTCCCTTCTCTTTTCACTAGGAGAGTAGAGGTAAATATTGAGTTAAACATAAATGCTAAGGGTAGAGGTTGTTACTGGAAGGAGTAAACTAATGTTAATCTCTGTTTTGGAGAAAAACAGAATAGGCATTTGGTCACAGAAGTAGATACAGGACACGGGGGTGAAAAGCAATGGAAAAATTCTGGAAGGAGGGGGTGGTAAGATGAGACAGCAGCTGATGATACTGCCAGACCAGCACCAACACGGGACCAGTCGGGTGAGAAAGGCTGAAGGACAAATACCAAGAACACTCTTACCCTCCACTGGAGATCAGCCCCTGGTCAAAGACAGGAGAAGGGAATAGGAAATTGGGCTAAGACTGGAATACAAGGCAGCAATGAGTGGAAGAGAAACGGAAAAAGAAAAATCGTCAATCCTTTAATGAGAAGGAAGGGGAGTTCCTGTGGCAAAGAGCTGTCTGTGATTGGGTGGCTGATGTGATAGAGACTGAGCATGCATAACACCTCAGGATTGCTGGTCACCCGCCCAGGGGAAAGCATCTGACACATTTCAAACTTCCAGAAGATGTGTAAACAACTATAAGCATCTTTATACACTGAATATAATTAATTTTTTATAGTGTAAAAATCATTCAAAATAGGGACTTCCCTGGTGGTCCGGTGGTAAAGAATCTGCCTTCCAATGCAGGCGATGTGGGTTCGATCCCTGGTGGGGGAACTAAGATCCCACATGCCGCGGGGCAACTAAGCCCACACACCACAACTACTGAGCTCGGGGGCCTCAACTGGAGAGCCCACGTGCCACAAACTACAGAGCCCACGTGCTCTGGAGCCCGTGACACAATTCGCGAAGAGAAAACCCACATGCCACAACGAAATATCCTGCGTGCAGCAACAAAGACCCAATACAGCGAAAAAAAAAAAAAAAATCATTCAAAATAAAGTACATGAGTATATACTTTATTAAATTAAAGTGAAAGCATAAAATTTTCACTCTTTTTTCTACAACAGTATTCTAAATAATGCAAAACATAAAAACATAAGTAAGCAATGTTTAATTATTGATAAAATGTAGGCTGTAATATACATACCACCAAAAACTCCTTTTTATCCACCATCTCATTGCCATCGGTGTCAAACATGTTGAAAGCTATTCTAAAACCTGCATGTGGCTCTGCCAGAAAAGAACAGGAAAAGTATTTGTGAAATGAAAAAATGTTTTTAAAGTAAAAAAAATCCACATAAGTTGTAAACAGTTATTCACATTCTATACAGAAATACTTTCTTTAACCAAGAAATTAAAAGCAACATGTTATTATTTAGTTAAATACAATAAAAGCTACATGTAAGTATATATATTTCTGCTTCATAAATTAGCACACTTAGTAACACAATTGATAATACACTTTAAATCTACTTGTGTGATACCTGTTGCATAGACTGACAGTAAAATTTGACTACCTTCCTTCCAAAGATAAATATTTTTCTTATCCAAAGTCTGTCAGTTTGTTTAAAAGTAAAATATCAGCTCATCACATTTGAAGTATTTGTAATATGTCAGCTACTTAGAGCAGAAGGGAAAATAAGAATATGGTGCAACGGATCCGTCTAAAATCTTGGGAAAATTATAATGGAAATAACCTGTGAAAAAATGTCAAGCATGAGAGATTACATACTTGGGTTTGAACTTCCAGAGGCTTCAAATACAGAAATATAAAATAAAGAGAGCTTGAATAATTAATTCTCCCCAAATACAAGGAACAACTCCTTTCCTGAGAAAATCGGACTTTCACACATTACGAACTGCCTTAATTGTAGGAACCCTATAATGAGATTCATTCTTTTCACTTCTAAAGCATAAAGAAGAAAACTTGGACAGAAGAAGACTTGAACGTATCCTTCAAAGAGGAGCTCAGTGTACATGCCCTTTTTCAAAACATCTGACCTCTTTTAAGATGACTGGCAAAAAGTTTAAAAAGGACCTCTCACAGATACATTTGCCACTAACTGTTGTGAAATCGTGAACCCAGCAACCCAGCAAAAGCAAAGCACACAGCCGTACTTTCTTAACCGGTAATAGCTGTCTCTGAAAATAATGGAAATGAAAGCCAGTCTTTTATGGAAGTTCATTTTTTTGCATGTATTTTAGGAATCTAGGCTTGTTTTCATTATCATTCGCTTGAGAAAGCAATAAAAAGTTACACCATCTCGATAACCAAGATTTAAGCTTTAAAAATATCTGAAGACACATAGAAAGAAGTCCTCACCAGCATTACTTGGAAGGGAATATTAAGTTAAAGTAATAAAAAGTACAGGGGAGAAAACTATGGACAGGTAACACAGATTATCTAGCCCACTTCCTGCCAGCCCTCTTTTCACATTTTTCTGGGTTCTAATCTAAACGACACCCATAACTTTTCAATTCAAACTCTTCGTAGTTTCTAAGATAGGTCCTGAACTCCAAATGAAGATGCACAGCCTCCAAAGATCCTACCCTTTCTGTAGTAAGCAAAAACCACTATCTGTGTTGTTTCCAACATGCTTAAACCAACCCTGTCCCAGCTCAACAAGTGGCTTTCCTCACCAGTTTTGTTTTACTCGGACCCATCACTCAGCTGGTCCAGGTACTTATAACTTCTAATTTTGCATCTAAAGTTGTTCTGCTAACAAGATAACTTTAAAACAAGTCTCCGAGACACTCCTTGGCACCCACTCCTCTAATTTCCACAGTGGCATTCATCACTGACTGGACTGGAATCATCAGAATGGCCTTCCACTCTGGGACAACCTCAGGCTGTCCTATGACGAACTGCACAATACTTGCTTTTCTTCAGCACCAACATTTTAAATGACTTTGAGCCAGGAGGAAAAAAGCAAGAAAAAAAAATACAATTTTTGAAATACATATGTGTGCACGCGCACGCACGCACACACACACACACACACACCCCAAATTTCCTGCAACAGAACAGCACCCATTACTAAATTCAGAAATAACACAGTGGCTGTGAATTTTCTAATTACAGAAGTATAGGAATTTTAAGATTGGTTTCTAATGACCCAATTTTATTGATGTTCTTGTTTCCACACATCTCCATAAATCCCCACAACTGGAAATTCCACTAGCCACATTCTTTTATTCACTCCCTTCTTCATTCATTTGCCAATTATTTTCTGAGAGGCTACCACGTGAAAAGAGAAAATCTTTGCCATCGTGGACCTTGCATTCAACTGTGGGGAGAGAGACAAAAACATGTAAACCAGTAAACAAACACTTTCGAATAGTTTAAGCACTACGAAGAAAAGAAAACACTGTAAAGGGGTAAAAGGGGAGAGACGGAAGAGGGAGCTAGTTTAGGGAGATGGTCAAGTAAGGCTCTCGAAGTCTTCACGTTTCAAGGAAACCGGAATGATTTTTATTATCCTGAGGATCTTGAGTAAAAGCACTGATGGCAGACAGAGCAGAAAGTGCAAATTCCTGAGGTGAGAATTCAGGGAACAAAGAGGCCAGGCGGCCGGAGCACTGTGAACTACAGCGTATAAGTTCCTCCACTAAATGCAATGAAATTTAACTGAACACCTTAGTAAAGCCTTCATATACTTCATAAGAATCGCTGTATAGGAGAGGAAGATAATAATAAAGCTGTTGTAGGATGTATGATGGGTCTTCTTATAGACTTACTAGTTAAAGGACTCATTCTTTCACACTAGTCTCGCACAAAATGTGATTTGAATGAATGAGTGTAGCAGGAAATTTACAAATCACTACACATCCTGACCTTTAGGCTCCCATGTAGATCCAACCACAGGGACTGATATAGGATATTAAATGTATAATTTATGAGCATTTTATTACTACACCGTAAGCCATAATAATATTTATGGTTTTGACACTTGATAGTGCTATGCTTAGCATTTTCCACTGGCATTTAGACATGAATTTTGCAAAACAGCATGGATAGACCTAAACTGATTTTCAATAGTAAGATAATATAAGAAGGATTTATTGGGACTTCCCTGGTGGCGCAGTGGTTAAGAATCCGCCTGCCAATGCAGGGGTCACGGGTTCGAGCCCTGGTCCGGGATGATCCCACATGCCGCGGAGCAACTAAGCCTGTGCGCCACAACTACTGAGCCTGTGCTCTAGAGCTCGTGAGCCACAACTACTGACGCCCATGTGCCTAGAGCCCGTGCTCCGCAACGAGAGAAGCCACCACAATGAGAAGCCCGCGCACCACAACAAAGAGTAGCCCCTGCTCGCCACAACTGGAGAAAGCCCGCGTGCAGCAACGAAGACCCAATGCAGCAAAAAGTAAATTAATTAATTTAAAAAAAAAGATTTATTTCCCAAGATTATGCTTGAGAAAGAAAACTGTATCCAGAAATAGATTTAATGAGTATACTTACTTGTTAAAATACATAAAAGAAAAAGATATTCTGTGTAAGAAATCACACCTAGAAGAAAAATAGTATCAGTTATGCTATATACAAAATATTACTTTCTCTTCATATTTATCAAGTAAAATATTATTCTTATAATAGCAGTAATATTTATAAAGCACTTAGAGTTTTAAAGAAGATGCTAAATATTGTTTTAAATGAGACTAAACTATTACTACAAAATCAGAGTGAAAGAAACAATAAATAAATTTTACATTGTTTCATATGCCTCTGTAGAAACCCATACAAAAACCACATTAATGCTTCCAGATATACTGGCACAAAAGCAAAATTATCAATAATGTTTATAAATAGCTGTAAATTTTAAATGTGTTGCTAGCTTTCAAGGTATAAATCTAACATAAAATAAAAACGTTGGAAATGGTTAACACTGTAAAGTGCTTAATTATTTCTTAGTAACCCTTGAATAAAACATTTAGATATTCTTGCTTAGAGATTTGACTTCTTATTGCATTCAAAAAACACAACTCTATAGTTATTACTTTTCTGCTTTCAAGTTATCACTCATTATTCTTGATAAACTTCATGCTTCTATTAAATGTAATCTAAGAAGTTTCCATTTTTACAGAAAGCTTACACTTTCTGTATTTTGCATCCTGAGTTCTCTGTAATCTCATAAACTTTAGAAGGAGTTTGTTTGGACTACATAAAAACATGCATTCTCTTACTCAATTTCTTGCTTTTGGATTATAACACCCAAAACTAGAATTAATGGCTTAATTGTTTTCCCAAGTGTATCCTGAGAAAATGAAAATCAGAAATAAGCCAATAACACTTATCCAGATACCAGGCAGTCCTCATGTTTGGTAAAAGGGTATAAAAATCCTTAAAGTAATCAGATTGTGAACTTTAAAACTCCACTTTACCTGATGTTCTTTGAGGCTACCCTCTTTGTTACAGAACAAAGGAAGAGGAGTCACTGTCTGGCAGTTTGTCAGAAGATGTGAAGGGCCAGAGCTAGGAGGCCCTGAAAGCATTCCCGTCTTTTGTTTATACTAGAATATTGTGACCTATAGACATAGTTCTGGTTGATTGCCATGAATGTTATGGGAGAAAGATTCTGGAATGGTCAATGTATATAAAGATACAATACCTAGATTCCATAGGGATCCCTCAAAAAAAAAAAAAAAGATCTGGAAACGGGCTCTGTATCTCCATGACCCCATCTCACTGACTGTTGTTCTGACTTGGTGGGAATGCACAAGAGGTGCTGGTTAGTATAAAGAAGTTTAATATCTGCTCTACATCTTTTACTTGATAATCAACTCAAGACTCCCCTCACTGAAGGATTACAAACCAGTGAGAGTCCTGATGCTGCTGATCATGGGAGGCACCTGTCTGAAGGACTAAGTGGTCTGTGAGGTGGTAAAATCCACAGGGAAGAAAAACAAAGTGAGAAACTCATGATACAATTTAATAAAAATGGTCAGGGACATATATACACTACCAAATGTAAAATAGACAGCTAGTGGGAAGCAGCCGCATAGCACAGGGAGATCAGCTCAGTGCTTTGTGACCACCTAGAGGGGTGGGATAGGGAGGGTGGGAGGGAGGGAGACGCAAGTGGGAAGAGATATGGAAACATATGTATACGTATAGCTGATTCACTCTGTTATAAAGCAGAAAGTAACACACCATTGTAAAGCATTATACTCCAGTAAAGATGTAAAAAAAAAAAAAGGTCAGGGAGAAGGGAAGATATTACTAAACATGAACGCAGATTCATAATGTTTTTAATTACAAAAATGGAAAGCCATTAGATTAACCTTTCAATTTATTTTAAGGCCACCCAGGGTCAAAAATAAAATAATAATAAATGCTAAGCATATAGTAATGTTTCGATCCTTAGAAAAAGAGGCTAAGAAAGATGCCAACTAGGTTTCTCTTGAAAATTCAATTTTAAAAAATTCTAAGGGAAGTTCCTTAAAAGCATTGCACTGTTTAGTTCCTATATCATGATATATTACAGTTAGCTATTATAACTAAGTCTATGTAATTCATGTTTTCATAAATGCTGTATACCAATTAAATTTCTGTAAAACTGCCTAACATTTTCTTGCTGGGTTATATTTTAAGCAGACAAAATTCATTTGTAAATTAGTTTTCAACAGTTCTAAAAACTTAGCTTTATAATTCCTCTTCCACCTAATCTCTTTATAAAAAAGCAAGATTCTCTGTAACTCTCTACTTTACCTAACCCTATGGTTCTAAAACTTCTTGGGTACACCGATTACCTTGATAATCCCATCACTATGACATAGATCTGCACTGTTCTACAGTGTAGCCATTGGCCACACGGGGCTATTTAAATTTAAAATAATTAAAAGTAGATAAAATTAAAAATTCAGTTCCTCACATACAGTAGCCCCATTTCAGGTAATTAATAGCCACATTTGGCTCGTGGCTACCATACGGACATTCCCATCACTGCAGATAGTTCTATTGGGTAGCACTGATTAGATCATCTCCCGCCCCCGCCCGAAAAAAATATGCAAATATGCATACAATTTAAGTAGGATTAGGACCTGCCTAAACCTATGGCTTCCAGATTTAACCCTCCCCCTAACTAAAAAGAATTTCCTTCTTCCATGCATTTATCTTTCTTGGATTATATTTGATCCAATTGCATTTTCCCATGAGAAGTATTAAAGAAATATTTTTTACACTCACCAATTTCCCTCATTATTCCGAGCTTTGAATTTTCCTGATCCTATCATTCCACCCTAAGATTTGAATGGCAATCTTTAAGACAACTTCCAGAAAAAAATTTCTAAGAACTTTAAAGAAACCATGGCCCAGATTTCACAAAGATTTTAAAACCCTAGTTATGAAAAGCCTACAGTTAAAGACAAGGTGTCTCCTCCTTCCAGAGTCCATGAGAACCAGGTGGAAGCAATCTGAATTTCTAATTCTACTTAGGCAAAAATATATGGATTATAACTAATCCTTTAAAGTATTTATCTTCACATTAAAGTAAATATATTATTTTCAAACCAATATCGGTTGAAACTGATGAAAAAAAGGTAAGTTTAGATAATTGCTTTATATTGTTATTTTGTATACTCTTATATTTGAATATGAAAATATATATTTCTAAGAAACATTCCTTTTTAAGATTAAAGAGAGTTTATTAATTAGTTTCTGCTATAAACATTTATTAAAAGTACAATGTAAGGGCTTCCCTGGTGGCGCAGTGGTTGAGCGTCCGCCTGCCGATGCAGGGGACGTGGGTTCGTGCCCCGGTCCGGGAAGATCCTACATGCCGCGGAGCGGCTGGGTCCGTGAGCCATGGCCGCTGGGCCTGCGCGTCCGGAGCCTGTGCTCCGCAACAGGAGAGGCCACAGCAGTGAGAGGCCCGCGTACCGCAAAAAAAAAGAAAAAAAAGTACAATGTAAAAGAAAATTGCAATAAAAGCTATATAATTTGATTGCAAGGACATGTATGAATTAACGAGTTAACGTATATATAGATATGGGTAATAAGGTAAGTTGAAATAGGTGGATTCTGCAGTGAGCGTTGTTTTTAAAAGAAACATGTTCAAATTGTGCAACCAAAAGATATATCCAATAAGCTTTTCATACTGATTAAATTTAAGAAAATCTGCAATTCCCTGGAAGTAATAGGAAAGAAGAAAAATAGACATTTGGAAATCAGTATTTTTGAAAAATGCTTTCTGTGGGTAAATATAATATATACTTCTAAATACGATTAAAAAGGTGTTTTTTTTAACTATAAAAGTTCACTTTGTTGTGAAAAGTGTGGAAGATATGAATAGTGTATATAAAAAGTAACATGAAAACCACCCTTAATCTCACTGCTGAGAAACAATCATTATTAATATCTTGGTGTTTTTCTTTTCAGTTTATTTTCCATGTACATAGACACATATGTAATTATAAAATTATTTAAGCATGAGGAAAATATGTATAAATAGTATAAATAATAGAGTATCAATATTAAAATACATAAATACTAAAGTTAACTTACCTCTTTCTTTAAGATTTCGAAATAGCTTTGATGATCCTTTCCAAACTGGTGGTGTTTCTGATAGCATTTGATTTAATTCCTATGACATAAGGTATCATAATGCTGATTAACTGGTAAACCACTTACTTATAAAATAGACCAAAAATATTTAAATGCCTATGCAAAAAAATTCTCTGCTTAGAAGACGTGAAACATGACTGTATTTATACTATTTTATCTGTGGTTCATTCAACTGTAAAACCCAATATTTGCCCACAGTCCAAATGTAAAAATAAGTGATAAAGATGCTACATTAAATTCAATTAGAGCTACCAAAAATTTCAGATAAACTTAATAATTGGAGAAATACATATATATATGATAATCTAATTAAGATAAAACAGTGAATTTAAGTTCTGGAGCCAGTTAGAAAAGGATGGTTCCGTGGAAGCCACAGGAAAAGGTGGACTTCCTAATACAGGTCACGCATGATCACTGGGCTTCACATACTGTTTTCTGTAGCCCTCTTGGATTTAGGGGATTTTGTGGTAGATGAAGTAACTGGGCAACAGATTATGCTGGGAAAGAATGAAGAGTATTTTAATAGTGACTCAGAGAACGATGACATCAGATGAAGCGGGAGGAC
Source organism: Physeter macrocephalus (assembly GCF_002837175.3). Taxonomy (NCBI): domain Eukaryota; kingdom Metazoa; phylum Chordata; class Mammalia; order Artiodactyla; family Physeteridae; genus Physeter; species Physeter macrocephalus. The sequence continues at coordinate 102,689,866 of NC_041233.1, read as the reverse complement.
AGGGTGTTGAGTTATTGTGTCCACTGCTGCAATTTTTTTTTCTAATTTTAACTTAAATATTCAGTAAAGAATACACACTTCAGTTGCTGGTTAGCCAGCTTTTCTTTTTTTTTTTTTTAATCAAGCTGAGGGGTGACTAGTTTGGAAAATTTAAACATTTGATTCATTGCTCAGATACTAGAATGATTTTTGTATTTATTACACATACTGTGTTAAAAATAAGTGAAAATTATAATTAGGTTAACTGTGAAAAAATTATTAAAGGATTTGGTGAGATAACTTGAAATAATCTGAAATTTAAAAATTAGTCTGCTAAGTAACATACTGAAAAAACAATAGAAATGACTTCTTTTCCAGATCTGACTCTTGCTACTCAAAATGTAATTCCCCGGTGGCCCAGGCGTCACCACCGGGGAGCTTGTTAGAAATGCAGAATCTCAGATCCCATCCCTGGCCTCCTGAACCAGAATCAATTTTTAACAGGATCGCCAGGTGATTTTTATGCACATTCAAGTTTGAGAAGCACTTTAGACAAATCCTTCCTGATGTAGTTGTACCTAAAAAAGCTCTGTGACATTTATAAACCATCTTTTTCATTACAGAGCTGGGTTAGCAGGCAAATAAGGAATCTCTGGGATGCCCAAGGCCAGAGAGGTATTTTTAGGGGATTTATAGACACCCTGAAGCCTATCTGTGAATCCTTGCTCTCACTTCCTTCATAGTGTTATTTCTGCACTGCAGGTAACAGATGCCACCTGGTGCTCAGCAGTGTCTGACTAGGGTAGCAATTCACATACGACTAGTAATGAGAAGCTAGGATATTTAATGTTAAACAATAGTAAACTCATAAACATTTCTGTTAGAGCAGGAGATTAAAGAATATTAATATTTTGAGTACATTTTATATACTTTCATTTATACTGTCTCTATTATATAAATATTACCATCTCCATTTTAACTGTTCCCATGTTTTCTACTCACTTCTTCTATGTAAACTCAGCTAAAATTTAAGACCAAAAAAATCATAGCTACCTTTTACTGAGTGTCCCCTATATGCTTGGCAATGGGCTAATACATATCTCATTTAATTCTAAAAAATAATCCTCATTATGCATATTTTACTGTGTCTTAAAGAAGATAAGTAACTCACCGGGGATTATACAACTAGTAAATGACTGTCTAGATCCTTACTGACTCTAAGCAGTTTATTTTTGTAATAAGTTAGTTCCTTGTCTGGTCTAGAACATCCAGTTGACGCACTAATTTTGTTTTGTGTCAACTTCAGGGACTTTTTTTTCTTAATTTAATTTTTATTTTATATTGACATATAGTTGATTTACAATACTATGTTAGTTGCAGATGTACAGCAAAGTGAGTCAGTTATACCTATACATATATCCATTCATTTTCAGATTCTTTTCCCATATAGGTCATAACAGAGTATTGAGTAGAGTTCACTGCAGTGGAGGCTACAGACTTTTAAGTTTTATTAAAAACGGTATTTCCACTCAGGCGGGAATCTCTCTCCCCTCTCCCAGTGCCTACCTTATTCTCTTCTAGGTAGCCGTGCTGTATGATAAAGAATTTGATTGGCCTTTGTCCCTGGTTCCTGGGAGGAAGACTATATCCTTGCATCACACCAAAGTTTATGCTGAGGAGATGACTCAGGATGGGGGGCTGACCTTCCAAAACAACCCCGTGATTCAAGGGTTGGGGCTTTGAGCTAGCCCGACCTCTGGGGAGGGGAGAGGAAAGGGACTGGAGATTGAATTCAACCATGTGGCCAATGATTCCATCAATCACACCTATGCAATGAAACCCCCAATAAAAACTCTGGACACCAAACTCAGTGGAACTTTCAGGTTGGTGAACACATGGGTGTGCCAGGAGGGTGACATACCCTGATCCCTCAGGGAGGGGGCACAGAAGCTGTATGTGGAACCCTCCTATACCTTGCTGTATGTGTCTCTCCATTTGGCTGGCCTTGATTTGTTCCCTTATAATGATAAACTACAATTCTACGTGTAGAACGTTCCTGAGTTCTATGAGTCAGTCTAACAAATTATCAAACTTGAGGGGAGTTGTGGGAACTCTGAATTTGTAGCCAGTTGGTCAGCAGTGTTGGTGGTCCGGGACCCCTTGAGTTGCAGCTGGCATCTGAAATGAGGGCCACCTTTTTGGGAAATGGGTCCTTAAATCTGTGGGGTCTGATGCTAACTCTGGGTGATGAGTGTCAGAACTGTATTGCAGTATTGCAAGTAGGGACTAAATAAATATTTGCTAGATTGAATTCACTTACCTAGAATTACAGATGCCTTTTAAAGGCTTTATACAATTTTTCTGAGGACAATTTTTATAATTATATACATAATATATATGTTATAGGAAAATTAGTAAGTGCAGAAAATAAAACCAGATTGTAATCCAGGGACGAACCACAATTAAAAATTTTATTTAATCTCCTTTTAATCTAATTCTCTATCTAGGCATATTTATACAGTATTTTTGTCATTCTTGTTGCAAATATTAAATCATTTTCTGCATACTGTTTTGTAAATTACTCTTTGCATTAATATGTCATAAGCATATTTTCCTGCCAAATATTCTTCATTTTCATTTTAGTGGCTACACAGTAGTTGTCTATATCAGCAGTTCTGAAATGTAACTCTTTATACTCTTAAAAATTGTTTACCCAAAAGAGATATTGCTTATGTAGGTTATATCTATCAATATTTAATGCATGTGGAAACAGAAATGATACATTTTTAGAACACAAAAACACACAAGCACATATTCTATTAGTTCGCAGAGTGATGATGTCATCACTCATCATGCAGCCTCTGGAAAACTCCACTGTACACTTGTGAAAGAATGAGAGTAATAGAACAAGTACCTTCTCAGTATTATTATGAAAATAGTCTGGCTTCATGGACCCCCAAAAAGGTCGTTGCACGTTAAGAAAGACCAGTTTGTATTCTTTTGTAATTTGCTGTTTTACTCAAACTCATGTTTTTTAGGTCTATTCATGTTGATACACATATCTCTTGTGTATTTATTCACCTTAGCTCTATATTACTGTATTGTCCCTCATATACCTATTTCACATTCTTTTATTAATTCCTCTGACTGACATTTATATTGTTTCTAATTTTTTTAGGACTCCTGGGATAAGCATACAAGCATTTCTCTTGTAAACATATCTAGAAGTAGAATTTTTGATATGCATTAGATAGTGCGAAATTTCTCTCAAAAGAGACTACACACCAATCGACATTCTCACCCGACTCCCCCTTCTTCTTGTCCTTGCTAATTACTGGTATTGTTAGATTTCTAGAGCCTGCCAATCTGATGGGTGTGAACTAGCATCAGATCATTGGTTTAATTTGCATATCCCTGATTACTAGTAAGGTTGAGCTCCTTTACATATATTTATTGGCCCTTCGGGCTATGTCCACCCATTATTTTCTTGTTATCTTTTTTATATTGATTTACAGGAGTTCTATATGACTACAAGACACCTAGCCTTTTCTGTTAATAATGGGTTGGCCAAAAAGTTCGTTCTGGGGCTTCCCTGGTGGCGCAGTGGTTGAGAGTCCGCCTGCCGATGCAGGGAACACAGGTTCGTGCCCCGGTCCGGGAGGATCCCGCATGCCGCGGAGTGGCTGGGCCCGTGAGCCATGGCCGCTGGGCCTGCGCGTCCGGAGCCTGTGCTCCGCAGCGGGAGAGGCCACAGCAGTGAGAGGCCCACGTACCACAAAAAAAAAAAAAAAAAAAAAAAAGTTCGTTCTGGTTTTTCATAACTTAAGAAAACCCAAATGAACTTTTTAGCCAACCCAATATGTTGCAAGCATATTCTCCCATCTGTCATACGTCTTTTAACATTGTTGACACTGTCTTTTGGCGTGCCAAAATTTTTAATATTTGATTCAGCAAAATTTGCCAATAATCTCCTTTGAGTCCAGCTTTATATTTCTTATATATATGTACATATCACATTTATATATGCATACATCACATAAATATATATATATAAAAAAGTGTGCGGGACTTCCCTGGTGGTCCAGTGGCTAAGGCTCCATGCTCCCAATGCAGGGGCCCTGGGTTTGATCCCTGGTCAGGGAACTGGATCCCACATGCCACAACTAAGACCCAGTGCAGCCAAATAAATAAATAAATAAATTCTTAAAAAATAAATAAATAAAATAAAATAGCGTGCATGCATACATATACCAAGAGCTTTAACCTACCTGCTTGGAAAGTGACTTCCATGTTTTAGCAACTATAATAAACATAAAAAATTAGATAATACTTCATGTAATGTATATCAAAATTCAGTAACCATCTACAATCATAACTCATAACACTGACTTTTCTATCTAAAAGGCAAAGTTTTTTTTAATCTCAAGATTTAGACCTATGTATGTTATGCATTATGTGTTTGTTTCATGTACTATAAACTACTTAAATAACATCAGTGGAATAGAAAACACATTTTCCATAATCATTATCTTACTTTGGGGATTTCTGGATTTATAAAGTAAGTTAACTGACTCCATGTTAAACATCCTATGGGCTTAAAACACAAACACTGAGATTCATTAAACACTGATGTTAGAATATAAAATATTAACATAGAGAAATTATAATTTTAAGGTGTTACCCATGATCTCTGCTGTGTTAGTATCTCTGATTATACTTCAAAGGTCAGGTCTCTCTAGAGTGAAGGGGAAGGATAGGGGCAAAGAGAAAAAAAGATCAAGGAGAGAACAGGTAATGTGATAGAGAGACTCTTGGCCTGTTTTCCATTCTTCTCCCCTAAGAATGTCATAGTTGAATAAAATACCTGAGATCACTTTCTTTTTCTGATTTCTCCTCACATCCCTGAAGATCTCAAACACTATAAATCTTATAATATTAAAATAAATACATAGTCAACATTGCTGTTTCCTTGCTCACATTTGAACACTGTGAATATCTAATCCTTGTCCAAGAATTAGCTCCAGGTTTGTATGTGATTAAGTCCTATAATACAGCCGCATTAGGAACTAGTAAATATCAACTATTTTAGCTACATTACAATAATGACAACCAATAATTTTTCTACATGGCAATGCGGCCATTTCTGTATAGTTAACCATAGCTAACGTAAACAATGTATCAAATTCAAGATTATAAGACAGGCATGTTTTGCTTAACTTTCTCTTTTTTAAGCGATGTAATAAGTCATTTTAAGATCAAAAGGGAAAAACTATGTTCTAAAATTTGGCAAACTGATTTTTATGAAGATAGTTTTCTTCTCTATGTAGCAACAACATCCTTTCTTTACCCAAGACAGTTTATATGCAAACATGTAATCAAGTTTAAAATCAAGATTGTAATCAAGATTAAAATCACAGGTCTATACGGTAGAATTCAGCATTTAACCTTAATTATACTTCACACATTCATTTCATAGACATCCTCCTTTACACAATGAACACAACAATGTAAATGATATTTATTATTCTGTTGCTTTTGAAATATAGCAGTAAGAAAAGAAGAAAAATAAATGGTACAAAAGTACATGCACATGCTCTTATGCAATGTTCAGAAGCTATTTGTCAAAAGAGGAAGTTAGACACTCTTGAGTTTTGTAGGGTTTATGAGATTTCCAGGGTAAATTATTCACAAAAGACATATTCATTCTGCCGGATATGTCACCATGTTCAGTATTATTGGCTTTTTTTTTTAATAAGACTAAAGAGCCATTAAGATTGTTCTTCAAAGGATTTTCTGATTTTCTAAATTCCTTATTTCACATGAAGTTACTGCATATATAAATATAAGGTGAAGAGGGACTTCATTCTTTTGGATATATTTTATTTCTTAAGCTATAGGTTGATGTTTTCATTATATTTTTAATATTTTTATGTATGTCTGAAATTTTTTAACTTAAAATTAAATTAAAATTAAATAATACTTGAAGTTATATGAAAATAATTACTTAGTTCTAGATGAACAGTTTACCTCTTAGGTTCTATTTAAGTGGGTAAAACAAGAAATTTTCTTGATTTCAAACACAAAGTTACAATCAACAATCAGATGTATATCTCAACTGACATTTATTTGAGCTATAATTATTAAGCAAATGTTTACATAGCATACCATTTTCGTGTTGATGTTGCCATAAAATTATATTAAAGATTTTAAAAAATAATGGTTATGAATTCAAGTGATAATGATGATGATGACAATGACAGCTAGCAATGTCTATTACGTGCTTGTTGCATGTCAGGTATTACACTAAACATAACTGATATCATCCAATCCTTAAAAAACCTCATAATCCTGTTATTTGTACTTTTATAAATGAAGAAACAAAAGATTAAATAACTTAGGTTCTCAAAGCTCATAAATGAATGCCAAGGTCTAAACACAAGTCAAATTTCAATATGCTATTTTGATATGTATATGATTTCATATTCAGTCTATGAAGCATATTTTCTTTTTTGAGGTAAATATTTCTTTTTAAAACCCTACAGTTTTAAAAAAGTTTTTACAAATATCTTGATCTTTAGTTACCATTCTTAATTATGTCTTAAAAGTGTTGGTTAGAAATTAACTGATATTAATTTGTGGTTGTCAAATATCCTGTGTTTATAGTGGAAACCAGTTTTTTCCCTGCAAGTGATAGTTTTGGAATATCTAGCAACAGAATCACAGCTAAAATTATTTCCAAAAAGCAAAAATCCAACAGTAGGCTTCCAGTGAATACATTATGAAGATAAAAATAAAGAAAATAATGAATTTAAAAATTTCAAACTATGAAATTTTAAATCAGTAAGCATTACTTAAAGGATAACTTCTCAAATATGTTTGACAACAGTTACAGAATTTGATGCAAAAGTACCATTTGATATTGTAAGAGATATATTAATAGTTTTATCAAATCTATACTAAAATATAAAAATCCACACTGTACAAAAACAATTAAACAAAAATGTAAGGAACACGTATATACCTACTTACGTATAAGGGTCCTTTCTATGTACAAAGTCCCTACACTCAGGAAACGTACAATATTATAGGAGGACAAAAAATACAGAAACAACCAATTCCAAGGCAGAATATGGTTATCTGGCACATGGTAAGTACTCAATAAATATTTCTTGAAGGAAGGGGGAGGGAGGGGGGAGGGAACGGGAACCAAAAAAGCATAGAGAGATACAATTCTTACCACAGACTTCAAATTCTCCAAAAAAAGAGCCCTATTTAAACTCTAGCCTTTTGTATCGCTACTGTCACCTTTATTCTCCTACTATGCCACCTCCCTGGGCAATCTCATCCATACACATTGCATTAATTACCAATCATGTACAGATGAATCCCAAACACATACCTCTTCCCAGTCCTCCCCCAGGTCTCCAATGGAAATAATCCAAAGCGTCAAAAATTAATTCATTAAAAGCTAATGTGTGAAGTAGCCAATTTGTCAAATTACCGAAGATTGAATTTTTTGAACTTTTATACATTTTTCTTTCACCTCACAGTTACCTTTTTTGTTGTTGAGAATGCTTAAGATCTGTTCTCTTAGCAAGTTTTAATTATACAAGACTGTACAATATTATCAACTACAGTCACCATGCTATCCATTAGACTTTGAGGATTTATTTTAAGTTTGGTTTTGCCATAACTCTATCTCTGAAGAAGAGATGGCTATAATTGTTCTAACCTAACTTAAGGCATTCATTTGACAGTTCCAAGCAGATTATCAAACAACTAGTTATCTGGTAGGTTGATTTTCAGTGAGTTGAAATCAATGATCAAGAGCCAGGTCCTACTGCCTCCTTGATATCTCCTCTTCTACAAATCTGAGGCATTTAACTACATCATGTCCAAAACTGAAGTTGTGATTTTTCCCTTTAACGCCAGTCCCTACTGCCATCCATCCAGTTAAGCCAACCAGAAATCTTTAGTACTCACTACTCCATCATTACCATTGCCACCACTGTTAGAAGCTTCTGATGCTTGGACAAGAGTCTCCTCTCTGATCTGCTCATGGCCACTCTGGACCTCTGTAATCTGTCTCCACCCTGAGATCTTTCAAAACACAATATAATCATGGCAGGCACCTGTTGAAAACAAGACAACAGGCCCAAAATGGAGTTGCCTATGCTAAGCCCCATGTCACCCAACTGAGACTTAATTACAGTGTCAGTTCTCTCCCACATGGAATCTTAAACCAGTCATCAGGAATCACCTGATCAGCACCAGTTAGGTCATCTGTCTGATAGACCCCTACCATCTCCTGAAGGCAAGTGACCTCACGATAACCAACCTGCATTTTTTTGCCTAACATAACTTTCTTGTTCCTGCTTCCTTCTGCCTATAAAAGGCTTTTCATTTTGTACAGCTCCTCAGAGCTCCTTTGTATCTGCTAGACTGTATGCTGCTCAATTCATGAATCGTTGAATAAAGCCAATAAGATCTTTAAAATTTACTTAGTTGAATTTGGTTTTTTAATACACCAAATTCTCCTGCAGCTTAAACCACTATCACAGTTTTCCATTACTTTTAGGATAAAAACAAAAATGTTTAATATCAGCTTACAGACTCTGAATGATTTGGCCCTACCCATATTCCACATACCATATTCCTCCTTGCTCTCTGCACTTACAGCCACCCAGATCTTTTTTCCACTCCTCAAATGTATCACACTCCTTCTTGTCACGGCACCTCAGCACACGCTGTTTCTTCTGCTGAAATTCTCCACTCCCAATTTCCCATTTACCTAGCTAGTTCTTATGATTCATATTTCATGGTGATATTTCTTTCCCCAAGGAAGATTTCTCTGAGCTACCTGACTAGGTCACTTCTCAAAAATACACTCTCATAGAATCAAGAAACTTTCTTTCAAGGCACTGAGTTATAATTTGTTGTTTATATGTAAATTTTGTTGATCAGTGTTGGCTTCCTCCACCAGACTGCAAGCACCATGAGGGTGGAGAACATTTACCTTTCGTTCCCCTCACCACTGTATCTCCAGTACCTAGTGCAGTGCCTGGCATTTGATAGTTGTCCTTGACTACATGTCATTTAATATTCTGTGAGATGAAATGGGAAGGGTACATAAAAGCACTTCTGCTGCCTTCCAAAGTACTATGGTTGTCTTGAGAAGAAGTACTCTGTGATTATTTATTTGAGTTGTGAACTGAACTAGTTCCTTTTTTTCATGGAACCCAATTTTTACTTGAAAGAATAACTGACAGACAAATTATGGTTATTTAGACCTGGGTATTTGGCAGACATTTTTGTACAAATGAACAAAGTTGCTTCTCGCTTAAAGAAAACTGACAGTATTTGCTGTTAATAACATTTGAGATTTCAAGTAAAAATCAGAATATTGGAAAACTTGTATACACCACAAATTTGACAGCTTTCCAATAAGTAAAAACTTTTCTGATGAGATTATGACAATATTAGTGAATGTGATTTTTAAAAAATACTGTTTAATGAGATATGTCAACATTTGGAAGATCTGCATAATTTAATAAACCAACATTCTCCAGTTGATGTTGCAAGATTATATAAGGGAAAAAGATCCATTCAAAGTGCAATGTAGGCCAATGTATTTGAACAAAACAGATAACAAAAAAGTTTCAAAGTCCACATTGCAACTAAACTTTAAGAAACTACCATTAGCCAAGTATTGATACAGTACCAAAGAAGAATATCTACAATTATCTAAAAGGCTACTGAAATACCCTTCCGTTTTCCTACTTCTATATTTGTGAGGCAGATTTTGTTTAGATACTTCCTGAAAAACAATACATTGCAACAAATTGAACACAAAAGCAGATATGAGAATCCAGATGGCTTCTATTAAGTCAGACATTAAAGTAACTTTGCAAGAATGTACATAATGTCCCCAAATTTGAGAACCACTGCTCTAACACATGGAAAGGTGAAAAACAATTAACTTATATTTACACTGCAGGAGCCATGACATATTCAGAAGAGATATGGGAAGAATTTTTGTCCAGGTCTAACTGGAGCCAGCCCTCTTGAGTTATTCTGTTTAGACTGGATATAAGAACTGACTTGGCAGAGTAAGAACCTATTATAAAGCATAAGGTAGTGTTTAGTTGGATGTACTGAAAAAGAGGAAACAATAGAAATTTCTGAAAACAGAAAAGATACCAGTAGGAGTTGATAAGAAATATTAGTCTGGTAACATTGTAGAGCATAGTATCTTTTGAAACACCACATTGCTTGCGTAGTTGTTCTGAAAACTTATACTGCTCCACATTTTTACAAACTAGAGACAAGAGAAAAATCTTATAAAATTATTGAGATAACTGAAGAAATATACTTACATTTGGGCTCATCTGTTGTAACAGCCAAAATAAAATCATATGGAGTCATGAATAACTGCCCTTCACATTCTACAGAAGCAAACAAACGAAATCGCCTTTCCCGAGATGTTGCATAGAGATCTAGGTCTTCAATGTCTGTTCTGCCAACAGCAACCTAAAGTAAAGAAAGCAAGGAAGTCTGGACTGTGTGAAGTGACACCTCCTTTTAGAAGATAAATGTTTTCAATTATGTTGATAGTGAATTAACAGAATAAATGAAAAAGTGTGAAAATATTATCTTCTGGAGAACTTAATCATATTATAAATAATTACCCACATGGATAAAATGAACTAATGTTCAAAAGATCCTACAATGAATATCATTAACGTTCTGAAGACTTTACACTGGCACTTTGAAGGACCTGTGATTTATTTCTTCAGTTTCAGTCTCAGAGAACATTAAATTTCTGACCTAGTAGTTTCTTCAGAAGGAACACCAACACTTGCTGAATGCCTACTATGTACTCTCTCTATAGGCTTATTTATTTAATCAGAACTCTTTTCATTGTAGTCTATTAATTTTCTAAAAGAAGAAAGGGAAAGCGTGATAGGCTGTTCATGGCGACCACTAAGGAAACCACTTAGTGGTAGAGCTTAGATTCGAAGTGAAGTTGCTAAGTCTAGATCACTACAGTAGAGTTACCACCAATGTCCACTCTGAATTCTACCTAAGGTTAAGATGAGCAGAATCAAAAGAGTGTGTGTATATGGGGGGAAGGGGATCTCCTTTTGTCTTACTGAAAGATCTTTCCTTGTAGATAAATAATTTCTCACTATTATTTATTTTCTCTCTGAACTATAAAAAATCTTTTAATAAAATGATTTTTTCCTGATTCCAAAAGCGATGCATAGTTACTATATATAATTTAGAAGACAGAATTTAAAATTTTATAGACATAATTGTTTTTGTTTTCTTTTTTGGCAAAAAATGGGGGTTATACTACGCTGTTCAGTAATCTGATCCTTTTTACTTATTAACGCATTTTTGACCAGAGACATATATTATGGCTACAAAATCCTCCAGTCAATAATGTGTTAATATATCATGTGTCATTTTTCCATGTCACTAAATAGTCTAGTAGACCATTTTTAGAAACTATATAATATTTAATAGTAAATGTTTGTAGCCTAACACAATTAATGAATTCTAACTGGTTGACTATTTAGGTAATTCATAGTACTTTACTATTATAAAACAATGTTATAATGACCAGCCTTGAAAATATTTAAATATATCTACAAATAGTTCCTTGGGGTAAACTCCTAGGAGTAAACTTGATTGGTCAAACAAAATCATTTCATACATATTATCAAACTACCTCCAAGGAGTTTATAGCAATTTACATGACTAGCAACAATATAAAAATTATATTTTCACACATTTCATAAAAAATTATTTTATATCAGAAAAAAATTCTTATTTAGGATGACAAGCTTAATCTCTTTACTGTCTCTTCTATGTCTACTAAGTCACTATGAAAATTATGTACAAATTGTCAAAATTATTTAAACATCTAATATTTTGAGAAGTTGTATCAAACAAACCATAAGAACTTTCAATAAGGAAACTACATTTTGTATTTCTAAGTTACACCTTACTAAATAAAAAGCCAGGCAAATGAGTAATCTTTTTCCACTGTTCTGAAGACTAAGACTTTTCAAAACATTACAGAAGTAGTCAAATAAAAAATTAAAAAGGAAAATTTTAATGCCATTTTTTAGTGGTGTGTATAAATAGGGAGAATCTACAATCTCAGCCCTTAAGGAATATACAATCTATACGGAGGGACAAAATACTACTTGGAGAGACAAAAGGTACAAACATGGAAAAGAGAATAAGTCAAGTTAGAGAAAACAGAAGAAAAGCACAATAGATTGAGGTTAATATGAAGCTTCAGGAAGAAGAAAATATGAATTTTAATGTCAGGAAGAGATATGAGCATTCTAGGTTTACATGGCATATTTGAAGATGGTAATAGTCTTCCTGGAACAGAACATTTGCATTCATGTAAAAGGGTAGGTAAATTGATAACAATTCCTGAAGGCAAGACTAAAGCACCAGGATTTAATCTGATAGAAAGCAAATGGCTTTAGGAGATTCTTAAGTGGAACAATGACACAAAGAAAACGGTGCTTTAGAAAGATAAAGCAACCTGGTACCAGACATAAGCTAGCTCAGCAGTATATTAATAGCAATATCAGGTAATCCATTTGTATTGGGAAGTTATTTTGGCTCTACCATGGGTAAGGAGACACTCAGTCACTCAGTGTCAATAACAAGCGATAATCTCCCTGAATATTCCTCAGGGATCAATCTACCATCTTAAGTCCCCTTCTGCATATATATCCCAGCGGTTTCTTCTTCCTCTTTGGGCAGGGAAACCAATACTGTCTGTGACCACAGTTTACTCTCCTGCTATCTTCTTGCTAAGCCATTTCCTTGGACCCAGGTGGCCCCAATCAACCATGACTCATCTCCACTGAATTTCCTGGAGGACCACTGAGTGGGGAGCATTCCCTGTTTCTGCACCACAATCTGAAGTCATGCTTCAATCTAATATCCAGAACCACAATTTTTGCCTATTTCCTATGACCTAATATGGACTTGATCTGTGACTTCTGCCCTTATCTGGTGCTGCCATTACTGCTCATGAGATGCCTGTGTTTTCTCATCAAACTTTCCTTCCTTAAGCCCAGTCCCAGCACGCCAAAGCTGCTTGACCACTGCAGCTGGGAATCTGATCCACCCGTGAGCTGATGCTGACAACTCCTCTTTCTCCTTAATGTCTACTAACAATCAATTAATGAAGCCTGTTGTTCTCCCTCTAATGTCTCACATCCACCCAGTGTTACTACCTTTGTTTAAGCACTCACTACTTCCCTAAAATTTTACAGTAATGGACTATGGTTTTTGCCTCTAATCCATCCTATATTAAGAGAAAGAAAGAAGAAAAAGGCAGAACTGTGGAATAATTTGTATTCTTTAAACACCCAAGGAACGGTATCAGAAGAAATCTGAGTTCAAGGCTGTCATTAAAACTCCACTGTATGTATGAGTTCTACCTCTTGTTGCTTAGCAAAGGCATCCATCCTTTTTGATAATGGCACTAGGTGCCTACTGGTCTATTTATCACCTTAAAAGAAGATGTGGAGAGGAGTTTGGGAATGGTTTGTGCCCCAGACAAAAAAATATATACCCTAAAAGGGAAGAATATGATTTACATATAAAAGAGATAACCAAAGCCTTGGTGCTTAAATGGGCTCCCTGCTACTGCAGTTGTGTTGCTTCCTCCATTGCCTCTGATCAATTTAGTATAATAAATCACATAGTGTAATAATACACCCGGGCACTGTTCAAATGAACCATGGACTTGTAGTAAGTAAAAAACAATTTTCTCATGAGATCACAGTAAACCGGCCTGGTCCTAGAACAGTCTAGTTATCATCAACTGGGAGGACTGAGCTCATCTGGCTGGAGTACGGGATGGGATAGAGAGCAGAACAGGAAATCAATACTTGGGTTGTTTTTTTTTTTTTAATTAATTAATTAATTAATTTAAATTTTTGTCTGCACAGGGTCTTCGTTGCAGTGCTCGGGCTTTCTCCAGTTGAGGTGAGCACACAGGCTTAGTTGCTCCACGGCATGTGGGATCCTCCTGGACCAGGGATCGAACCTGTGTTCCCTGCATTGGTAGGTGGACTCCCAACCACTGAGCCACCAGGGAAGCCCCTGAGTTGGTTTTCACACTTTCTGTTCTCTTACACTGACTGATTTGCCTGCTCGTACTCAAATGCCATACTGCTTTAATTGCTATAGCTTTTGATTATGTTTCTGACATTAGGTAAAGAAAGATTCCATCTTATTGTCAATCTTTTAAAAATATTTGTGCTGATTGATATGCCATTTTTCTTCTAAGTGAACTGTGAAATTAAGATGTCAAATTCTGTTTTAAAAACCCCACTGAGGGACTTCCCTGCAGTCCAGTGGTTAAGACTCCACAATTCCAAGGCAGGGGGCATGGTCAGGGAACTAAGATCCCACAGGCCACGCAGCGTAGCCAAAAAAAAAAAAAAAAAAAAAAAAATCCCACTGATATTTTGTTTGGGAGGACATTGAATTTTGGTGTAATTTAGGGTGACTTGATTTTTCCCAACTGGGAACACGGATGTCTATTTACTCAGGTCTTCAACTACATCTTTCAGTAAAGTTTTACAGTTTTCTCATATAAGTTTTAAAAAAATTTTGGTAGATTTACTCATACATTTCATAGTTTCTGTGTAATTGTGAATGGAACCTTTTATTGCTATTACATTTTCAATTGGTTATTTCTGATGAATGGGAAAGCTACTGACTAGTAATTTGCTTTGTATCCAACTAACCTTACTAAATTCCTTCATTAATCTTAATAACTTTTTTCTTGGATTTTCTAGGTAGATAATCATAAGTTCTTTCAAAATAGTAACAGTTGTAACTTTTACTTTTTAATATTTAAACCTCATCTTCATTGTCTTAATTACTAAAGGTTTAAGTTTCTAAAAATGATGTTGAATACTATCAGGAATATTAAGCATTCTTGTCTTGTTCCATAGTTTGCAGAGAATGCTTTTAATGAATTGCCATTAAATGCAATGTTTACTATTGGTTTTGATAATTATCTTCCACCTTAAATCAGGAATGGGTGTTTACCTAGTCTCCTTTGGTCACTGAAAATAAATGAGTTTAGAATTAGAATGGTCTTTAGAAATCATTTGGTCCTCTTGTTTTTTTACCTTTCTACCAGAATAACAACATAAATATGCTCCCCTACCAAAAATTAAAATGTGTTGGGCAAGTAGAAGCATAAACAGAAATCCCCAAACAAAAACTCAAAAGGAATTGGACAAAACTCTATACTATTTACATTATCTTTTAACTATTTTTGGTTTCCAAGATGAATATTTAACATCAACTACTGACCTAATGTGAATTCATTCATTCAGCAGACACTTGGTGTGTGCCTACTACATACAAATGAATTAATTATAAAATAATTAGTCAGTTGGAAGATAACTTTATCTAAAACTATTTTAGGGACAAATATAAATAAATAAGCTTGGTTTAATTATGTCTAACTACTTTCAAACCTTTCAGTTGTCTACATGCCTCTTTCTCTGCAGTTTATGAACAGACTATTTTCTTAATGAATGCTCTAATGGCACAGATGAAGAATAATTTTTTTTTTTTTACTGTGGTAGAGTTCTAACCAAGTTAAACTTTACAGTGTTTTGGAGGTAGACAAGGAGCAGCGGTCCATGAAGGTCAGCTGAGGACACCTGACCTGACCTACTAGAATCTCTGAGAAAAAGGAGAGCTTCAGGCCAGTAGACCACCAAAGGTCAGAAGGAACTCAGACCTTTAAAAGATTCAGCTTTGCTTTTGAACTTTCCAAAGTTTAAAAAATCTAAACCTTCTGAAGTTATTTTAACATCACTACTATGAACACTCAGAAACAAGAACCAATAAATAAAGGTAGAAAATGATACTCAAACTGGTTTTCTAATCCTCTTGGCAATGACAACGATCCTGTATCATGTTAATGTTCTGAGCCTTTCAAAAAAAAAATACAACCATTTCCCTCGAGCATACTGGCCTGAATCTGTGGGTATAATCCTTACATTACAAGGAGCAGGTTAATTACACCTGTATTCACTGGTCGATCTACTTTAATACCTTGTTTGCTCATCTAAATCCAGTGTATCTTGGTAATTCCCTTAGGACTCCGCCCTTCCACTGCAGGGGGCCCGGGGGCCCAGGTTCAATCCCTGGTCAGGGAACTAAGATCCCGCATGCTGTGCAGCAAGGCCAAAAAAGAAAAAGAAAAAAAGAAAAATA
>NC_041233.1:102666589-102671952 GCF_002837175.3 Physeter macrocephalus | reverse complement strand
TCGCCGCAACTAGAGAAAGCCCATGTGCAGCAACGAAGACCCAACGCAGCCAAGAAAAAAAAAAAAAAAAAAAGACATTGTTAAAAAAAAGAGAGATTGAATTCAATTAATATTACTTGTACCTTGAATTCAGGTTTTCCCAGTTTTTTGTAAGAACCAGAGTCTTTATTGTGAGAACCTGATACTGAAATAGCGTCCTTGACTCCTCTTCCTCTCACCATCTGAGGCTGAAGATACTTAAGGACTATTTGTGGTTGCTTCGCATCAGTCTCTGGAACCAATCCTGTCTCAAGTTGGAGGTGTCCAGAGACTTTAAGGCCAGAGATTTGGGTGGTGGTGTCTGTCTTGTTCTGGGACCAGGAACTGAGCTCCTGATTTGATTCCTATC
Organism: Physeter macrocephalus; assembly: GCF_002837175.3. Taxonomy (NCBI): domain Eukaryota; kingdom Metazoa; phylum Chordata; class Mammalia; order Artiodactyla; family Physeteridae; genus Physeter; species Physeter macrocephalus. Next base: position 102,671,564 of record NC_041233.1, on the reverse strand, counting down.
ATCAGAATCCATCCTTTATTTCCCAGTTCCAGTACCTGATTTCCTACCTGTGCCTAAGACCTTCTTCCGATCCTTCAGTAGCTCCCCTGCAACTACAGCACGTGCTAAGCTCCCCATTCCAGTGCTTGGTATTAAGCTGCTACTTACCAGGTCTCCCTGATGCCGCATTCTAGACTCTCTCTGCTACAGAGATCCACTAGTTATCAACAAATTCAGTGGCTGCCTACTGCTAGAACTTCATGAAACCAACTAAGCTAATCCTAACCAAAGTCTAGTCATAGCCTGTTGATAAAAACAAGAATGAGTCAAACTTCACTCTGTGCCTGGAATGAGCTCTGGGTACTGTATTGGTCTCTGAGCAATGGCCAGCTCCAGCAATATTTTAGATCAACTTCCGTTTCCTGCTCAGCTTTTCAGTTTCTCTGGAGGTGAGCCCTGATACCTCTGCAGCTATTGCCAAGGAGATGAATCTCTGCTCCATATCAAATGGTCAATGTGATTCTTTTAGTCAGACGCTTAGGAAAGCGACCTGCAAGAAAACTTGTGCTGCCACACCCTCTCTACTATATAAGATGCCACTTGTACTCTTTCCTCCCCATTCATACTGTGCTGCAATTACCTGTCTACATATGATTAACATAGTGCCTGGCATATCTAAGAGGCTTGGTAAATGTTTATTGTGTGAATGAATGAATGCTTGTGGATGAAAAGATCATTGGGAACTGGATAATAAATAGCCAAAGGGATACTGAGTGTGGGTCAGGTGGCAGTGAAGGACAACCAGAAGAGAGGCTTCTGATTCCAATCTGGGAATCTAGACTGAGATAATAAAAGAGAACCTAAAGCTTTAGTAAGAAAGGTACCACATTATAACTTAGGTGTATCCATCTTTTCCAAGTTGTTTAAACATACCATTTTCATAACTAATGTTGGTAATTGTTTAAGTTATCTATTGTAATAAGAAGGCTTATGGGATTTATTTTTCATTTTGACTGTTTTTTATTTTAATAGAGTAAAAATTCCAGTATAACGAATCTCTTCTTAAGTGTAGATTCAGGCAAAAGTATTAATAACTTCTGGCTTAAGTCTTGAAATTTGGAGCTCTCAATTCTCAGGCACTCCTGCCAAGTGACTGCAAAATATAAAAACTGGGTAATTCAATTTTTTCTTTTTTTTCATATTTAGATTTTAAAACAGGGTTCCACGTACTTAACTTTTTAAAGTAATTACTGATACTAGGTATATATTACTTCTGTTGCCTTCTTTCAGTTACACATTACCAATTTTCTCCTACAGTAAAGAATAATTTTTGCTTCCATGATATCTTTCCAAAAAGGACAGTAAAATTCACAAATTCTAGCTTCTGACTACAGGAATAACAACAACAACAAAAATGGACAGTATAACTGGTGAGAATTTTACCAGTATATGAATTAGGCAAGGCCAGAAAGAGAAGAATATAGCTTTTCACATTTAACTGAATACTGGGAGTTACAACATAGAAGAAGGTGCTTGTTTATCATTAGAGAAAAAAACAAACATAAATATAATTTGAAAGAGATTCAAATTTGGTAGATTATCCTTTTTGCTACATGGAGGACTGACTGCAAGAGGGGGCAGCAGTGGAGGGGCAAGAAGCCAGAACAGGAAACATGTAGAAGATGTAGCATACGATTTATTTGGCAAAATCCTGAACCAAGTACAAGACCCAGGCTGGGGACCTTAGCCAAGAATATGTGATACACAGGGGTTCAAGCAGCAGGCAAATTCGCTGAAGTCTACTATTCAAAGAAGAGATGAGTAGACCAAGTCAGAGGAGCCTGAGTTCAGGAAGAAGTTTAGCTCCTTGAGAAACGGCATGATGTCACTGAGGGATAAAATAGAAATCCATAAGATTGGGGCTAAATCACAGGGATGAGTTACATTAACAATGTTAAAAGTGGTCAATTGGCCAGTAATCTGAAGCTTATTATATTCTCCTGTTGGTTTTAATGTCTGTGGTGAGGTTGAATCTACTGGTGGGCAGTTAGGTGAGCTTTCATACCAGGAGAATATAGGAGACAAGCGTAGCTAACAAAGTTAATTCACCTTCATCAAAAAATAATTCATTTCCCTTCTCAGTGATTAAGGCCCTCACCAACTACTCCTTTCTCCACTATATTAGAGAGAGTAAGCTAAATTCCTCAAATGTAATGGCTCATACACAAAAGAAGTGTGTTCATTTCTCTCTCATAGGAGCCCCGAGAAGACACGCTAGGACTGGGGTCAGGGTGGGATCAGGGAGCTGTGCTTCACACAGTCATTCAGACCCAGGGTGATAATGACTCTGCCACTGTCATCCAAGGTGGGGGCCGGTGGCAGGGAAGAAGTCCACGCGACTAGGACTAGAAGAGGCATAAATCACTCCTGTTCATATGCAATCACAGAGAACTTAGTCACATGGCCACACTTAGGTGAAAGAGATGATGGAAAATGAAGAACTGTGTATCCACAATCCTAACAATTATGGAGAGAGAAGAGACTACAGTCAAGAGCTTGCAGTCTCTGTCACAACTTTGGGTGACAACATCAAGGACTCATGGAATATAAAGCATGAGGGAGAAAAACATTAGAATTACTAGGTTTAACAATGCTCAACATCATTAATCATTAGAGAAATGCAAATCAGAACTACAAAGAGATATCATCTCACACCGGTCAGAGTGGCCATCATCAAGAAATCTAGAAACAATAAATGCTGGGGAGGGTGTGGAGAAAAGGGAACCCTCTTGCACTGTTGGTGGGAATGTAAATTGATACAGCCACTATGGAGAACAGTATGGAGGTTCCTTAAAAAACTACAAATAGAACTACCATACGACTCAGGAATCCCACTACTGGGCACACGCACTGAGAAAACCAGAATTCAAAAAGAGTCATGTACCAAAATGTTCAACCTAGGGGTAAGATGGGAATAAAGACACAGACCTACTAGAGCTGGACTTGAGGACATGGGGAGGGGGAAGGGTAAGCTGTGACAAAGTGAGAGAGTGGCATGGACATATATACACTACCAAACGTAGGGTGGATAGCTAGTGGGAAGCAGCCGCATAGCACAGGGAGATCAGCTCAGTGCTCTGTGACCACCTAGAGGGTGGGATAGAGAGGGTGGGACGGAGGGAGACGCAAGAGGGAAGAGATATGGGAACATATGTATATGTATAACTGATTCACTTTGTTGTAAAGCAGAAACCAACACACCATTGTAAAGCAATTATACTCCAATAAAGATGTTAAAAAACAAAACAAACACACACAAAAAAACACAAAGACTCGGAGAGATTCACTTCCAAAACAAACAATATCTATAGGATTAAAAGCCTCATGGGAGGTAACACTTCTAAACAACCTTCACCAATTTTTCAGGAAATACTAAACTGCTGTGATTCACTTAGATTGACAGTCTCACACATTTTATTGTCTGTATACTGTATCTCTCTTTCCAAAGTACAGTCACTATTGGCTTGAAATCTAATGCTGTCTGCACTTTCACTCTCCATAGCTTTGTTCTTCCAAATCTGGCAAAATGCTGCTATAACCTCCTGACCTTTTCACAGAACACTGTAATGAGATTAAGAAGACATTGGGTCTGGTCCTCCATCTTGAATGTTGAGAGATGTCGAGAATAAACATGTTTTCTACTCCACATCCACAAACTTACCCACCTTATCTAGGGGAGGTTGAATAGTAATTACTGTCCGACAGCTTAATTTACAAACACTGAATTGAACCACCTACAGGTAAAAAGATCATGGTCTTCAAATTTTTTACTCTACAATTATAAAACTACATTATTCCTAAACTAAATTTGGTGACAGAGATTACTCAAAATATCCAATTAAAGTAAGTAAAAACTATAAATCTAAACTCTAAGTAACAGAAACAAATAAAATATAAAATTAACTGAAAATTAATACACATATATAAACTTAAATTTTAAATTCTAAGAACTTCATTTCTTTCATTAATAAAGAACAATTCGAAGCTTCCCTGGTGGTGAGGTGGTTGAGAGTCCGCCTGCCGATGCAGGGGATGCGAGTTCGTGCCCCAGTCTGGGAAGATCCCACATGCGGTGGAGCGGCTAGGCCCGTGAGCCATGGCCCCTGAGCCTGCGTGTCCAGAGTACTCCACAACGGGAGACGCCACAGCAGTGAGAGGACCGCGTACCACAAAAAAAAAAAAAAAAAAAAAGAACAATTCATTGTGAAAATAAAGTATCATCAAACTTCAAATAATGAAACTACAGCATGTGTGATTTTTCACAAATATTACTTTTTAGAAAAAATTTAAAATTTTATTTATTTTTTTTATACAGCAGGTTCTTCTTAGTCATCAACTTTATACACATCAGTGTATACATGTCAATCCCAATCTCCCAATTCATCACACCAGCACCGCAACCACCCTGCGGGCTTTCCCCCGCTGGTGTCCATACATTTGTTCTCTACATCTGTGTCTCAATTTCTGCCCTGCAAACCGGTTCATCTGTACCATTTTTCTAGGTTCCACATATATGCGCTAACATACGATATTTGTTTTTCTCTTTCTGACTTACTTCACTATGTATGACAGTCTCTAGATCCATCCACATCTCAACAAATGACCCAATTTCGTTCCTTTTTATGGCTGAGTAATATTCCATTTTATACATGTAACACAGCTTCTTTATCCATTCATCTGTCGATGGGCATTTAGGTTGCTTCCATGACCTGGCTATTGTAGATAGTGCTGCAATGAACATTGGGGTGCATGTGTCTTTTTGAATTATGGTTTTCTCTGCGTATATGCCCAGTAGTGGGATTGCTGGATCATATGGTAATTCTATTTTTAGTTTTTTAAGGAACCTCCATACTGTTCTCCATAGTGGCTGTATCAATTTACATTCCCACCAACAGTGCAAGAGGGTTCCCTTTTCTCCACACCCTCTCCAGCATTT
>NC_041233.1:102664792-102666286 GCF_002837175.3 Physeter macrocephalus | reverse complement strand
GATTAATCCTTTGTCCGTTGATTCATTTGCAAATATTTTCTCCCATTCTAAGGGTTGTCTATTCATCTTGTTTAAGTTTTACTCTGCTGTGCAAAAGCTTTTAAGTTTCATTAGGTCCCATTTGTTTATTTTTGTTTTTATTTCCATTACTCTAGGAGGTGGATCAAAAAAGATCTTGCTGTGATTTATGTCAGAGTGTTCTTTGTATGTTTTTCTCTAAGAGTTTATAGTGCCCGGTCTTACGTGTAGGTCTGTAATCCATTTTTTTTTTTTTTTTTTTTTGCGGTACGTGGGCCTCTCACCGTTGTGGCCTCTCCCATTGTGAAGCGCAGGCTCTGGACGTGCAGGCTCAGCGGCCATGGCTCACGGGCCCAGCCGCTCCACGGCATGTGGGATCCTCCCAGACCGGGGCACAAACCCGTGTCCCCTGCATCGGCAGGCGGACTCTCAACCACTGCGCCACCAGGGAAGCCCATGTAATCCATTTTGAGTTTATTTTTATGTATGGTGTTAAGGAGTGTTCTAATTTCATTCTTTTACATGTAGCTGTCCAGTTTTCCAACACCACTTACTGAAGAGACTGTCCTTTCTCCATTGTATATCCTTGCCTTCTTTGTCATAGATTAGTTGACCAGAGGTGCGTGGGTTTATCTCTGGGCTTTCTGTCTTATTCCATTGATCTATGTTTCTGTTCTTGTGCCAGTACCATATTGTCTTGATTACTGTAGTTTTGTAGTATAGTCTGAAGTCAGGGAGTCTGATTCTTCCAGCTCCATTTTTTTTCCCCTCAAGACTCCTTTGGCTATTTGGGGTCTTTTGTGTCTCTGTACAAATTTTTAGATTTTTTTGTTCTAGTTTTGTAATTCGTAATTTGATAGGGATTGCATTGAATCTATAGATTGCTTTGGGTAGTATAGTAATTTTCACAATATTGATTCTTCCAATCCAAGTACATGGTATATCTCTCCATCTGTTGGTATCATCTTTAATTTCTTTCATTAATTTTGTGTTCTGTAACTTTACCAAATTCATTGATTAGCTCTAGTAGCTTTCTAGTGGCATTTTTAGGATTCTCTATGTATAGTATCATGTCATCTGCAAACAGTGACAGTTTTACTTCTTCTTTTCCAATTTGTATTCCTCTTATTTCTTTTTCATCTCTGATTGCCATTGCTAGGACTTCCAAGACTATGTTGAATAACAGTGGTGAGAGTGGACATCCTTGTCTTGTTCCTGATCTTAGAGGAAATGCTTTCAGTTTTTCACCATTGAGAATGATGTTTGCTGTGGGTTTGTCGTATATGGCCTTTATTATGTTGAAGTAGGTTCCCTCTATGCCCACTTTCTGGGGAGTTCTTATCATAAATGGGTATTGAATTTTGTCAAAAGCTTTTTCTGCGTCTACTGAGATGATCATATGGTTTTTATTCTTCAATTTGTTAATATGGTGTATCACACTGATTGATTTGCGTATATTGAAGAATCCTTGTATCC
>NC_041233.1:102662142-102663942 GCF_002837175.3 Physeter macrocephalus | reverse complement strand
CTTGTTTCTTGAGGTAGGCTTGTATAGCTATAAACTTCCCTCTTAGAACTGCTTTTGCTGCATCCCATAGGTTTTGGATCGTCGTGTTTTCATTGTCATTTGTCTCTAGGTATTTTTTTGATTTCCTTTTTGATTTCTTCAGTGATCTCTTGGTTATTTAGTAACGTATTGTTTAGCCTCCATGTGTTTGTGTTTTTTACAATTTTTTCCCTGTAATTCATTTCTAATCTCATTGTTGTGGTCAGAAAATATGCTTGATATGATTTCAATTTTCTTAAATTTACTGAGGCTTGATTTGTGACCCAAGATGTGATCTATCCTGGAGAATGTTCCATGCTCACTTGAGAAGAAAGTGTAATCTGCTATTTTTGGGTGGAATGTCCTATATTTATCAATTAAATCTATCTGGTCTATTGTGTCACTTAAAGCTTCTGTTTCCTTATTTATTTTCATTTTGGATGATCTGTACATTGGTGTAACTTGGTCTATTGTGTCATTTAAAGCTTGTGTATCCTTATTGATTTTCTGTTTGGATGATCTGTCCATTGGTGTAAGTGAGGTGTTAAAGTCCCCCACTATCATTGTGTTACTGTCGATTTCCTCTTTCATAGATGTTAGCAGTTGCCTTATATATTGAGGTGCTCCTGTGTTGGGTGCATATATATTTATAATTGTTATATCTTCTTCTTGGATTGATCCCTTGATCATTATGTAGTGCCCTTCCTCGTCTCTTGTAACATTTTTTATTTTAAAGTCTATTTTATCTGATATGAGTATTGCAACTCCAACTTTCTTTTGATTTCCATTTGTAGGGAATATCTTTCCATCTCTTCACTTTCAGTCTGTATGTGTCCCTAGGTCTGAAGCGGGTCTCTTGTCGACAGTATATATATGGGTCTTGTTTTTGTGTCCATTCAGTGAGCCTGTGTCTTTTGGTTGGAGCATTTAATCCATTCACGTTTAAGGTAATTATCGATATGTATGTTCCTATTGCCATTTTCTTAAGTGCTATGGGTTTGTTTTTGTAGGTTCTTTTCTTCTCTTGTGTTTCCCACTTAGAGAAGTTCCTTTAGCATTTGTTGTAGAGCTGGTTTGGTGGTGCTGAATTCTCTTAGCTTTTGCATGTCTGTAAAGCTTTTGATCTCTCCATCGAATCTGAATGAGATCTTTGCCAGGTAGAGTAATCTTGGTGGTAGGTTCTTCCCTTTCATCACTTTAAGTATATCATGCCACTCTCTTCTGGCTTGTAGTTTCTGCTGAGAAATCAGCTGTTAACCTTATGGGAGTTCCCTTGTATGTTATTTGGCTTTTTTCCCTTACTGCTTTCAATAATTTTTCTTTGTTTTTAATTTTTGCCAATTTGATTACCATGTGTCTCGGCATGTTTCTCCTTGGGTTTATCCTGTATGGGACTCTATGTGCTTCCTGGACTTGGGTGGCTATTTCCTTTCCCATGTTAGGGAAGTTTTTGACTATAATATCTTCAAATATTTTCTCAGGTCCTTTCTCTGTCTCTTCTCCTTCTGGGACTCCTATAATGCAAATATTGTTGCGTTTAATGTTGCCCCAGAGGTCTCTTAGGCTGTCTTCATTTCTTTTCATTCTTTTCTCTTTATTCTGTTCCGCAGCACTGAATTCCACCATTCTGTCTTCCAGGTCACTTACCCGTTCTTCTGCCTCAGTTATTCTGCTATTGATTCCTTCTAGTGTAGTTTTCATTTCAGTTATTGTATTGTTCATCTCTGTTTGTTTGTTCTTTAATTCTTCTAGGTCTTTGTTAAACATTTCTTGCATCTTCTC
>NC_041233.1:102649695-102661999 GCF_002837175.3 Physeter macrocephalus | reverse complement strand
TCTGGGGTTTTATCTTGTTCCTTCATCTGGTACATAGCCCTCTGCCTTTTCATCTTGTCTGTCTTTCTGTGAATGTGGTTTTTGTTCCACAGGCTGCAGGATTGTAGTTCTTCTTGCTTCTGCTGTCTGCACTCTCCAAATGTTAGTATTAAATGTAATACAATTATGATTTCTTGGCTTCTACTGGGTATATTCTAATTAGATATGTTAAAGTTTTTTATAGAACCATTTTTCACAGAACAGGAAAAATACAGACATTGTAAGTTTAAGTTAAGGTATTAGTGCAATTTTTTTTTTTTTTTTTTTTTTTTTTTTTTTTTTTGCGGTACGCGGGCCTTTCACTGTTGTGGCCTTTCCCGTTGTGGAGCGCAGGCTCCGGACGCGCAGGCTCAGCGGCCATGGCTCACGGGCCCAGCCGCTCCGCGGCATACAGGATCTTCCCGGACCGGGGCACGAACCCGTGTCCCCTGAATCGGCAGGCGGATTCTCAACCACTGCGCCACCAGGGAAGCCCAAGATTAATTTTAAAATAATCTATTTTGCATCTTGTTTGGGTACAAAAATGTAAAGTATTTTAATGCATGCTACAATGTACTTGCCCTGTGGTAATTTTTCCGGGGTTGGGGGCGGGGCCAGGAGGGCAGTATTAGCTGTTTTAGCTGGCTTGCCAGCTTTAGTTGCTTCTCCATCTCATTTTATGATCAAGGATATGCTTTGTCTTCTACTTATGGGAGCGCAGGCTCTGGACACGCAGGCTCAGCGGCCATGGCTCATGGGCCCAGGTACTCCACGGCATGTGGGATCTTCCCGGACCGGGGCATGAACCCATGTCCCCTGCATTGGCAGGCGGCCTCTCAACCACTGCGCCACCAGGGAAGCCCCAGTGCAATATTTTTAGATGTGGCATATTTTGTTGGGAAAATGGAATTTTTTTATATCAAAAAGATCTTGCAAAACTGCTACTGACAACTACCCGGAATGGATCTCAGAGTTAGCATACATTATTTATTTGTAAGCTTAAGGTAACACAACAGAAAAATGAAATCATAGAAATCTAGAGGTAGAAGAGACTTTAATTTGCCTTTTCATTTTACTGCTTCCAGGAAATTGCAAAGGAAGGAATACTTCCAAACAGATTTTATGAGGCCAGCATCACCCTGATACCAAAACCAGACAAAGATATCACAAAGAAGAAAACTGCAGGCCAATATCATTGATGAACACAGATGCAAAAATCCTTAACAAAATACTAGCAAACTGAATCCAACAATATATTAAAAGGATCACACATCATGGGATTTATTCCAGGGATGCAAGGATTTTTCCATACCCACGAATCAATCAATGTGATACACCATATTAACAAACTGAAGAGTAAAAACCAATAATCATCTCAATAGAAGCAGAAAAAGCTTCTGATAAAATTCAACATCCATTTATGATAAAAACTCTCCAGAAAGTGGGCATAGAGGGAACGTACCTCAACATAATAAGGCCTATATATGGCAAACCCACAGCTAACATTATACTCAATGGTGAAAAACTGAAAGCATTTCCTCTAAGATCAGGAACAAAACTACGACGCCCACTCTTGCAACCTTTATTCAACATGGTTTTAGAAGTCCTAGCCACAGCAATCAACGAAGAAAAAGAAATAAAAGGAATCTAAATTAGAAAGGAAGAAGTAAAACTGTCACTGTTTGCAGATGACATGATACTATACATAGAAAATCCTAAAGACACCAGCAGAAAACTACCAGAGCTCATCAATGAATTTGGAAAAGTTGCAGGATACAAAATTAATATACAGAAATCTGTTGCATTTCTATACACTAATAATGAAGTATCAGAAACAGAAATTAAGGAAACAATCCCATTTACCATCACATCAAAAAGAATAAAACACCTAGCAATAAACATACCTAAGGAGGCAAAAGACCTCTACTCTGAAAACTATAAGACTCTGATGAAAGAAATTGAAGACAATACAAACAGATGGAAAGATATACCATGTTCTTGGACTGGATGAATCAATATTGTTAAAATGACTATACTACCCAAGGCAATCTACACATTCAATGCAATCCCTATCAAAATACCAATGGCATTTTTCAAAGAACTAGAACAAATAATTTTAAAATTTGTATGGAAACACAAAAGAACCTGAACAGCCAAAGCAACCTTGAGAAAAAAGAACAGAGCTGGAGAATTCATGCTCCCTGACATCAGACTACACTACAAAGCTACAGTATTCAAAACAGTATGGTACTGGCACAAAAACAGACACACAGATCAATGGAACAGGACAGAGAGCCCAGAAATAAACCCATGCACTTATGGTCAGTTAATCTACAACAAAGGAGGCAAGAATATACAATGGAGAAAAGACAGTCTCTTTAATAATTGGTACTGGGGAAACTGGACAGCTACCATAAAAGAATCAAATTAGAATATTCACTAACACCATATACAAAAGTAAACTCAAAATGGATTAAAGACCTAAATGTAAGACTGGATACTATAAAACTCCTAGAAGAAAACATAGGCAGAACACTCTCTGACATAAATTGCAACAATATTTTTTTGTGTCCCTCTCCTAAAGGAAATAAAAGCAAAAATAAACAAATGGGACCTAATTAAACTTAAAGGCTTTTGCACAGCAAAGGAAACCACTGACAAAATGAAAAGACCACCTACTGAATGGAAGAAAATATTTGCAAATGATATGACCAAAGGGATTAATATTCAACATATATAAATAGCTCATACAACTCAACATCAAAAAATCGAACAACCCAAATAAAAAATGGGCAGAAGAATTGAATAGACAGTTTTCCAAAGAGGAAATGCAGATGGTCAACAGGCACATGAAAAAACGCTCAACATTGCTAAGCATCAGGGAAATGCAAATCAAAACCACAACGAGATATCACCTCACACCTGTCACAATGGCTATCATCAAAAAGAAAACATATAATAAATGTTGGCAAGAACGTAGAGAAAAGGGAATCCTCGTACACTGTTGGTAGGAATGTAAATTTGTGCAGCCACTGTGGAAAACAGTATGAAAGTTTCTTAAAAAACAAAAAATAGAATTACCATATGACCCAGCAATTCCACTCTTGGGTATATACCAAAAAAACAAAAAAAAGCCCCCCAAACCAAAAATACTAATTTGAAAGGATACATGCACCCCAATACTCATAGCAGCATTATTTACAATTGCCAAGATATGGAAGCAACCTAAGTGTCCATCGACAGAGGAATGGATAAAGAAGATGTGGTACACACATACATGCACACACACACACACACACACACACACACACACACACAAAATGGAATACTAGTCAGCCATAAAAAAGTATGAAGTTTTGCCATTTGCAGCAACATGGATGGACTTGGAGGGCATTATACTCAGTGAAATAAGTCAGACAAAGATAAATACTGTATTATATCACTTACATGTGGAATCCAAAAAATACAAAAAACTAGTGAATATAACAAAAAAGAAGCAGTCTCACAGATGTAGAGAACAAACTAGTGGTTACCAGTCGGGAGAGGGAGGGGAGGGGCAACATAGAGGTCGGGGAGTGGGAGGTACAAACTATTGGGTGTAAGACAGGCTACAACGATGTATTATACAACACGGGGGAATAGAGCTAGTATTTTGCAATAACTGTAAATGGAGTGTAACCATTAAAAATTGTATAAAAAATTAAAAAATTTTTTTTCAAAATGACTTCATTTTACAGCTTCTAGGAAATTGCATTTTACACTTTTTAGGAAATTATTTTATGGGAATTGCTTAACATTCTTTTCAAGTTTGCTAAAAATGTTTAGGGAATCTTCCTTCTAGTTCTAGAAAATGCTATCTTCTGTTTTACTGAGAAATTGCAAAACATTCTACATTCTAGATCTTTAATCTGTTTTGTTACTTACAAAAATGGAACATATACATGTGTATATACATGGAAATAAAATTTTCAAACATACCTGTAAAATAACATTCATAATTTAGTCATAAAAATAAGTAATGATCATTTTCAGGTAATTGTGGATCCTCTAAGTCATGCTGCCATAAGATAAGCGGCTTAAGAAATGGTAGAAATGATAAAACCTACATTTTTTAATTACCACATCTTCTGCCCCAAAATAAAAAATATTGTCTCAATGCAATTATTTTCTCTGGAGTTTCCAAACTCAGACCTTTGCAACTAGTACTTAGATGTTATTTCTTAAGGCAGTGAAACTAGGGCCTTCAGGCAACAGACTACATCATTATCCTTCCCATGAATAACAGAAAGCAAAGGTTCACTGCCAAGGCACGGTCTCATGTTACTTCAGGTTAGCAATTCGAAAATTTACTTTGTGGTAAGGTCTGGTTTTCCCAAGGAGGCAAGATTAAATGCCAGATAAAGGATTCACTACTTGACAATTAGAGAAACTGATGCCTACAAGCTGATAATACCCTAAAGAGGTAACTTGAAACACTTATATCAATTATCTAAACACCATAAAATGCATTACCTTTGAGCAGCTGAGAAACAGAGACAGGAGAATAAAGAATGGAAGAAGGAAAAATAAAACCATTTGTATTAAGCAAAATTATTTTGATTACTCATCCTTAGTAGTTTATTTTAAAAATATATTTTTTATTAAATCAATACTAATTTTTTAAAGTAAAGAATGGTTAAAACACGTATTTAATTTCATGTAGGAGGCTAAGCATTTGGTATTAGGCCCTACCTGATATTGGCAACTGTACCAACATTTTTATAAAACATTAAAAAGCAAATGACATTTGAATTTCGATCTTCATATTTTCTGGGCAAGAGTCATATGAGATGTGCATGAGATTCTATTCACATCTGTTTTTATTCTAGCTAAAAAGATGTTCATGGAAGTATTACACTTGGCTTTCTCACACGGCTTCAGGCTTATTTAAAAGCTTCTAAGAAGATAAAAGGGGTAACATTTTCTTTGCTTTTTGGGTGGTCAAAAGGTTAAACATCAAATTCTCAGTGTGGGAAAACCCCAAAGTTCTCTAGGTGAAATGTTTTGATGCTTAGTAAATGTGTCTATGTGGAAATATACACAGCTGAAGACCAGTCTATAAGCACTTCCCTGGCTGCAATCAAACTGGAAAAAAAAAAAGTAACTGACCACTTATTTTAAAGTCTCCACTTGTATTGTTATGTTAGCTTACATTATAGGGTTCTTTACAAGTTTACAAAGTACTTTCACATATATCATCTCATTATTTGATAGGATGATAAGTGAAAGTATCTCTAAGGAGGCAGTAATCACAGTGGTTTAATGTGTATATCTCACCTCTTCTGCCTATTCAAGGGCTCTGCTCCTACAGTAACTTCCCTTGCCCTTCCTACCTCACTACTTTCCCCTCTTCCACTGAGTCCTTCCCTTCAGCACATGCACATTTCTCCCCTCCTGGAAAGCTTCCGCTCCCACTTCTCCACTGAGCCACCATCCCCCTCCCCACCACTTCTCCCCAGCTCTTCACAGCAGGGCTACTGGAAAGCTGCCAGCATTTCCTGTCTCTGGTTTCCTCTGCTGCAGCAGGTCTCCCCTCCGCCACTCCACTAACGCTGCTTGTCAAGGTCACTGATGACCTCCGTGTTGCTAAATCCAGAGGTCAATTCTCAGTTTTCATCTTACAAAGTCTGACCCAGTTGATAAGTCTCTTTTCCTTGAAATAACTTTCCGTGATGTCCAAGTCCACCCCGTCCTCATTTTCTTCCTATTCCCCTGGCAGTTCCTTCCTGGTACTTCTGTTGGTGCTGCCCTAGGGCCAGTCCTTGGACCTCCTCTCTTTTTGAATCTATAATTACTCCCTTAATCATCTCATCTAGCCTTTACATACTATAAATATACTGACAAATCCAAAATTTCTATCTCCAGCCTTCTGCAATAATATAAATTCCATGAAGGCAGGAATTTTTGTTTAAGTGGTACACTTCTGTTTCCCCAGTGCCTAGAAGAGTTTCTGGCTTGTAGCAAGCTCTCAAATATTTGCTAAATAAATTAATGAGTTAATCTGCATGTAAAACTTATTGTAAGTGTTAATGATTCCCTTAAAAATTAAAGCATAATATTTAAAAAATCAATAATTATCTGGTACTAACAGAGTAGTTGACCTCAGAAACTGTGGGGTGGGGAAGGCAATACAGTAAAACATGTTCAAGGATGCATCTTTTTGGAATGGTAAATTTTCTGATACTGATTTATGTCCTCAAGTTTCAGATGTACATATTAAAATATATATATTTTGTTAAAGTTACATGTAACCACTTGAAGATCAGAAATAGGATGTATAACTTTCAAACCACTAGAGGAAGAGAAATGATAAGGAAAAAAGGACCAATCTAATGTCAGGTGATAAAGGGAAAGAGATAACTCACACTCACATAATATAGCAAAAATGAATGCATACAAGTCCATAATTACAATAAACATGATTGGGTTAGGCTCCTTCATTAAAAATGAGCAAGTCTCATATTGTGTTTTTTAAAAAGCTATGAATGTTCCTTATAAGAGTCAAACATCACCCAGAATGTTTGAAAATACATGGAATTAAGAACCAAAACCATTAAATGGGACAAAGAAAAATTCATCAAGAAGATATTACACACACAAACAAAATAGCTTAAAATAATAGAATGAAAAAACTGTTAAAAGAATGTAATTTAACTCACAATCATGGCTGAGATATCAACACTTCTCTACTAGAAATGGACAGGTCAAGTGGAAAAACTAAGTAAGAAAAAGTATCTGAGTAACAAAACAAAGAAGGTGCTTATTAACCTTGATTTTAATAAACAGAGACTATATAAACTGACCATTTATTAGTCATCACTAAAACATCAATAAGATTAAAATGTTAAAGTTATAATACAGGTTTAATGAAATATTCATATAGTAGAGTACTATTCAGGAGTGAAAATAAATTAACTAGAAGTCATGTGTCAAAATGGATAAATTTTTTTTTTTAATTAAAAAAAATATGGAACGCTTCACGAATTTGCGTGTCATCCTTGTGCAGGGGCCATGCTAATCTTCTCTGTATCGTTCCAATTTTAGTATATGTGCTGCTGAAGCGAACACTAAAATGGATACATTTCTTAAACGTTATCTTAAAAATACAAATTATAAAAAGATAGGTACTGTTTATGTAAAATTTTTTAAATTGCAAAATAAGTGTATATTATTCAGAGATACATCCATTTGTAATAAAACTATGAAAACTTACATGGGAATGATAAAAATCAAACTTGAAACAGTGGTTACCTCTTTGGGGAAGAGAGGATTATGATGGGGGAGGGTATATATGTTGATAGTTTATTTTTTAAGCTGGTAGTACATACATAGCTATGCATTATAGTATTATTGTCTACTGTCTTATTAAAAGTTGGATATATTCCATTTTAAAAAACAAACTCATTCAAGGCTTATTCCCTGCTGCATATGGAAAAATGCTAAAATTTAATAGCAAAAGACTGACAGAAAAAAGGCCGCTTCGGAAAATTTAAGATACACCATTAAGTAAACAATTATTGGATTAAAAAAGAAATAAAAACTGGGATTACAAGCCTTTTGAAAATAAATGACACTTAGGAACTTACAAATAGCCACCTGTATAATTTGGTCAAAGCCATTACTGACACAGGAAAATTCATACCCTTACATGTATTTACTAAAGAACAATTAAGAATTTAAAATAAATGAACTATGTATTCAACTCAAGAAGCGAAAAAAGAGTATAAGATAAATTTGACGAAAACAGAAGGGAACAGACAATAAAGATAAAAGCAGAAATAAATAACAACCCCAATAAAACAGTAAACACAAAAAAGTGGTATTTGAAAAGACTTAATAAAATAGACAAATCTCTATCAAGTCTGATTTTAAAAAAACTGAAAATGAAATAGACAACATTAAACATAAATTATGGCATATCCATAGTTTGGAAGAGCATCCAAATATAAGACCAGAATAAAGAGACCTATAATAAATATATTAATATCTCACTATAATATCAGTTTAAAAGGCAAGAACAATATGTACAGTATGGTCACATTTGTGTTAAAAAGGAAATAATATATGTGTTTAAGTTTACAGGCCTGTAAAATATATTTTAAAAAGGACTGAGGTGAGAAAAATATTTGTGACCTATAAAGTAGGAACAGGATTTAATATTTTGACATATCCTAGAAATCAGTCAATAAAAAAATAAAAGTTGGCAAAGGATATTAATGGGCAATTCCTAGGAAACTATAAACAAACAAGAAATTCTCTACCTCACTAGTAACCAGAAAAATGGAAATTATAATAATCATGATAAATCATTTTTCACACTCAAATTGGGAAAGCAATTAAACTTAACAATATTAAGTGAAGGGGAACATTGGAAGCCCATTTCTTATTGCTGGCAAAAGTATATCTTAGTGTAACCATTTTGAACAACAATTTGACAGTGCCTATTAAAATATAATAGCTATGGACCCAGCAATTTAACATTTGCATCTACAAAGAACCCTGGATATTCACTGAAGCACTGCTTCTAACAGTGGAAAAAACAGAAACAATCAAAATTCCCATCAGCAGGACAATGATTAAATAAATTATGGCACATCAATGGAGTAGTCTGTGGCCATTAAAAAGTTCATTCTTCAAAGAAACATAAACATATATATGTGACATATCGATACAAACACATATATATACATACACACATATATACACATATATGCATAGACAGAAAAAGTTGTGGAATGGTGTATTATTTTTAAAAAAGCAAACGGAACATATATTAACTCAATTTTACAAAAGAGTTAGCTTAGTCTAGAGAGGACTTCGTCAGGACCACACAGACAGCAAATGAGTCTAGGACCAGAACTCGGGTGTTAGGACACCCAACCCAGTGTTCTTCCACGTTACACAACTTGGTACACTGAAATGAAAGTGCGTGGATTTTAAAATCCTTCAGGCCTAGGTTCAAATGCCAGCTTCAACACTTCCTAATTAGGTAAACTTGGGAAAAAGAGATTTCTGAACTTTAGCATTTTCACTGTAAAATGGACAAATAAATACTAACTCCATGAACTGTAAACATTAAATGAAAACTAAATGAGCACACTTCCTTCTCCCCTGGTCAATAGAACCAGTTTATGAAGAGTGTCCTCTCTATTAATCAGCAGGGTCCAGAAATAGTCATTGGCACCTCAGCTCCACACATAGAATGTGGCAGCTCAGTACCTCTGTGTCACTATAAGTTGGGAGTTCTCTAAATACGTCCATGGTGACAAAACTATTCCAATTGCCTGGCATTTCCTTGTGGCTCTCATCTGCCTCACACGCTACTCCCTTTCTCTTAATCTTCCTGGCTCAGCTCCAAACACCTAGATTATACAATAGGTGGTATTCTATTTATTTTTTGAGAGTGATGGCTGACCCATAATGACAAAACCTCTAGCTATGCACTGAGCCACTGTCTTCTAGGCCTGGCTACATAATCACTCCAAAATAGTTTTTCTAGATTACAACTGAAAGAAACAAACACAACATACCATTAATAGTTTGGACTATTTTTCCCTAAATGAATCACCGTGAACTTACCTGCTGCTAAAACAAAGTATCATAGACTGGATGGCTTAAGTGACAGAATTTATTTTGTCACTGTTCTGGAAACTAGATGTTCAAGATCAAGGTGCCAGCATGGTCATGGTGCGAGCTCTCTTTCTGGGTTGTAGATTGCCACGTTCTTTCTATGTCCCCACATGGCCTTTCCTCAGTGTGTGGGCACAGAAAGAAAGAGAGGGCAAGCTGTCTGGCGTCTCTTCTTGTAAGGACACTAATCCTATCAGATCAGGATCCCACTCTTATGACCTCATTTAACCTTAATTACTTCCTTGGAGGCCCAATTTCCTAAGACAGCCACACTGGGGGTTAGGGCTCCAGCATATGAATTTTGGGGAGACACAAAACATTCATTCCAGAACACCAACCACAGAGCAACCCACCTGCCCTTTTTCTCTACTCACTTATATAGGCCTTAAAATGTTCTTGTAGGTCACCCCCATCAAGTTGGCAATTTACTCTCTGGAAGAACTTGAATATTTGGAGATTTAACTATGTCCCCTCTCTTTTGGATCGTTTATAAACAACCAAACAAAAAACATTAAATAAGATCAGCGTCAGACTCCTTGACCTACCTATACCCCAGTGGGGGGGGGGGGTTCCTGCTTGCTAGTCCCAACTTGAGATTCCCCACCCGCCAACTAGCCTTGGCCTGCTGCATCCCAGCTTGGCGGGGGGGTGGGGGTGGGGTGGGGGCGGTGTCTCCTGCAGGCCAGTTCCGGTCCATGGTTCCCTGTCTGCCAGCATTGGTCCAATGGCACCCCAGCAGGAGGCTTCCAGGTTGCCAGTCTCAGCTTCTGGTTCTCTATCCGCCAGCCTCAGGCCAGCGACTTGGAAAAGCTCTAGTGGCGAACACACCTCTTCCAACGAGGCCTGAATCGCAAC
Organism: Physeter macrocephalus; assembly: GCF_002837175.3. NCBI lineage: Eukaryota > Metazoa > Chordata > Mammalia > Artiodactyla > Physeteridae > Physeter > Physeter macrocephalus. Next base: position 102,651,457 of record NC_041233.1, on the reverse strand, counting down.
CTAGGGAGGCCGCTGCCTTCCAACTTTGTTCCTTCCTTGGGTACTCTCTCTCAACCCTAGGGAATTCTTTTGAATTCTGATTCCTTCTTAGTAGCTAATCCCCTGTAAATAGTTAATAATTCTTTATATTAAACCTTAACTGTTTCTGTTTCTGACTGGCCCCTGACTGATACAGGAGAACCTGAAGATGAGTGTCATGGGGCGTCCCAGTGCTGCCTCAGGAACAAGCAGAAGAGAGGCACGCCAGAGCCAGAGCCAGAAGCCTCCTCTGCCTGCAGTGTCCGTGTCACAATCTCCTGGCAAAGAAGAAGTGTTTGCAATTTCCAGGAGCAGCAGCACAAGCAGGGCAAGGAAAGGTAGATCTGGAGCTGAGGCAATAATCTGACAAGTGGCACAGTAACTCTGCTGCTATGCATACAAAAAGTCCTATTTAGCCACAAATTTAAAAAAAAAAAATAGCTAACACCTACAAGAACTTCCTATGTGCCTGGCCATTTTAAGCCCTCTTAATAATCCTATAATGTAGGTACTATTACTATCCCTACTTTACAAATGAGGAAAATGAAGCATGTAAAATTATTTAGCTTTGGCAAGGTTCCTCAGTGAAAGAGCGGAGATTCAAATCTAGGTATTCTGACTCTGCAGACCACACTCTTAACCATAACTCTGCTAACAACTGTTTCTATTGCTAAGATTTCTACTGCTAAGATTGCTAAGTTTGAAAAAATGAAGAGAAACTCTATTGAAAGCCAATGTTCTTCAGTACTGCTATTAAAAAAGACAGCATACTTAGTAAGTTTTAAATCTCTGAAAAAGACTAGAAACAAATATTTCCAAATGGTAACAATTATTAATTCTGAGTAGTATATATGATTCTCTGTATCTTTTAATTTTGGCAAAAATAACTCTAAAAAGAGAGTACAATAGAAGCACTAACAAAAGGTATAAAATTTTAAAAGTCATGAATCAATTTTTCACTTGTAGAAATTAATATTGAAAAGGATAAACAAGTTTTAAAAATCATGGAATATTACTGAGTTTTGGCAGTTTATTCCCATCACACCAGCATTAAATTTTCTGGAAGAACTTACATGTCGCTTGAACTTAACAGAAATGAAAACCGCCGAAAAGGCATTATCGGGGACAAAGTTTATAAAACTAATGTCTTAATTTATAAAATAGATTTAAAATCTAAGTTTGGAGAGGATTAAGGGATGGGAACAAAATTAAAGCAACTACTAATAATAACTCAATAAAGTATTAGAAAGAGTAAAGTGACTTTGAGATTAAAAAACTATATAGCTGAAATAGACCTTACAGATTCAAATCAGTCATCCCTACTTATGACATTTCATAGAAGAATGATGTCCCTGCAAGGAGAAATGACTTAGTGATCATTATAGAGACAGACAGTGGCAGAGTCCTAAAACTCAACCCCTGTACACACCATATCTCATTTGAAAAATATTTTTAAAGGCATAATTAATATGTGGTCTTTAAGTTAGCTGTAAAGGTTTTTTTTTAAATTTAATTTTAACTTATTTTATTTCTGGCTGCGTTGGTTCTTCATTGCTGCGTGTGAGCTTTTTCTCTAGTTGCAGCGAGCAAGGGCTACTCTTTGTTGTGGTGTGCAGACTTCTCATTGTGATGGCTTCCCTTGCTGCGGAGCAGAGGCTCTAGGCGCGCGGGCTCAGTAGTTCTGGCTCGTGGGCTCTAGAGCTCAGGCTCAGTAGTTGCAGTGCACGGGCTTAGCTGCTCCACG
>NC_041233.1:102595241-102649601 GCF_002837175.3 Physeter macrocephalus | reverse complement strand
CGCTCCACGACATGTGGGATCTTCCCAGACCAGGGCTCAAACCTGTGTCCCCTGCACGGGCAGGCAGATTCTTAACCACTGCGCCACCAGGGAAGCCCCAGCTGTAAAGTTTTTATACTTGGAAAGTATTGTTTGGAGATTCAGTTTTCATCACCTAAGAGAAAGTCTGAAATAGTCCCATCCAGAAAGTTACCCAAGAAAGAAGAGAAAAATGCTCATGTCGAGGAAATAGAGTAAGTTCTTCACTGGCCCTAAATACAGAACTGTGCAGTGTTTATTTGCAGGAACCATAGCAGGCTCATAAATGTCCAGCAGATTACAAAGTACATATCTGGAAAATGGCTCTAGATCAGGTCCAAAAAGGCAATGACTGTGGAGATTAAGGCCAGTGAATTTCCCCTACCAAAAGGGAACTGTAAGGCTTGAGGTAGGAAGCAGATTCACCTTCAGGTTCATCAAGGCAGTTAAGATTTATTTTTGCAGACAGATTACTGAGGACTACCCAAGGACAGTATAAAATCTACGCATATAATGTTGTTATGTGTGATTACATACTTTTGATTAAAATTCTTGTTTAAACTTGGGAATTATCAGTTCTTATAATGAAAATTGAAAATCTAAGGGTATACTGTTTGAAGTAGTTGGTGGCAGAGAAATATATTATATTAATGCAGTAATTAATCTTCTTAGGCATGCAGCTAGAGTACATTTCCCAGTGTCTCTTGCACTTAGACGTAGCCATGTGACTCAGTTTAGGAAATGGAATGTGAGTGGAAGTGATGTGTCACTTCCAGGCCTGGCCCATAAAACCTTCCCATATGTGTTCCCCCATGTCCCACCCGCCCCACCCCACTTTTTGGCTAACCGGGATGTTGACACCTTGGAACCCACTTGTTGAAGATGGCAGAGTCACTATCAGTCTGGGTCCGTAAATGTCTACATGGAAGAGAACCACATGGAGGAGTCTTCCGATCAACCAATCACCCACCCAGAATTATTACATAAACAATATAAGATTTTATTGGGTTGATCCACTGAAATGTGAAGGTCCATTTGTCAATACAAACTAGTCTAATCTAATAACATCATATTTGAATATGATTCTGTATATTAAGTTGATCGTGGGTCTTGAAGACAATGTGAATGCCTTGACAAGAAGTAAGCAGGAAATGAAAGTATGTAATTAGATAACTTCATCTGGTATTTCTTTCTGGAGAAGAGTACATTGCAGGGAAGAAATAATGCTCCAGGACTGTGATATATCCAAAAAATTCAGGAGAAGTTATCCAAGGATTTTTCCTGGCCAACGGTAGAATGTTTCCTTTTAAAATAATCTTCCTTCATCTGTAGAACTTCGTCCTAAACATAATCCCAAGAGTTCAACATACTTGTGGAACTGAATGGATCTGATCTCCTGTCTTTTATCAGTCACTATTTTTTGTCACTGGTAATGATGAAGACTCTGTGCTCTTCTCTGCCACCAACTTCACTTCGACACTAATATTTGGCCAATATTTAAATTCTGAATCACTGATACTGATGGAGGCAGATATGCCCTGGTTATATCACATACTACCTTGCCAGTGGCAATTTGTAGGCATTCCTACTCACTTACTAAAGAGGACTTTGAAACATAACTCATGGTTTTCCTCGTCACCCCAAATCACGTCAGAGAGAACTTAGACATTCAAGCAAATGGCCCACCTAGTAACTTAGCCTCAAAGCTCTCTGACTTCCCAATTTCAAAATTCAAGGACAAAATTCTATAAACACCCTACATCATCACCCAGAACTGCTCCATCTCTGGGACTACTGGGTACTGCTAGAGAAAAAAAATCACAGAACCAATATCTATTTATGATCTCCAAACTCTCTTCTCTAGTCTCACAGCAAGATTCATTTTTCCTATGGAACTAGAAGTGAGGGTGAGATGAAAGCAAATTTAGTTGTGAGGAAGTAATAAATTGAGCCAATTTACTTCTGATAGATCATTTCCTCTGTAAAGAATGGAAGGCACTTGCTGAGCCTGGGCAAAAGTGGGACATGCTGCAGGTCGACAGAGATGCATCGTTTCTGAATAGCTGTTGGGGGATGGGAAATGGAGTATCAGGGACATGTAAAAGGACTGTTATATTTGTAGATCGTCACTATATATTCTGGATGCTTATTCTTGTGAGTGCTATGTATTCCAAGTATCTTCTTCCATTCCAAGACTTCTTTGTATTTTAGTAGATATTTTTGTTTTAATGAAGTGAAAGGTAGCAGTATTTTCCATTGTGCTTTTTGCCTTGTTTTGAAAATCCTCCTCCTCTTAGGATCAAAATTTTATTTTCACATATATTCTTCTAAATATCATAAAGTTTTACTTACCACATTTAGGACTCTAATCCAACTGGATTATTATGGCATGGGGTAGGCATCTAATTCTATTTTTGTTTCCCACATAGAACACTTAAACTCCAATCAAGCCCTATTGTCTTGCAAATCACTGTTGTCCAATATTTGAGATCCACCTTGGTTTAACTCCTTTCAAAATGATAATAATTATCGTTATAATATGTAGTCAATGTTTAAGACTTACCCCATTTTTACCAATTTCTTTATTCACCGTTACTTCTTGAATTTCACCTTTTCTTCACGTTCATTTCTTCCTAATAGTCACTCTTTGATAGGTCCTTCAATGATGATCAGAGACTGGTAAACTCTCTCAGCTTTAAGAAATGATTTTATTTTATCCTCATTACTAAACAATAATTTACCTAGGTAAAAAAATCTAAGTTGGCAATTATTTTCTCTTAGCTCTTTGAAGACATTGTCTACTATCTTCTGGCTTCCATCCGTTGTCACAGATTAGTCTTCAACAGTCCAACTGCCATTCCTTTGTAGGAAACTGGCCCTGTTTTCCCTTTATCTTTGATTTTACAGTTTCACTACGATGTGACTAAATATAGATTTATTTTTATTTATCCTGCTCAGGACTGTTTATGCTTCCTGAACCTTAGGATTAATGTTTTTGTTCTTTTCTGAGAACTGCTCAGGAATCTTCTCTAAGAATACTGCCTCTCATTCTCTCTTTTCTCCTAGTCTGTAACCCCTAATTGATGAATTTTAGACCCTTTCAGTCTATTTTGCACATCTCTTAGACACTCCTTAGTATTTGCCATTTCTTTAAAAGTGTGTTACATTCTGTGTAGTTCCTCCAAATTATCTTCCAGATTACTAACTGCCTCTTTCAGTTACATTTTATATGCTGCCTAATCTATCCAACTTCAAAGACTATACATTTCTAGAAGTTCTATTTGATTCTTTATTATAATCTACCTATTCTTTTTCATACTGATTTTTCATTATGTCTTTAATCATTTTGAAAATACTTAATTTATAGACTCAACCAAATTATCCTATTATTAAATTGTCAGGAGTCTAGTCACTCAGTTTGCTGACTCTCTTTCATAGAACTTAATATACTTTGTACTTTGCATTATGAGCTTATCCTCTTGGAGACCTTCCCTGTAGGAATTACATGTGGCCAGTGTTCAGGGCATTTCCCTCCAAAGAAGTTTTGCGTTTCTTTCTGCCAGCTGCAACAGCTTTTTCTCTGCATGGGTAATAGAAGTTCTAACTCGAAACCCATTTGAGGGAGTGTGAGACCATTTTTATACATTCTCAGGACAGTCCTTTTTTCCACTTAGAGCCCATACAGACATCGTCAGGCCTCCCTGTCATCAACTTGTACTGGCGGGACCAGGGATGGTTTTCTTCTAGTCCGTTCTGTTGATAAGGGCTCTGGCTTTAGGGAGGTGGTGCCTCAGTTCCAACTTCCCAAGGTCTTGTCCCCACATAGGCATTAAAATCCACATCCCTAGAATTCCATGAATAATGACTCATTGCTCCCCCACTTAAGCCACAGGTCACACTGTTCTAGTTATTAGTTTCCTCTTTATTCCTGCAGTGGGCAATTTCCTTTAATTTCTTAAAAGCATGGTATGGCATGTAAAAAGACGTTTCAAATATTTTTAGGACAGATTATGCAGCATGCTGTATGGATAAAACCAGAAGTCTAAACCATTTATTTTATTAAATGAGCATCCCATAATTTATTTACGAGCATTTTCATTGCACTTAAAAGCCATTCCCCCAACACAATATACTTCACAACTAACGAAGACCGACATATACCTATTGCTCATTCTCTAGTTTTTCCTTAGTAAGAGAATGCTGATGTTTAGCTAGGCAGAATAGCACACAGAATAAGGTCACATTCTTCAAGCTTTGTTGCAGTTAAATAGGGCCTTTTGACTAAGTTTGGGCCAGTAAATGTAAATAAAAGTGTTTTTTGAGACCTCCTGGAAAGCCAGCTTAAAGGTTGCTGACTCAGCCATACAGGGCACAGGTGAGTAAAGGCAAAGTCATCATTTTGACTTATTTCTCCTGACCCCAAGCCAACTGCTCCTCATTGCACTTTGCTTTTACTTATTTCAGCCTGTGTTATTTCCATAATCACTTTCATCCCTGAGTTAAAAGCTGCTGTAGAGGGCAATCATAAGCAGCAATGGGCAGAGATCACTGTAGAGGGAGGACATGAGGGAAAGGCAAGAGAGGAAGACCTGTACTTTCCCATGCAGAAGCTAAACACTATGTGAAGATCAAATTGCTTTGGACTAGGATGTGGTGCTGTGAGTGAATCAGTAGTTACACCACAGCGTCTCCACCAATTTTTCTAAGTTAGGTAACTGACCCATCTGTTCCCCAGTACCTTGTTTTTCCAAAGGAATTAAACTTCCCAGGGAGCCACTGTACTCGCCTACAATTAAGAAAGCACAGCGGCAGACACTGGAATTATATAGTACATTTAAGAATGCCACTTTCTCTGTAAGATTCTAAGAGAATCGGAGTAAAGTCCTGAATAAAACATATCACCAAAATATGGAAAAGACATGTTTCTAGAACTTCTCCATCAGCCTTTAAACAATACATGCCTACAACCTGAGTAACTTCTGCCCTTATAAATCTGACACTTAGATAATCCCACTATGGTTCACTTTTCCATATCCTCCCAGTTTTCACTATTCTACTGAAGATCAATGTTCAACGTGATCTATGGCTTTAGCCATGTTCCAAATTCTGTTAGATGAGGGGTGTGGGTAGAAGACCAAAGACACCAAGTGCTATTCTCCTATAATTTGCCAGCAAATGGCAGGAACCTTGAGAAGTTTGCTTCCTTGCCTACAGTTTTATAAAAAATTTTAAATAACTACTATAATGATTCAGGATAAGCTTTAGATTTAATTATTTGGTGATGTATAGGTGTAATTTTTTTATAATTAAATATTTAGTTCACAATAGCACTTTTGTACTTTTGAGTAATAAAATTTAGAATATTAGATCAAAGTATGAAATACAGACTTTTAACGTTTTTCCCCAAATAGGATGTCTTGACTTAGATTAAGTCTGTGTTATAAAAGACTTCAATCAACACTCCTACCTGACCTTTTACGGTGATCAGGTAATCACCGGGGCTAGCAGATCAGAGGACAGCATGACAGGCATGTGTGACAGCACAGCTGCACAGCACTAGACCAAAGGGTTACTAAGACTGTATTCTTTACTAGGAGGACATAAAATCCTGATGTGACACATTTATTTGGATAGCAAGCAGTCTGGAGGAAGCCACATGACAACAAAGATCGAATGCAGAAAGGAGGTAAAATTCGAGTCACACTGTTCTCCTATCACCACAAACCCTAGTCCAAAACCTTTCTATTACTGTCCTTAGGACTCCATCATTGAGCTTGATGACAGTAATGTCTCAAAACCTTTCTTAATCTCCTGGGGACAAGAGTGAATGTGCTTGTATGTATATGGAGAATTACAAACCACATTCCACCTTAGATCAGTAAGAATAAAGTTAAAGTGGTTGGAAGAAGTTTAGATGATCCTATCTGAATAGAACCAATTTCAACAGGTTGGAGCTAGCTTAAATTGGACCTAACCTATAAGAGCCTTTCTGACATGATGTGAGACTGGTTAGGAAGTGTTCACTCTGAACTGCTGCAAGCAATTTGAACAATCCATTATATTCCTTCCAGGGAAATGGAAAATCCAAATCTCTCACCTAGTTGATACTTAGAGTGTCAACTGGATAGATATCATCCTTATCAGAAAGCAGGAAAAAAATGGAATTATTTGAAATTCCTTTATATACACTTTCTGTATTCTAAATTCCAGAGATGGAGTTGAGTATTAAAATTGTTAAAAGGCAAACTAGTGAATGGGAAAAAAAAAAAACCCAGGTGGAGTCTACTTTTCCAATTTGGAAAAATAACTCTCTAATGAGCAAACACTATGCCAGTCAATTAAATGATACAGCACTAAAGTTCCATATTTTGCTTAGCTTATATAATCTAGTAATAAATCAAAGGATAAAGGAGTAAAGGGTTACTTAAAGAGGAAGATGAAGAAAACAATATGTCTAGAAAATCCTACTTAGTATACAAATGACTAGGTGTTTTCTTTAATGCTACCTAATGCCATAAATAAAACTTGTTCAATTTTTTAAAACACATTTTTTCCAATATGGGTGTGTTTACACTACACAGAATAAAGTTACTCAATTCTCAGTGTTTGGCACATACTTACAGGAAATCAGAATTAGTATTAGTGAGAATTAGTACTGTCCAGTTTAAACTTGCCCATCAAGTTTAAACAAAAAGAATAAAATCTGGAGTGTACTATAAGTTAGGTGCATTTCCTATGTAAGTTAAATATTACATCATGGGTAAAAAAGTACTAATTAAATCATATTAGTAACATTTGTACATCTCAAAAAAAGAGAGAACATAAACAAGAATTAGAACAGCAAAAGTTGTGACCAGGTAAAAATATTCATCGAAAAACTTCTACATTTCATGAGCAAGTTAAAATCTCATTTTATCATTTAAAAACTCACATTTAAACTTGCAAATACTAAACATGAGCAAATTTTAAAGTTTCACGGTTTTCTAGTGTTTTTTAAGTGGCTATGTCAATCCTCTACTCTCCCCCAAATCTCTGTCATGGTGACTCCACAAATTTCTACTATCTTGCTCCCAGAAGATGACATTATCTTCTGTTTCACAGAGAAAATAAAAGCCATCAGGCATGAACTCCTTCGACTGCTTCCCACTAAACATGTATGCTCTCCACCTCCTCCCAGCCCTTCCTCCTGTCACACTGGAAATGGCATCCCCTATTATCCAAGATTAAACTCTTCCCTGTACTTTAACTTTCAGCTCCCTTCTCCACCTTGGTCCTTGGCAAATCAATTATCCTCTATTTCCTTTGGGTTTAGTGTTCCTCTTCTTTCCATCAGCAATTAAATTATATTCAAGGGTCTTTCATTAAGAAAAAAATCAGTTCTACAACAGTAGTCCTTTAAGCTACTGCCCTCTTTTCCTCTTCATGGCCAAATTCATGAAAGGGCTGTCAACACTTGCTTCACCTTGTCCACCTCAGCTTTTCTTTACCTTTACTCTCAACTTAGCCAACTGTAATGTGATTTTCACCTTCAAGATCTCACCAAGATCACCCATGACTTCCTTGTTGCTAAAACCGTTGAACACTTCCCATTTCTCGACTTAGCTGACCTCCTCTCGTAGCGGTCACTCTAACTGAATACTTCTTATATGAAGTGCAGTCTTTTGTTGGCTTCCACAACCCTCCTGGCTTTCTTTATTCTGTCTGGATCTCAGCTTTTTGCAGAGTTCCATTTCTCTGTCAGTCTTTTAAAACGCTGATGCTCACCAGGGCTCTCTCCTTAAGTGCTTTTCTCTTGTTCTACATATTCAGCACAGGCTCCGGACGCGCAGGCTCAGCGGCCATGGCTCACGGGCCCAGCCGCTCCGCGGCATGTGGGATCCTCCCAGACCGGGGCGCGAACCCGGTTCCCCTGCATCAGCAGGCGGACGCACAACCACTGCGCCACCAGGGAAGCCCTGTTCTACATATTCTGAACAACATCATCCATTCTTACGACTTTTAACACTGGATGATTCCCAAATCTGTATGTATAATACAGATTTCTCTCCTGAGCTTCTGACCTATGCATCCAGCTGGAAACTTCCCTTCAGCTGTCCAAAGATACCTTGATCCACTCTGCAAGTTAAAAACTCATCACCCATGTCCACTACCCCTAACCTGTTTGTTTGTTTTTTCCTGAAGACCTGGTCTCAGTGAATTACTGCACAACCCACCCGTCACCCAAGACAAAAACCTGAATATCATCCTAGACTCTTCCATCTCTCTCATCCCTAAAATCCAATCAACTACCAATCCTGTTGATCCTACCTCCAGAATCTCTCTCCAATCCAGCAACTTCCAGGTGCTTCACTGCCATTTTCCTAGTAAAGCCATAACTATCCCTTGTCTAAAGAAATATTATTGTTAAAAACTGCTTGACGTGGGAATTCCCTGGTGGTTCAGTGGTTAGGACTCTGTGCTCTCACTGCCAAGGGCCTGGGTTCAGTCCCTGGTCAGGGAACTTAGATCCCATAAGCCGCATGGCGTGGCAAACAAACAAACTGCTTGACATGTATTTTTTTAATTAAAGAATATGGAGAACCATACTCTCTAACATTCTCACCTAAGAGGCAACAACATCTTACCTGGCTACCCTGTGACAAATAAATCTACCAGATTCTACAGGAAACCAAAAGAGGGGATCACCTAATTTAGCTTCCTATACAACAAGGTTATTCTACACAGAATTAACCTGTCTCCAATTTCACGTCTGTGTGACTCCCCTCATAAGACTCTTCTACATTTACACATCTGGCAAATTCTTCAATATTCTGGGAAAGAATGAGCATTACCTCAAGTCTCAAAACGTGAGGCCTTAAAAAGAGGTTAGAAAAGGTATACAGTGAAAGAAACTTAACAATGCATAATTATTGGCAATTATATAAATATACAAAAAAGACAAAAAGTATTGCTCTCTTTTCCACTTGAGAGTAAAACTAAACTGATTAAAGCTTCTTAAGATGATCAAACCATGAAATAGATCATGAGTTACGTATAATAGGTAAAATACTGGATTAAAGTATGTTAATCAATCTAGTAGATTTTTAAATTTTTGAACCTGAACCAGAAAGGCAGTTCTGGAACCCAAATTTTTTCTCTAAAAAAAATAATGCTTTAAGGTTAAAACTGTAGGGTTCGAAACAGAATCTTGTCAACATCTCTCTATAACATTAATAAAGTTCAAGGCCACATTTACTGAAAAAATTTTGGCAAGCCAAACTTGCACAATTAAAATAAATACAATGGCACGTGATTTGATCTCCCGAAGCCTGGAATTTTGACCTTGACTGATGTCTTCCCATTTCTAATGCTATAAATAACTACTTTAGCTGAACAAAATATGAAACTATTAACTCTCACAGAATGTGGTTGTGTCTTTTCAATGTGCATGTCCCATGTAAATATTTAGCATGGGCTTATTCATTCGACAAGTATTTATTGTGTGCCTACCAGGGCTAGGCTCCATAGCAGGCAATGAAGACATAAAGGTGATCAAGACAAACACAATGCCACCCCTTAAAAGACTAAGAAGAGAAGACAATTAACAAATAATTGCAAAAAGTCATCATCTGGGGCTACACGATAAGCAGGGGTATTTTAACACATCTATAGAGTCAGGGAAGGCCTTCTGGAGGAAGTTCAGAGGCAATGTCTTTAAAACAAAAATCTTCAAGGCTACGGTAACAGAACTGCGTGTCTGTTGGTTACTGCTGTTCATTCCCATCAGTTATATTATTCTCACAACACATACAGGTTAATTTATATGCTAGGTTTATGTTCAGTATAAAATGCAGCTTAAAAGAGGCTTTATAAATCAAAGGTTCTTAGCTATAGTTTGAAACATCAAAAGGAATCACTTCTACCACTTCAGGGAAATCAAATAAGCATAATAAATGAGGAGGCAACACAGGTTTAAAATATTTCTGACAAATGGCAGATTGACCTCACGAGTTCCTTTGAACCCCTTCCTCTCCTAACCACATTAAAATCCCAGTAAATGAATCTTTCAAAAGGTGTGAGAACTAAAAAAGAAAAAAGGAGAGGAGACTAAAACACTCAAGAGAATTCATCAAATTTTTATAAAATTGAAGAGCTGGAGGAGTGATAATTGACCTAGGGGAGCAGACACACTGCCTGGGTACTGTGGAGGAGGAGACCAAGTGGAAGTTAGCTGATTTTCAGTACAGACCTCAAAAAAGATAAGGCCCAGGGAACACAAGTTACTGTGGAGGAAAAGAGAGGATTAGATAACAATATGTAAGTCCATCACTGGACACTCCCCCAGCATACATGCTCTCACACATATGTGCACTTGTGCCTGAACCCAGAAGATTACTGTTCCTCTCACCTCACCTATTCTTTGAAGAAGTGCAATGACACTAGAGAAAAAGACTTAAAAAATACTGACATTTGGATGCCACTCTAATGAAAAGCCCAGGTTAGCAAATGAAAAATCATGCCCACGTACAAAGAGCTTCTGAGTGGCTCTCAAATACAGACAGGTAACAACCACACATAAGTGAGGAAAACCTCCAAAATGAAAGTGAGAGCTTAGAAAATCAAACAGGAATTAAAAAAAAAAACAAAACCTGGAAGAAACCACACAATACATGGAGTGGAAGACAATTTTTAAACACCCTATAATTAATACCCTTATAATAAAAAGAGAAATTTAGCAGCCATAAAACAAAATACAATGAACACACAAACATCAGAGAACACAAAAATAGTTCTTTGAATTAAAAAATTAGAATAGCTGAAATAAAATATTTAATAGGAAGGCTGGAAGATAAGGTCAAGGATATCTCTCATAAAAACAAACAAAAAGATTAAAAAGTAAGAATTTAAGAAAGATTAATATTTGAATTAAATTAGGATCTGTCAGGAGGTGTAACTTCAGACTAATAGAGATTCCAAAAAAAGAAAATAGAGAAGAAACTGTCCAAGAAATAATACAAGAAAAGTATAGAGAACTTTCAGACGTGAATTTCCATATTGAAAGGACCCTCAAGTATAAGGCACAATAAATGAAAAAATGCTCATACCAAAGATCCTTATTGTGAAGTTTTCAAACACCAGGGATAAAAGTTTTCAGGGGAGGAAAAGGTAAAAGACAAAAAGGAATAATGATCAGGATGTACTACTGGAGACTTGGCAAGGGTAAGACGATTTCAGTATTATTTGACTTTTAAAACAATGTACAGCAATTTTTATAAACACCAAGCAATAATAATGTAAGTAAATAAATAACAGACCATAAATAGGTAAACAAATGAATAAAATAACAATAAAACCAATTTACTGAATGCTCACTACCTGCTAGGGGTGCCATTCAAACTCCTTTAAATATATTAACTCTCATAACTATGAGGAAGACACTATAAACCTCATTTACAGATGAGGAAACAGGCATTGAGAGATTAAGTAATGATACATCTAGGAAGTGGCAGAGCCAGAGTCCTAGCTTTCTGAGCGTGGTCTTTCAAAAACTGCATGATACTGTCTCTCAACTGTCTCTCAACTTTAAAAGTAAAATTAATTTCTAAAAAGAAGAAAAGAAAATACCATTTGAACGTTCACTACCATCCTAATCTGTTCCCAGATAACTATGGTTGATTAAAAGCTCTGACTTGGTCAATCAGGACACAAGCTTAATATGTATGTGTGTGGGGGGTGGGGTGGGGGGGTGGTTGGGGGATGAAGGTTGAGGGTATTTGCTAGTATTTTAAGTACTCATTGTATAAAAATACTTTATGCTATGTATGTGTGATTTGCTGCTAGAAGGTCGATAAAATAGATTCCCTGCCCTAAATACAACAACAATCTCCAAAGAACTGATGCACTTACATCAGATCACCACTGCGTATTTGGGCAAAGAATAAAGGGTATATAAATCTCATTAAAGTTAGAATAGCTGCCTCTTTTCCAAAGTACTGTCATCTAAGCCCCTCACACTCTTCTTGTCTTGCAAGAAAAATTTCCCTAGATTTCCTAGTCATACATGACTATTAAATATACTGATAAGACAAAAACTTCATGCCCCTTCACTCACTCTTGCCTTACACTCACCTTTACCTTATATTATCAACTACATAATGAGACTTGAACATTGTCAGCTGAAGTTCCTCTGCAGGAGTTAGCTTCATTCAGTTCTCTACTTTCCATCGTCTCACTGTCCCTACTTAAGAATATCTGGCTTTAGTGGGGGGAAAAATTAGAGAAATATACTCTTTTTGAATAATTTTTTTTCTTCTCCAATCTGGTGACATCTTCATTCATTCTTTCTGACCTATGATAAGGAGGCTACACAGTTTTGGCATTTCCTTTCTTGGGACTAATAAACTTCCACACAATAATGTCTAGGCTTCTGGGACCTCAGACCCTCCTTCGGTGCGCTCCTACCGCACTGGACCTCCTCCATCATTTGCTGTTGCATGGCCCTGCCTGGGAGTCCTTTCTCTCACATATGCGGCCCTCCTCTTTCTGCCTGTCATGCCTTTTACTTCTTCTGCTTCGCTTTTTGGTTTTATTTTGTCGTGGGTTTGGGTTTTGGTAGATAGGTGATGACTGCAGCAACCTTTAAGATCCTGATGTGATGCATCAAGACATGTGATGCATCATGTCCGTCTTCCCAACACCTGGGTGAACAGACCCGGGGCTGCCTGGCCTAGAAGATTTCGGTCTCGCTCACAGGACGTCCCGATCTGTAGCCGCAGAGTCACAATGCGACAACCCCCAACGTCCGGTCTCACGCGCGCCCTGCACGGATGTCACACCGTCCCTCCCAGCGCTCAGGTGTAGCACCTGGCGGTCGTAACCCCGAGAGTCACCTGCGGGCCGGCCGGGCGCGCGCAGGTGCTCACGCACATACCGTCTCCTTGGCAGCGGCGACCGGGATGGGAAGCAGCCCCCGGCCGCGGGGCGGTTCCTCCGGCTCTGCGGCCGCGCTCTTGGAGGGGAGCCAGGGGGCCGGCGCCCGCGCCGAGTCGGCCCTGGGGTCCCCATACAGCTGGTAGCACACCAGGCCGACCAGACCCCCGCCGGCCGCGGCTGCGATGCTCAGCTCCCCCCAGCGCCGCCGCCGCCTCCGAGCCGCCTCAGCCACAGCCCCCTCCTCCTCCTCCCGGCAGAAGAAGGGCCGGCCGGGAGGGCCCGGGGCTATGCCCGTAGGCCGCCCGCACGGCCCAGGGAAGGGATGGGGAGACGAGGGCGGAGGCGGGAGCCGAGGCGGCGGCGGCCGCAGAAGCCTCCGCAGCGCAGCCATAGCGGGAGCTGCCCGCACCGGAGCTAGGAGAGGGCGGACGGGGCGGTGGAGGGGGGCTCGAAACCTCGCGAGAAGTTGGTGCGCGGAGGTTCGCTGCTGTCCGAGAGCGACCCCTACAATTGCGCGGCCTGGGGTCCCCTCCGGACGGCCTTCAGCTGGGGAACCGGGGGTCTCTGGCTGGGGAGAGCCTGGGGAGGAGGGGGCGCAACCGACTGCTCCACGGGCCCGCGTTCCCAGCCCAACCCTGCAGTCATAAATAACTGCGCCTCCCCCGGGCGACACCTGACTGCGCGAGAACCCAACACCGCAGGCGACAGCCAGGTCGGCGGAGCTGAGCCAAGCCCTCGGGGGCGGGGGTGTCGGGCGCCCCTCCGCTAACGTGACCCTTCGCCTCTGCTTTGCTGGGTGGGTCTCGAATCATCGGTAATGCCCCTCTAAGAAAGTCACATCCCCTAACGGTATCCTGATCTTCTGATACGAGGTCGGGAATAATTTGGAACGGTATCTTCAGGTGTACAACAAAAATGAGATATAAAAATTTGGCTCGAGTCATAAAAATAGCAAATTAAGTAAAAGGATTTTTTTTGACTACATGACAGCTTCTGGTCTTTTGATGGGGGAAGGCTAATGCTGTGTTTTAGTTACCGTTAATATATTTAAAAAACATTACCATACCAGCGGCGTGACTTAATTCAATAAAACAGAACTGTCTTACTTTTGGGGGGAAGTTGTTGATATAAATAATCGGTAAGTGTATTGTGCCATTTTTTTTATTTTTGTTATTCCTATACTTGTTTGTTTGCTACACTTTATGAGAACGTGTTTATGACATTCTTATCAGTTTCCTGCCCCTGAACCCAGTTTTGGTAACTTAGTTACCTAGCTTTGGTCTTTATATTCTGGAATGTTTCCAGGAGCCGTTAAAATATTCTGGGTCTAAGGGTGTGCACAACTAAATTTATTAGTCTCAAATGGGCTGCGGTCACAAGGGGATTAGATCCTGGCAAGTCTTATGAAAACTAAGGGCTTTCAGAGGCAAACAAAATGAGATTTTCTGGCCCAAGTCCTGCTATTGGCTCACTAACCCCTTGCCTATAAGTAATCTATCAGATACACCTCAGTTACATCTTGTTTTAATATAGGCTAATGGAATTTTCCTTTCTTAAAGCCACTAAAAGTGATAAACAGAAAAAGCCTCTATAACATGAACAAAATGTGTCTATTTTAGTATGCCATCTCTGTATTTCTTTTACTTTCAGCCTGTTGGTTTTATATAACCAGTGCCTCAAGGAAGACTCAGTGGTAGCTCCTTGTTTTATCACCAAGATTCCTTCAATTTCTGTCTTCTCTGAATTCTGGAAAATTCCCACAGAAGCATTTATTGTCTGGATCTACAACACAGTTCTTCTTCTGGCACTGTTTACTTCGAGCTGAATACAATTTCCGGATTTTCTCATAAATTTCCGACATGGCCTAATAGCAGAATTCTTGGACAGGCTGATGAATTTTTATTAGCTGCATATTAAAAGCCAAGTAGCTTAAAAAGAATTAGGGAGTTAATACAATAAGGTATTACAGTTAAGGAAAATGACAGAAATTCTCCATCTAAGATGATTTCACATATCTGTCTATATAATTTCTCTCCAGTTTAAAAAAAATTAATGTAGCTCCTGCAAGCCATTTTTTTGGCTAGAAACCCGGTTCTGCCATGAGAGGTGCTGGGTTTAGGTTCTCTGAGTACTCAAAGCTTTGGATAAAAGGTCTCTCTACATGCAGAAGTTATTCTAACTTTCCTCAGTACCTCTCTTCTAAAAGCTAAATTTCCTTAATAGTTATTATTTTCTTCTCACTTTTGATGCTCTGTAACTATAGCTACATGAAAATAACTTGATTCCTTTATTACCTGTATATTTTGAGTTTAATTTTCAAAGGGAAAGTTATTTTTTTTAAAAAACGTGATATTAGGAATTTGGAAAAATTTTTGAAATTACAGGTAATAATGTTAGATCGATATAGATTTAGCCTAATTTCTTTCATCTTTTATGTCAATTCTACTATTAATAATATACAAAAAATGTCCCTAATATACAGTGAGCGCCTACACCTTCAAAAAAATTTGACTTATGTTCACTATGGTCTAAGCAAAAAGAAATGCTCTAAAGCATTTAAAAATATTTACAACAGCAGGAATTAAGCCAGACAGTTTTCAGGAAAGCATAACTATCAGTGGAGTGGTCAAGTAGAAGGCAAATCTGGATTCTTGATTCTGCTACATCTTAACTGCATAACCTATAATGCTTTGGAGGCCACAGTTTCCTATAAAATAATGGAATTGAATAGGTGATCACCTTCTGAACCTATGACCCTAATTAACCAAAATGCTCCAAGTATATTAGTAAAGCGAATATAGATACTTCCTTCATAGCATTTTTCACATGTCATTTCCCTTCTCAAAACACGTAATTGCCCTACAATTGCTTTATTCTTTCCAATTAAAATTCCACCCCATGACCTAATTATTTTAACCTTTTAAAACTTCTAAAATTGCAAATAAATGAGTGACTTTTAAATTTTGAAAATGTGAAATTTAAGTGTAATATATGTCATGCCTCAGCACAAATGTCCTGCTTAACAAAACTTCTATTAAAAAAAAATCCTGCTTATCTAGTTGTACTCACTCTGAGCACCGGAATCTTGACTAGTTAGAAGAGGAGCAATTATCTCTGAGGCCCTGCATCAGAGCACATGAGTCTCCCCACCCGCAGGTCTACTCAATTCTGACAGAGGGAGGCTACCAGCCAAAGAGTAAGGCTGCAGCAAGCCACTTCTCTCTTGGGAAAGTTGTTCCCACCTTCAATTGGGGGACAATTGGCAAAATCAAAAGAGAAAGTGATGGGAAAGTTGTGTTCTGTGGGGTTGCAGCCTTTTCTTGGTCTTTTGTCTCCAGAGTGCCAGCCACTAGGAGTCTGGAACTTTATTCCCCAGCATCCAGAGCCATGGAAACAAATTTATCGAAGGCGCTGAGGAAACAGATCGTTTTCTATTTTGACTAGTTCCCACTCCCAACGACAAGTTAACAATGGTTTGCACTCTGCCCTCTTCCCTTAGTAAAAGCAAATTCTTCTCAGCTTCCTGAAGCCAGATCATCTATTTGGCTCAAATGCTGGCACATAGAAGGACTTCAACAAATGCTTATTAAATGAAGAAGGGAATTTATTATTGTAATGAGGGGGAGGGGGAGAGGCAAGATGGGAATGTGAATCAGGAGACAAGGAAATAAAGTAGCTCCTCTGATGCTAAACAAGTCGATAAAGTAAGCAACACATCCTAAAAGGCAATTAATGCAAATGGAAGGGCAAAATGAGCAAGCAAGGTGTTGGCAAGAAAAAGTTGCGTTCAGGGACAAGGGCTGATTCAGAAACAAATTTTGTGATTTTGTGATTTGAAGCCATCCTCTTACATAGTAATAAGAGGCATAATCCTGCTACATTTAGAGCCTTAAAACAATACACTTCCATCTGGTTCTTTTGGTTCTCTGACAAATTCCAGCATGCTCCACGGATAAAGCTCAGCGATTTGACCTTGATACCTTCCATTCATTCTTCCATATCTCACTGGTGACACCACCAAGCTGCCAGTTGTACACATGTAACTATCTAACTTCAAGACCAGTGATAATCTCGCACTGACCATTACATCTGTCCAATCTGATTTCTATAATTTCTGATTTTATATAATTTCCAGGGTCTTTGCTAACAGTGTCTCACTGTTCAATTCTTTTTATTGCCTTTACCCTCCATTTGGTAGCCAGGACTTCTTTTCCTATGTATTTGGGAAACAAGGAACAGCAAAGCTGCCTGCCTGAAACATGTGAGCCCTTTCTCAATTGTCATATTCTGTTTTCATGCCTGATAGCGATTAAAGTTTCCATGACCATCAGAAGCTGTCTTCTGGGGAAGAATAGACTCAGAGTAATAATATATTGATCATCTATTATGCAAGCATGATATTTGGGTTACAAAACAAATAATATAATCTTTATAAAACTTGGCAGTCACTACTAGAGTTTAGCATATGCATGCCCTATGACCCATCAATTTCAATCCTAGGTGAAATACTCAACAGAAATGAATACTTACGCACACCAAAAGACATAAAGAGAAATATTTGTAACTGGCCAGAAACTAGAAAGTATTCATAAGTTCATCAAGAGTGCCCTGTATTTTCTTTTTTTTTTTTCTTTGCGGTATGCGGGCCTCTCACTGCTGTGGCCTCTCCCGCTGCGGAGCACAGGCTCCGGACGCGCGGGCTCAGCGGCCATGGCTCACGGGCCCAGCCGCTCCGCGGCATGTGGGATCTTCCCGGACCGGTGCACGAACCCGTGTCCCCTGCATCGGCAGGCGGACTCTCAACCACTGCGCCACCAGGGAAGCCCTGGGGTTTTTTTTAATTGTGTTATATTCACACAATTGAATGCTATATAGCAATGAAAATTACTGAAATGCAACTACATGTGATCATGTGGATCAAAGAAGGCAGACACAAAAGAATTGTATTATTCTATTTATAATGTTCAAAAACAACATATATATTTTATATATATATATATACATACATACATGTGGTGTCAACAATCATAATAGTGGTTTCTTTGGGTAGAGGGTACTGACTAGAAGTAGGAAAAGGGGGTTCTAGAGTTCTGTTCATGTTCTGTTTCTTGATATGGGTGCTGGTTAAACAAGTGTATTCACTCTGAAAATTCCTAGAGCTATCCATTTACAATTTGTATATTTTTTTAATGCATGTCATACTTCAATTAAAAGTTTATATAAAATAAAGAATAGATTTTCTTCCTAATGTTCTTATATGATGTGTTATTTACTGTAGTGTTATAACTTGCTCAGTTCTGAACTATGTCACTTAAAAGGAATGTTTAGAGCTTGTACAGAGTTAAGAGCAAAAATTGATTGAAGAGTTGGAAACTAACAGAAAAGGTAGATAATGTTGATATAACCTAAAGAGATTTAATGAAGAAGCATCTTAAAAAGTCTTCTAGGGGCTTCCCTGGTGGCGCAGTGGTTGTGCGTCCGCCTGACGATGCAGGGGAACCGGGTTCGCGCCCCGGTCTGGGAGGATCCCACATGCCGCGGAGCGGCTGGGCCCGTGAGCCATGGCCGCTGAGCCTGCGGGTCCGGAGCCTGTGCTCCGCAACGGGAGAGGCCACAACAGAGGGAGGCCCGCATACCACAAAAAAAAAAAAAAAAAAAAAAAGTCTTCTAGTACCTGAAAATCCTTAAGAAGCTGCTCATTAGCTACTTTCCTTATTTAGTAAGGAAAGACCAAAAGGAACTTGGTATTTTAAGCAGCAACCTAGTGTTTCATCTTCTTTGACTTGTAGCACTTTCTCCTGTGAAATGGAGAAATGTCCATATGGAGAGACCCAGTAGGTATCTGGTGGTAAGACCTAGTGCAACCAGTATATACCCTTGTCTCTGGCTCTAACCCCAGACTGTCAGGTGTTGGATGGGAAATTGCTTTAAGGGCAGATAATCAAACAGAAGGACAGCCTTCAGAACAGATGGAAAGCTCAGCACCAAGAGGGAACCATTAGAGAAATCAAGCATAGCATAAGGTAAGTCCATGTACATATGTGCAGAAACTTAGTGGGATGGCAAACCAGTCTCCTTTCTTGCCAACTCCAACTGATTGGCATGTGTTACCCAGAACACTGCGCTGAGCAAAATTTTCAGACAAGGTCCAGAATTCGCAGTAAACAACAGCAGAGTGTCTCTAGTTGAAAACAGGAGGGGATCCAGATACTGTCCACTTAAAAGCCTCTCTTTAAACACCCACAGCCAGGCCTGAAGCATCTCTGTAGAATCTTAGGGCTTAAAAATCATGAAAATGTACACATCTTTAATTTTTTCTGATGAGGAAAAGAATTAAAAATTTTTCTCTGGGTCACACAATCAGGGCTTTAGCCTCGATATTCTGCCCTATATCTACGTAGTTTCTATATTGCAATCCGAAACTAAGAATTTAAAAGTTTTTCTTAAAACACATTAATTTGCAAGGACTAGAATAGAAATTGCATTAGCTCAAATAAAAGAGTTATTTTATGGATAAAATCCATATCAAATCCGGGAACAGCGGTACTATGAGATCTAAGAACGTGGGTAACCAGGTTAGCTCTAGAGACCCACATAGCAAGAGTTCAAGGACATTTATTCTAACATACTGGTGTGAACATGACTTGGCTGCTAATTCCATCAGTCTCTATGAGTCTTAGGTCAGAACCTAAAGAAGTATTGGCTTGGTCTACCCTACAGATGTTTTCTATCTTTGTTAGTTTCTTACTCTAAGGCCAATCAGCTGTGCCTGGGATGAAAGGGGTGGAGTCATATGGAGGAGCAGTTTCTGGGAAATACGAAGAATAGCTTCTCTTCGAAGGCTCGGTGGGCAGGCACCAGTGGTGTGCTGGTAAATGTTTAACAGCTGGTTCTGGGGTAGAAGACAGGGGCGTCCTGATTTGTAGTGTTTACAGATTTCCATGGTGTATATACTCCCACCACAGCTGATGTCAAGCTACCAATATGACATTACTGACTGCAGAGTTGTGAAAAGATTCACAGTAGCACATCATTATATAAAATTTGCACGATACACATACAAAAGAGGTAACAGGAATAGTAAAAAAAATTGGGGGAGTGATGAGTTTTTAGTACTTATTACCTTTGATTTTAATATAATTTATCTAATTGTAAATTTATATAACTTAAGTTTTAAAATGTCTCTTACAACTTGGCTCACCAAATGCCTGAAAATTTAACAATCAGCTCTACTGAGCTTGAGCAAGCAGGCTGCACCACGCGACTACTTAAAGATTACCATATTCATTAGAGAGTTTGGGAGCTCTTGAAGACCACTGTTTGATTCCAGAAGGAAACAGAATAAGAAGGACATAAAACTCAGCCAAAAAAGATCAGGACCTGCCTTTAGCCACAAATGTCAACATGAATTTACCCATCCTTTAGTCAAGAAGAGGGTTAACAACCTTCCCTCTCTTCTTGGGGTCATTAATTATTTTCAATCAACCTGCATGCAGATGTTACTATGGAACTTTTTTATTCTTTTTTTTTAACTTTCTATTTTATATTGGAGTATAGTTGATTAAAAATGTTGTGATAGTTTCAGGTGTACAGCAAAGATTCAGTTATACATATACGTGTATCTATTCTTTTTCAAATTCTTTTCCCATTTAGGTTGTTATATATTATTGAGCAGAGTTCCCTGTGCTATACAGTTGGCCCTTGTTGATTATCCATTTTAAATACAGCAGTGGGTACACGTGAATCCCAAACTCCCTAACTATCCCTTCTCCGCCACCCTTCTCCCTTTATTTTTATTCTTTCCAATTAATTATATTTGTTTTTCCAAAGACTTGGAGTTAAGGAATAATCTCAGGTCTAGATGGGTGCAACTGACTAACCAGGACCAGGTGGAGACTATTCTAGAGCTGAGCCTGCAGCTACCTAGTTAAAAAGTGTTGATTAAAAACTGACACCCAATAGGGACCAACTTCATTTGATATTGCCAGGGATTAGGTCTTGCTTTATGCTAATATTAATTTTTAGGTTTGATTAAAATGTTATTTCAAATGTAAAACATAGCAATATAATACATCTAAACAATACTTGAATTTATTACATTTAAAATTCAGGGGTTTTGTTCACAGGAAGATGTTCACTTTAAGCCAAAGTAATAATCAAGTGGTTTTGGTTACTATGCAATATCTTTTTATGTTAGAATAAATCGGTTTGCCTTAAACACTAGAGACTGATCTAAAAGCAAAAAGTCTGAAAATAGGGGTGTTCATAAATTTCTTGGCAACTGAAGCACATCAAAACTCTTGTGCTTTGAAAATGTTTGCCATTTTTTCAGGATCATGTCAAATCTTATGTTCAGGAACCTGTAAACCTCAGACCACCACATCAAGGGAGGTAAAGTGAACCTTTCACTTGATGACAAGACTTTATAGAATACCACTAAACGAGTTTCTCTAACATCGTCATGCAGGTGCAGAGGGCTCCTTGAACAAAATTATTCAAGAATACGGAGGTCTGTTCCTTCATCCTTCCAGTGTTACACAAGGAAACCATGTTTGATTAGAATTTTATTGTGTGTAGCATTTGTTTCAGGGCACATGCTTTGATCAAAATCTATGTAATGGAGGCTTGTGTTCTATGATATCCAGAATTAATCATTGTACTCTTGGCTATGGTTAAATATAATAATTACACTGACTTACTTATTAAACACCTATGTGCCTGTGAAGAGTTCACCCCTAAAATGAATTTTAAATAAAGAGGAACATCAAACGGTGATGAAACCCATATATGAAACTCAAGGTCATTTATCCAAACTACGTGCTTTCTCAGACTGATAATCAAATAAAGGAGGAAGAGCTAAAAGTTGAACTAACAGAGGAATTCATCATCTTAAGTCTCTTAAAAGTGGAAAAAAATGAGAAATGAATTTCAGGACATGGGATAAATGCTGCTTTTTAAAAATTTCCATTCTGTAGATTAAAATTAAATTTCCTTCTAATCTTTCTCTGATAATTATGTATGACTGCTATAACATCTAACTGGAAGTTGCCACCAGGCAGAGATGTGAAACCAGAGAGAGGTCTTAAAGGTGGTAATACCACTATGCAGCTTTGTACTGAAAGTTGAATTTTAAATGTGATATTAGTAAAAAATAAGATACTTTGAAAGACAGTTTATGTATACTATAAATGGATGTTAGAGTCAAAAATTATAAATTATGTAGCATTTACATAATAATGGGAGCTTGCAGATACATCTAGAGAAATATTGTTCTGTGTTTGAGAACTTCAGGAGTTGGAACCTCATGTACATAAAATATCTTTATCTACATATTTGTTTTGCTAAAATATCAGTATTTGAGTCTCATAGTTAGAACCATCCTTATCTTCTTTAAAGCTCTAGCTTTAAGGGATGAAGAATTTAAGTAATTTGAAGAAATAGGTTTGTGAAAATCAGTCTGTAAAGCAAAGTTACTGAATTCTATTTTCCAATTAAATTTTGCCTTGATATTTGAATAGAGAATCATAAATATGTTAGGTTGAATGGAACCATGGAGATAATCTAATCCAAGACCTGTATTTTAGAGGAGGAAACTTACCAGGAGGAATGTCCTGGTCTGAATTCTGTCTGCTTCCCCTCCCTAACAGGATTCTGCTTAGATACAAATTTTCCTAAATGTTTCTCCTGTTCCAAGGATGGTTTAATCTACCCTGCTACCTGCTTTCGACAAAATACCTTGAACTTCCCCATCTTAGCACCACCATTATCACGTTCTCCTCTACTTGTTTGTATCAGCCAATTAGACAGTAAGTGGCAGAAAGATGGAGATGGTGTTTTGCCATTTAACAAATACAGACGGTACTTGTTATATAGTAAGAACTTATGTATTTTTTGAATGAAAGGCAAATATTTGTTTTTCTAAAATTACCTAGAATTCATGCAAATTTAACATGAATAGAAATTCTTTGGGATACTAAAGATATGAATTGTTCAAAATTCAGAAACCCAAGTCAAGAAACTACTAGGTTAAAATGATTGCCCTGAAAAATACATTTCAATTGTAACAGCTCATTAGAGATACTTACAATTTATTATACTGATAACTTTGAGGAACTCATAGGGGTTCTGCGTTTACTGAAGTCCATCATAAAAGACTGCTGTCTGAACCTTTCACCTCTTATTTTTAAAAGTCTACATAAAGGTTATTTACTGTTGCAATTGTGTCTTTTTTGTTGTATATTCTGGTACATGCAGTTTTATGGGTGATGCAATTCTCAAAGAAGAACTGTTCTTTTGTTTTGTGTGACAGCAGACCGCTCCGAATCCAGTTCCTTGCTGTTTCATTCACTTGACTCAGCTCCTTGTCCTCGAACTCATTTCACGATTTCATTGCCAGCTAGAAACGTATAGCCTTGTTCGCAGGAATAGCGTCAGTCAAATATGTTCAGCATCAGCACTTTCGTGGTGTCCTGACAGCCCCACAGTATCTACTGAGCTGCATTTTATTCCCCATCGGGATTACTGACATTTTCACAACTTTCCCTGGATTTTTTTCTTTGCCGAGGACCTCCTCATAATGGTGCTGTTTTTCTGTTTTCATTTTTGGAAGTGAGACTCACATGAGGAACTTACCAACAGCATGACTAGAAGTTGGAGAAGTGAAATTTGGCAGAATTCCTTCCTCTCTATCCGGGTCCCTTTCAGCCTTATCGAGGGTCTGGCAGCAAATGTGCCTACATTGTCCCCTAGTGGCTGACCCCATGAGAGACCCACAGCCCCTGTACCCCTGTGGCCGACTGCCCTTTCTCTCAGAGCTTGACTTTTATGCCCAGGGGTGATTTTTCAAGATGAAAGACATTTGTACTAGTGTGCATGTGTTTACTAATAGTCAAATTAGGGAATTCCCTGGCGGTCCAGTGGTTAGGACTCTGCTTCCACTGCAGGGGGCACGGGTTCGATCCCTGGTGGGGGAAATAAGATCCTGCAAGCCGCACAGCGAGGCCAAAAAAAAAAAAAAAAAAAAAAAAAAAACTGGTCAAATTAAATTTTACATATCTGAATAAACATTCTATTACTTAGAACCATTCTCAGGGGAAACAAAAAGATGAATTGAAACATCAAAGCAAGTACTTCAGGTTTCTGAAAAAGTTTTACAGTGTCTATCAATCAACCAACAGATATTTATCAAGTATAAAAAGTATGCCAGGCACTGTTGTAGGCACTTGTTATACACTTATGAACAAAACAGACAAAGATCCCTGCCGGCAGGGAGCATAACGTTCTAATATGAGGACAGCACTAATGATCGTATTTCTCCACAGGATAACATTCAAGCCAGGCTATTTGTAAACCTGATGTATTTCAATAACGGTACTATTATGAACTGCGTTCTTAACATCCACTAATGTAGCTGGTGTCAGTCTTATCTCTCTAACCTGCCTTCAGGGCAAGCTGCAGGCGACCGCAGCATGGCACTCACATAGCTGGTACTAGCTGCAGTCACACCTCGCCATACAAATGCGTTAATCTGCTCCGTATACTATTTTCTCACTCCAGGGTGACTGTTATGGAGAGGTAGGTATGTCTTCCTAAACTGTGTGCCAAAGTGTAAGCAGTGCCCTACCAGTCTTCACTCCGGTCCACTTCTTCCAACGCTCCTCCCTCGGGGGTGAAGACGTATCCCTCTCCCTTCAGCACCACTTGGCGAAAGGCCTCCTGAGCAGGTGTTGCCTGGGGCCGAGCTCCGGTTCGCATCAACAGGCCTAGTTATCTCAGGCCTCTAATTACGAGAGAAAAATGGGTAAATAAGGCTTTAGTTACTCTTATCACATTACGGTGCTTGAAAGACACGAAATTTCAAGGTAATTTAATAAATTACTTTTTCATTTTCTAACTTTTAAAGGAAATATAATTCATCCATGTTATTGATGATGTGAAAGATTAAACACTTGTATCACCATTCTTGTAATGGTGTCTTTTATTTCTAACTAATTCTAAGGCTAGACAATGAACAAATTCATTAAGTGTCTAAATCTATTGACTCCCTAAATTTTAGATATTTTTTATATTTGGAAGAGTGTCATTAAAAAAAACAGATGGCAATTCTATGCCCTCCAAAAATGCAATTTATTTTAATATTGATGATTTAATTTTTAGTTATTGTAATAAAATATGCTTTTAGTGTTTATGTGGCATTATGTTTCAGGAGGATGAAGCATGTCTAACTTAAATACTCTTTCTTTACTTTGAAAATGGAGAAGTGAAAAACAAAGAGGTTTAGTGGCATCTGTGGATACATTCATAGTAAGGAGGCAATAAAGCAATGAAAAAAATACCAACCGTAACTTTTTCCAAATCCACTATTCA
The DNA here is from genome assembly GCF_002837175.3 of Physeter macrocephalus. Classification (NCBI taxonomy): domain Eukaryota; kingdom Metazoa; phylum Chordata; class Mammalia; order Artiodactyla; family Physeteridae; genus Physeter; species Physeter macrocephalus. Next base: position 102,624,305 of record NC_041233.1, on the reverse strand, counting down.
GTTGCTGATTCTGGGAGTAACCAAATAAAATATTGTGTATGAGCAATGACATCAGTTTGAACCACAGTTTTTTAAAAGGTATATACTTCAGTTTCTCGATGGGTATTGGGTATTGGCAGCATTATTTGGTGGGAACAGCAGTGGAAATGGATGTGAAACATTTTAATTAAAATTATGATTTTTCTATCAACTAGGTGACATTTCTCTGAGAGCCATCTTCCTCATTTGTAAAATGAAGATGTTTGGTTGAGGTAACTTGGCAAATTTCCTCCAAGTGATGAAAAATACAAAATACTTTCACATTATAATTTTATGATACATTCAGATGATGGTAGAAGACCTTATGAAAGACAAATAAATGATGTATAGTCAGCCAGATGCTGTGGCTACTTCCAAAAGAACTTGTTTTAGATGTATATTTCTTTCAGACCCATCTCAAAGTACTGTTAGTTAAAACTTTCATTGCAGGAAGCATTTTTCTGTGCTCCAAATAAGGCCACTATTGGATTAAATGTTGTGTAAATCCCATAAGCCATCTTTCTTTTCTTGCAACTTAGAGCAGAACATGGAATTTTAAGTGGCCCCAAACACAGGGAAAATAGATACTGATTATCGTCATTCAAATAATCACTTAGAAGTTGTAGAACTAACGGATTTTCATATGCATTTATCCATATAATTCCTATAATATCAATAGTTCTGCAAGTTACATACAACATTCTTTTTTTTTTTTTTTTTTGAGGTATGCGGGCCTCCCTCTGTTGTGGCCTCTCCCGCTGCGGAGCACAGGCTCCGGACGCGCAGGCTCAGCGGCCATGGCTCACGGGCCCAGCCGCTCCGCGGCACGTGGGATCCTCCCAGACCGGGGCGCGAACCCGGTTCCCCTGCATCGGCAGGCGGACGCGCAACCACTGCGCCACCAGGGAAGCCCATACAACATTCTTGAACCCAATTTTATAGAGGAAAAACTGAGTTCCAGGGAGGTAATGTAATTTTCCCAGGGTCTCATAACTATCGAGTGGAAATATCTTGCCTGTATCTAGTGAGGTGGATAGGAAAGAAAAAAAAGTACAAGGCAAAAGTTAAACTATGTTGTTTATTACTCTTGTTGCTCTCTGTGGGTAAAGTGAGAAGAGGGGCTGGATTACAGTAGGTGACATTCCTGGAACTAAGGAGAAAATAACAAAGATGTTCAATTTGTGTTAAATTTTCATTCTGCCTGAATTTGGTCCCCCAAATTATGTGACTTCATGGTCAATTAATATTCCTTTTTTCACGTGTGTTTAATACTATCCACAGAAAATATCCAACCTGTTCTGGTCAAGGTTTGAGATTTTGTGCAGACTGAGGCCCTTCTATGCAAATAGTTCAAAGTCAGGAATTCTGATTTACCTCGATTACTTTACATAATAGCTGTTGAATTTAGATATTCTCTCCTATAACTGAAGTGCTTCTAATATTTAAGTTGTGAACTTTCAAAATTTACCTTAAAAACTTAAATTTTGATATAATTTCATTCTTACAGAAAATTTACAAGAATACTACAAAGAACTCCACATACCCTATACTCACTTTCTTCAGTTAACATTTCACTCCCGTTTTATCATCTATTCCTTCTTTTTCTGTATATAGTCATATATACATTTTTCCTGAACCATTTGAGAATAATTTTGCAGACATCATGTCTCTTTTTTTAATCCATAAAGTTTTATTTTGTATTTCCTAATACTTTTCTTTATATATTCACAGTAAAATTGTCAAAATTAGGAAATTTAATATAGATACAATACTATTAATTAATTCACAATCCATATTAAAATTTCCCCATTGTTTCAATAAAGTCTCTGTTTGTTTTTTCTGGTTCAGGCTCCATATCAGGATCATCATCACATTTAGGTTTCATGTCTCTTTAGTTTCCTTTAATCTGGAACAGTTCCTCAACCTTTCTTTGTCTTTCCTGATTTTGACATTTTAGAGGCGTATAGGCCAGTTGTTTTGTAGACTGTCTCTTATTTGGGGTTTAGCTGATGTCTCTTCATGACTAGATGCAGGATGCATTTTTGACAGTGACATCAAATAAGTGACATAATATCCTTCCTAGAGTGTCAAGAGGTATATGGTGTTGGTTTGTCCCATTATTGTTCTTTACTTTCATTATGTGGTTAAGATAGTATTTACTAGATTAATCCACAATGAAGTTATTATTTTCTTTTTGTGATCAAGAAACAATTTGTGAGGGGATATTTGAGACTATGTAAATAGCCTCTTCATCAAACGTATAATGCACTAGTCTAACCCCACACACTCAGAAAAATAATCTTTGTAACTTAAATTCAGTATCTATGTATATTTTTATCTTTAGACCTTGATTATACAGTAAAAGAACTGTATTTGAAAGTTACTTAGTTTTAAAAAAATATATTGTCATTCCCCTCTGTGTGGTTATGTTATTCACTTGAATTTAGTTAGGTTCATTTGTTCCTGGTTTTATTCCACTCCCCCCCATTCTTATTTATTTGACTTAAAAAGATCTAGAACGTTAACATTTCTTTAAAAGTCCAAACTCTATAAAAAGTTCTCAAAGACATGTCATTTCCCATCTCTTCTACTCCATTCACATCCAACTCAGGTAAACAATTAACAGCATAACCAATTTCATTCGTTTCTGATTTATCCATCCCGTGTTTATTTTTGGGGAAAAAAAGCATATATAAAAGTTTCTTATTTCTTTCTTTCTTCCAGAAAAGATAGCATCCTATGTATAAAGCATGCTAAAACTTTGCTCTTTTCAACTAATAGTATTTTCTGGAAATACTCCATGCTAATTTATAGAGATCTAACTCATTCTTTTTTTCCAGCTATGTAATGCTCCACTGTGTGAGTATACATAATTTACTCATTCAGTTTCCCATGTGTGGAAATTTATGTTGCTGCCAATAATTTGTAATTACAAATAATAGATAATGTTGGGCAAATGTACTTTTATTTTATTGAATGTATAAGTCCTGACTTTTAAATCAGCTTTTTTTCTTTTTCTCAAGTTATACACATGTAGAAGTAACCAAAGGCATTAACTCCTTTTTCATGTGCAAAAACAAAGATTCATAACACTATGCTTGCTGAAAATCTATATAGGAATTATATAGCCTGGAAAACTGTAACTACGTTTTGTGGAAGTAGAAATTGTACCACATATTTGTATAACAGCAAGGCAAGTGTGGTCTCTAGGAAGTATAGGTAAAGTTGATTAGATTGCAATGTATACTTAAAAGCTGAATAATGCACTCTTGTAAAACACTCTTCAAAATTATTTAACTTCCCATGATATCATCACAGCATGTGCAAAAAAAATCTTTAGTGTTATCTTTTCCTGTCACGTGACTAGTGCAAACAAAAGAAATCCTTATCTTTTTGTTTCTATTCTGGCCCTTTATAAAATGGCATTAAGCACCATTCAGAACTTACATAGTAAAGGTTTGGTTTGAGGAAAAAAGATTTATTTTGTATTTCAAACAAATTATACTTGCTAAATTATAAAGCAAAAATTTTCTCACCAACTGAAGGTTTCTAGCATTCTACATGTATAGAAAACTTTATAGTTTTAAAACCACTTTCCTAGATATTTTTACATTGAAGTCTCATAGCAACCCTTGGCATAGAGAACTAGGCAGGAGTTATATTGTACTTAATTTACAAAAGAGGAAAGAGAGGCATTTAGAGAGTTTGAGAAAATTTCCCTGGGATGTAAGACTCTGGACTAAACATTGAACTAGAATCCAGGACATTTTTTTTTTCTTTATAAAGTGGATTGTGCCTATTTCATAGCACTATTGTGGTGATCAAGTAAGGCAATGGACTTGAAAATGTTAAAGTTGTACAGAGAGAGTAGTTTTATTATTAAAATTTTGGGGCTTTGGTGACTATGGGTAAAATTTCTCTGTATTTTACTATTTTGTATGTATATGTATAAACACACACACATATATATCTATACATATATATGTAACCCAAGAGACTTAAACAGACTGAGAGATATGAATCACACAGCAGGACTTAAACTGTTCGTGTGGGGAAATATTTTATAGACTGAACTAGTGCCTCTAGGAGCAAGTGACCATGCTATATAACCATTGCGGAATAATTAACAGCATTATATATTGTACAGAAGTTAGACCTTGAAACAAAGCTCATTAAAAGGTACTTGATCTTAGTTTTAAACCTTTAAGTATCTTCTTTAAAAGTGATCAGTGTATGTACTGGCTACTTTAGTTTTCCCGCTATGAGATTCACACAACTTTGATCTAACTTTCTTTGATTTAACACTGCAATTAAGATTTGGTTCAAAGTAAAAGCTCATTGGTTGATGTTTTCCACTGATGTGATATTGTTTACACAGATGTGCTTTGAAATCTTGATTATGGTGGATTTGGGGGTCCTACCACAAGACAGATTGCTGTTATTTGAAAAGTGAAATAATATGACACTTACTTGGTACAGCCTTTAAAACAGACTTAGCTGAGTACATTTCTAAAGTGATTTATCTGTTTATTATTTTTAGCCAGTGTTTTTGTTTTATTTCATATCTATCAACAGTAAATCACTTGCTTTAAGGACTCTTTTATAACTTGGTTGCACAAGGGTCAGTACTTAGGACCCGTAGTGATGAAAAGGTGTAACTTTACCTACTTTAAAGCACCTGCCAATTAATTAGCAAAATCCCTTCAGAGCAAATAAAATAAAGCAGTCCCATCCATCTGCACTCCCAAGTTTAGGCCTTTGCTAAACAGACCATGAAACAGGACTGAAAAAGTAATCTTTAGTGATTCCCTAAAACTTTTTGCTCAGGGGAAGCACAAAAATCTGCCAAATGATTCTCAACTCTTCTGCCACTGAAAAATTTTAACTTAAAGATCTTAAATTTAACTAGTGGTACAAAACCAAAGTTTTAAGTTTTAAATGGATGTGTATCCAGCTCCTTCACCTCAATGACTTTTGATTTCACAAATATGCACGGGCAGTCCCACATTTTACTAGCGACTTTTTGTGACTCAAAAACACATCAAGAATCAACACCATTCTCCATTTAGTTGTTTTTCTAATTCAAATGTGAACAACCCCAAAAATCTAGTCTTAAAGAAAATGCAACTAAGAACAGGGAAGTGCTCTTAGATTGGATAATGGCCCCAGAGCCCACTCATCATTTATGACACTATTACAGATACTCATTTTCTATTCGTGGCAAATATAAGAATGTAACCCATCTCTTTTCAGCCTACTTGGATTTACTCTTAAGCCCTAGATTCATAATTATATTACGTTACTATATTAAGTTGATTAAAAGTTCACAAACTTAGCACACAACTTTAAATTTCCACATAGATGTAAGGCAATCTTGGTTGTATCTTGTGCTATCTGAGTAAAGATAAACATTAAAGAGAACCTGGGAAGGGGGAGGGAGTGTTCCTAAACTAACCTTGATTATGTAAAGAAAATCCGCCATCTAAATGATAAAAGAAAAGAGTAATGCTTGTACATTTTATTAGTGTTTTAAAATTAGTGAGTTAAACTGTCAAAGCTTTGATTTTCCTTTCATGTGTGTCTGGGCAGGTCTAAGCCTCAGGTAACGCCCCTTTTCCTTCTCCCTCTCTTACCTTTCTTTGCACCTGTCCACTGTAGGCTCCCAGCAGGTCCCAAGGAGTCCAAGTATCCTCTTCTCTCCTTTTCCCCCTCCTACCCATCCCCTCCTCCCCGCCCCCGTTTCCAGTTCCCTCCCTTCCCCCCTTCCCTTCTTCAATATACCTGCCAAGCTGGGCTCCTTTTAGCAGCGATCTATCACTGCAAAGGAGCTCACATCAAAGGCAATCGCACGGCCGCAGCAGAACAGCATCACGGTTGTTCCAAAGACAACCCCAAAGAGCGGCCTTGACTGCGCCTCCCCGAAGTTGCTGGCCAGCTTTGGCCAAGCGCGGGAATGATTTTTGCGACTGCATGGATAGAGAGCCGTCAAGGGCCCCTTCTGGTCACTTCCGAAGAGCAAAAACGTGAGAGGAGGCCGGTTTAAGATTTCAAACAGAGCCTCCCCAGCGAGCATGAAAGGACTTGATTAGCATATGTCAAGAGGACCCGCATATATACTGTGTGTATGTACACAGGACTCTGATCCGTTTGCGGAGTTGGAGCCCCAGGCCCAGCCCCAGTATTGGCAGCGGCAGCTATAGATGTTTCTGCAAAGCCAGCAACCGGCTCCCACCTACCCCAGGAGAGAAGATCGCTCCAAGACAGTGAAAGCCTCCCTGCTCTCAGTGCAAAGTTCATCCAGCGACCTCACGGGACTAACCGGGCCTTAGCTTTTTTGCGCTTGTTTGGCTATAATTTTTCTCCATTCACCTCCCCATCCCTGCTCCATTTTCTTATTGGGGGTCTTTTGTTTTCCGGATCCTCCGCCTCTCCCTCCGGCCGCCCCATGGCTCCCTTAGCCGAGGTCGGGGGCTTCCTGGGCGGCCTGGAGGGCTTGGGCCAGCAGGTGGGCTCGCACTTCCTGCTGCCTCCTGCCGGGGAGCGGCCGCCTCTGCTGGGCGAGCGCCGGGGCGCGGCGGAGCTGGGCGCCCGCGGCGGGCCCGGGGCTGCGGAGCTGGCGCACCTGCACGGCATCCTGCGCCGCCGGCAGCTCTACTGCCGCACCGGCTTCCACCTGCAGATCCTGCCCGACGGCAGCGTGCAGGGCACCAGGCAGGACCACAGCCTCTTCGGTACGTACCGGCACCCCGCCTCCCGCGCTCCTCTGCTCCCCCTGTTGCGTCTCCCTCCCCCTCCGCGGAGGGAGTCGGGGCTGCGCGGGGCCGGCAGCCCCCGGAGCCCTTCCAGTGCGAGGTGCTGGCCGGGGCTGCTGGGCGGCCAGCGCAGGCAGCGGAGGGCTTTCCCCGCCCGCGGGCCGCCGCGGTTGCCGGCAGGCCTGCAGCTCCAGACGCTGAGGGCAGGAGGAGAAAGGGGGGCGCTCCGCCCGCACCTGGCTGCCCTGCCCTTCCTGCTGCCTGGGGCACCGAGCCCTGGACTCGGAGCCACGCCTTTCCCGCACTCCTTACCTCGCGGGCAGCTTTTTTGTGTTTGTTTTCAAAATCCCTATTATTTTCTCCTGCTTCCTCTCATGTTTCCCCTTAACAAAAGTTAACAACCGGAAGCCTTCCGCTTCTTTAAACCTGCCCTGCAGCTGTGCAGTTGATGAGCCTCCCATGGTTACTGCTCCAAGGATAGCTCTAACATAGGATGCGTGCGAGCTTTTACGTGTCTACCTGGAGAACCATAAATGTTCACCTGGAACGGTAACAGATTAACTGTCCGTGGGCACCATCGCTGCTGTCAGGCTCACCTGCCTGCAGTTCTCAGCGCTCTTAAAGTTTGGTGAGGGAAAAAAAAAAAAAAAAAAAGCTTATCCGGCTACTGAGCATGCCCAGTCCTTCAGCCAAGATCCTCTTTAGAAATTGTGAAATCTGAAAGCAAAGATCTTGGTATTGACCTTAGGTAAGAGGAAATGGGGAAGCGAAAGAAGATATGGGTGGGAACACAAAGGGACGTATTTCAGAATACCTCCAACAGTGCCTGGGAGCAGAAGTTAAAAGAACGAAACAAAAACAAAAAACCCCGAATGATTGTTAAGGCAGATTGTTAAGACACTAGATTGGGAAACCATAAGGTCTCGATTGTTAATTACCCCCTAACTAGCTGTGTGACTAGCACGTGCCCTCACCGGTCTGAGCCTTAGTTTTCTTGTCTGTACAATGATGAGGTTAAAGCAGGGGATTCTCTCAAGGTGCTCTCCTGTTCTAACAGCCCAGAATCTTTCCTCCACTGTGGAAGTTTTCATCATATTAGAGTTAACTGGCTAGCACTCTCAAAGGATTTTGATCATCAAACTTGGGACTTCATTAGAGAGAATCAGTGTATTTCATTTTAAAGATGCCATTTACCTGTCAGCAGCAATGTGAAAGGGCCTAATATAGTGTCAGTTTTCCTTTTCTTTCCTAAGCACTGGGATTCTTTGAGAATCTCTTCTCTGAAGGGCCCTCTCTTATCCTCACCCCTGTTCTTATTTGGCTTTTTTTTTTTTTTTTTTTTGACTTGTAGTCCTCATTAAAACTTTGGGGAAGTGTAAATCTCAGTTTGAGGGGCATTTGTAACTCTAGATGTAGAAATGAGCATGTGGTGGTCATTTGGTAGCACTTAAAGGCTTAGAAAATTAACTTTTTAAAACCCACATGTTTGCAGCTTCCACTGATCTCTTCCAAATTCCCACTCACTATGAGTCCAGAGTGTCATGACCTAGTGGCCCACCTTGGGGTCACTTTCAGAAAGTAGTTTCTAAATTGAGGGGGCTGAGATGATGAGTCTAAAGAACTTTGTGACACCAGGTGGCTCAGTTCCCTTGCCTGTAAGAATTACTGCATTACAGGAAAAACCCTCCAGCTACCAGAGAGATTTAGAAATGAACGCAAATGTGATAATGCCTATAAGTAGAGCAAGTAGAAGTTAAGCTTAGGTAATATTCAGACATCTCCCCACCCCCGCACCGGGATACATAGTATAAGCTTGGAAATTCTACTTTTAAGACCCTTATAATTCAACCGTAATCTCTCCAATGTCCAGAGTTGCTTCTTCCACTTTGTGTCTCTTTATAAGACTGACTCTACGGGAAGAGATTAGTAAATATTTATAGACTTGATAACATTCATTAAACTGGTATTTTATTTCATCCCTTAATAAATGTTGCATATCAGAATGACCATCTTAGTAGAATTTATTTTTTTTGGCTAAAATTTTGTATGCTTATTTAGTAATTGGAAAAATATGACTTGGACTGATGTTTGTGCTGGTTTAAGCCACTCTATGGTGCAAGGTACCTATCATTACAAAATATTTACTGTTACACAAAGGAAAGATAACCCAGATTAGCATGGTAGTTTAAAGGAGTAACAGCCTCTAGGATGCATTAGAGTGCATCCTAGTGGCCTGTGATAGCTAAAACATCATAATTTATAACAAGAGAGTGCCGGTGAGAAGAAAGTATATATACAACACGTGTAATATTATAAGCTTCTCTCTATATTTGCCTTCTCTTTTTAGTGCTTCGATTATTAACTATGAAATTATTTTTCTCTCTAAAAATTCATTTCTGTGTCATCAAAGTAAGAATTTTGAAAATGCTTAAGATGTGCTATTTGAGATGTTAAAGTAAGTAACATTTTTGACAATTTATACTAATTTGGCTATGATTAAATAAAAAATTCAGAATACTGTGTTTTAAAATTTCAAAACCACATCAATAGAATATAAACGAAAAGGTCCCAGTAAGGTTTAAAAAATTTCCTATCTGAGTTAGCTCTGTATTTATAATAGAGTTTTCCTGCACAGTAGTACAGTAGGAAGATTTTACCTAATACATAAACCTGGATTCATTACTTAAAAAAAAAAAAGTTGAGCCTGAGATCAAACATATTCCTTTAAAGCCCTTTCTTTTATTCTCCCCTATTCTCCATAGATTTGTCTGATGTGGTTGCATTGTGGGTTGACTCAGCTGTTTATTATGATTTTTAAAAAGGCTGGCTTTGAAAATGATACCAAAAAGACAAAGTACCTCCAAGTCTTTTTATGAGACACTAGTCATTAGAAAATCTATCTAAAATCTGTGATTGCCTCTTAAGGAAAGCTTTTCATGTCTACTCTTTGTTAAAGAATTAGCTTAGTTGCCACCTCATATTATAAATAAGAAAGACTTGTCAAATCTCATTTAAGAATCAAATGATTACAAATTACTGTGTGGTATACTATTTCCTTGTGGAGAAAAAAGGATCAGCATTTAAAAGTGTGGCTAAAATCTTTAAGAGGAACATGAAAAACACATAACCTTTTTCCCATCAGCCCCTATGAGCCATTGCAAAATTATTTCGACCTTGTTATATGTATATGAGGCTTCGGATGTCGTTTAATGAAGTTGAAGCTATTGAATATAATTATTCTAAGAATATATGTAATTTCTTGTCTTTCTACAATTACATATTTTTTGACAACATAACGGCATTATTTTTTCAGATGAGAATTAAAGTGTAAGTGGTTTACAATTTAGTTTTGCAAGAAAAATGGATACTTTATAAGATCTGTTTTATAATTGATTTATATGGAAATGAATCTTGTATTGTACTTGAAAACTAGTTCTCTTATACAGTCTAATCAGTTAATCAGTTCCTGTTCTTTGAAAGACAAGAGCATCTTAACGTAAATCAGATACTTAAAGAGAATTAAGTTACAAGTGAACTGCAATACACTTCTCAGTTTGAATGTAACATTCATTACAACTTCAAGTAATTATACATTTGTAAGTATATCTGGATGAAATTCCATTAATGTATCTTCTTCTACCAATCATGTTTTGGGCCTATATTTTTGTTTCTAACAGGAATCACTCACTAATGAGCTTGGCAGTACATTTAATTTTCCTTTACTTCCCACCTCTATATCAGTCATTATAATGGCTATCCTATGAGGTCTGTGTCTTCCTACTATATCTTACCTCCTCTCTGCCTTAGGCTCTCATACAGGGACAGTGACTCTTTCAAGCCACTTAACAGGAAATTTAGCAGTACGATATTGTTGCTGTAAGATCCTTGTTAGCTCTAGTGCTCTACATGATCTCTTACTAGTTTGCAAAAGCTCATCTGAGCTCTTAAGAATCTATGTTTAGAGCTTAAGCATCCATGTTTCTGCCAAAGAGTGAATTAGGATCTGGACAGAACAGAGACCTCCATATATGCAAATAGCCAGATTTTGTACTTTCCTTCGGCCTTGGGAACATCACGTGTCCAAACAAGAACTTGTATAATAAATCAAGAAATGACTTAAGATCAAGAGTCAGGCTAAATGGTACACATTTATACTGTTTGTAGAACTTAAGAGGGAGTGAAGGGGTGAAGGTAGAAAGCTATTGAGGAAGGCAGTTCCAAGCATAGAAAGTATGTCTATATACTTTTTCAGCAAAGAGTCTAAAGAGAAGAACAAGACAAAGACGTTAGTCCAAAGGTTAGTGTGTGCAGAGAAAGAGAATGATGCAGAGGGAAGCATTAAGGTTTTTTGTTGTTGTTGTTTTTGTTTAACTATGGTGTATTAAGAGTATTGAGTGGAGAGTTTTCGGTACTAATTTACCTATAGATAAATGAAAATAATTCTGGAAAGTTATTGAAAGCAAAATCTACTTGCATGCTAAATTCTTGGTATTTGGCTATTACATTTCATGAATTATAAAGTCCTTTTACTTCTTTGAACCATAACATTTATTTTTAAGGATCGTGGGACAGGAAACAGCATATTATATAATCTGTAAATTTTGAAACTACTGTCTTGTCCTCAAGAAGCACTGTGTTGAAGTACAAACATTGGATTAGGGCTCAGAAGATGTGAGTTCAAGTATCTGTCCTATTAATTACAAATATCATGTCTTTAAGCAAGCCTCAGTTTCTTTATATGTAAAATGGGATAATAATATCTTCTCTGCTTATCTTAGGAGGTTGGTTTTGAGGACCAGATAGAAAGTACTGATAGAAGTAGAAGCCCTTTATAAACTACAAAATACTAATACACCCATATAAGGTATACTGGCTGCTGCTAGAAAAAAATTTACTTGATTCATAGTAAGCAAAAACAAAGCAAAACAATTAATAGAACATGGTTGTAGTTAATAGAATCAAGGAGGAGAATTATGAACACCTCTGTTATGTACTAATTTTATGGTAATAATAGCTTCCATTTATTGGATGCCTAAATGTGTTAGTCTTCACTACTCTCCTGTAAGGAAGCATTTCACCCATTTTGTGTATGAGGAAATTGAAGTTCAAAGAAGACAAATGACTTACATAGACCAATCAGTAAGTTACTGAACTGGATTCAAACCCAGGTCAGTCTGGTTTAAGGTTTTACACCCTTAACATTTTATCATGGTGAACAATTTTTGGATTTTTAGTTTTATTCATCTGTAAAATAGGGGGCTCATCATAATGACAACTGTACATCACTTTTCAGTTTACAAAGGACTTCCACATGCATCATTATATTTAGCAATTTGGTCTACTGCTCTTTGGAAGATTTTCATTAGTCGTATGTTCTTTAATAAATGCAAATCATTATTTTGTTTATAAATTCAGGTATCCTGGAATTCATCAGTGTGGCAGTGGGACTGGTCAGTATTAGAGGTGTGGACAGTGGTCTTTACCTTGGAATGAATGACAAAGGAGAACTCTATGGATCAGTACGTATTTTAAAAAAAATTATTGTAATTCATTAAATAATGACTATCCGTTTTATAAGTAAAATAGCTACCGATTATGCATATCAGAAGAAATACATAAATAACATACTTAAGTAGAAATTAAAAATCTAGATCCTGATAAATTTCCATTTGTCTAGGCAGTAGTACAGCAACTCACTTTCATTTCTTTTTGGCTGCGTTGGGTCTTTGTTGCTGCGTGCACGCTTTCTCTAGTTGCTGTAAGCAGGGGCTACTCTTCCTTGTGGTGCGCGGGCTCGTGGGCTCAATAGTTGCGGCTTGTTGGCTCTAGAGCGCAGGCTCAGTAGCTGTGGCACATGAGCTTAGTGGCTCCGCGGCATGTGGGATCTTCCCGGACCACGGATCGAACCAAGGTCCGCTGCCTTGGCAGGCGGATTCTTAACCGCTGCGCCACAAGGGAAGTCTCCTCACTTTCGTTTCTTAAACCCTAAACCCTTATTGCTTTTAGCTCACTAGTTATTTTCTGCCCATTATCCTGGGACCAGAGACAGAAAAATGAGAGCATTTTCTTCTTGCCATTTTAGATTCTTTTCATCTTTACATTCATTTAGTATAAATTTTCTCTACCTTATTACCTTCGTAGATAAGTATACATCACTGACTTGCTGACCTTTGCAATATAGGAAATGAATGAATGAAATCTTAGGTACCTTAAACAATAACAGAAAATGGCAACCACACTAGTTGGACCATATCTGCAGACTTGATAATTACAGTAGCCACGCTCTTACTCAGAGTTGCATTGGGCAGTTTTTAACTTATCACTGGGGATAAGTGCACACATCTGTAGGTCTACTACAAATGTTTTAAATATGGAACTTACAGTAAACTTTTCAAGTTAATACTTCATCAGTGTAAGGTTTTTTAAAATTTTCTTTTCTTTTCTTTCCTTTTTTTTTTAATGACAAAGCAGCAAAAGCAACACGAGAATTAGAGCAACAGGATAATATAAAACTCAATCTGGGGCTTCCCTGGTGGCGCAGTGGTTGAGACTCTGCCTGCCGATGCAGGGGACAAGGGTTCGTGCCCCGGTCCGGGAAGATCCCACATGCCGCGGAGCGGCTGGGCCCGTGAGCCATGGTCGCTGAGCCTGTGCGTCCAGAGCCTGTGCTCCGCAACGGGAGAAGCCACAAGAGGGGAAAAAAAAAAACAAACAAAAAAAACCTCAATCTGCAGTACTATGTAGATCTTTCTCTTTCACTGTATCATTTTTTATTTGTTCGCAGTTGCTATATAATCGTAAGAAAATTGTTAAAGTGTAAATGTGGGCCACTCCTACCCATTCTCTCCTGTGAAATCCCTTCTTAAAGTCGAAGTCTCTGTAGCTATTTCCAAAGAGAATTTACTTTTATGATTTAGCAGATGACACTATCTGGTACCTTCTTTTTTCTTAAAATCTCAATTGAGACCACAATATACAGTTAGAATCAATATACACTGAGGAAAATCGGTTATCATATTTCAGTAAATGGTACTTCGCTTAATATCTGTCCTTTTAAGGGCAACACTTGCCCTTTCTTGGCTTTCTGTCAGCTCAGAAGAAAGAGAAATAATGCATTGTGTAATCTCCTAAGAGTAGAATTACAATTGAAAGAGAAAAACATGCACATAATCTTCCTTCTTCATGTATGTGTCAGATTAAAAAAGCAACTGTAGTCTACCCCTTGGGATAATATACAGTCCACCTTGAAAAGAGAAGAAATCACTGGGCTTTTACTACATTTACCTAATAGTAATATCTATTTGATGAATTTGAATATTAGCAAGGTCTTGAAATGTTTCAAGATGGTAGTGGAGATTTGCTGTGTAGAACTTTGACATCTAATGATGGAACAAGATAAACTACAGGCCTATTTGGCAGTGATGGTGATGGAAGGGAGGTCAAATGGAGCATGGGCAAGTTTAGAATATTTATTGTTTGAAAATAAAATTGAGAATTGACATTTAACTTAGAGTTCTGTAAACTAAACTGCTGGATGGAGTCACCTGGGAGAAAGAATTCCAGATAATATGAGAACGAAAACAGAACAAAGCAAAAACAATTTACCCTTTCTCCTTCTTTGACAAGGATATAGTTATAGGCAAAGAAATAGAGGGTTGAGACTTTTTTCTTAGGAAATTCTCTTAAAGATATCTTTTTCAATGGCAGTTATCTTCTCTCTTTTAGGAGAAACTGACTTCTGAATGCATCTTTAGGGAGCAATTTGAAGAGAACTGGTATAATACCTATTCATCCAACATATATAAACATGGAGACACTGGCCGTAGGTATTTTGTGGCACTTAACAAAGATGGAACTCCAAGAGATGGTGCCAGATCCAAAAGACATCAGAAATTTACACATTTCCTGCCTAGACCAGTGGATCCAGAAAGAGTTCCTGAACTGTACAAGGACCTACTAATGTACAGTTGAAGGGTGATAGTGTCTTTACTGAAGAACCAAACTACAACTGTTCTTTCTTATTACAGTTCACACCATAAAATAATAACGCAGGAAGACATTCAGAATGTTATGGAGTCTATTTTCCACTGGGAGACTGAATTTGGAAGGAATATTGAGAACAAACAAACAGAAAATATCTTGACTTGAAGTAGATCAAGATCTCTCTTTACAAGTGGATTAAGTTCCCTCGGGTACACTGGCTCTGTCCTCACTTGTAGATTGAAGCTGAAAATCTGTTAAACTGTGGGTAATGGGAACCCCACCTAGTTTGCTGCTGGTGCCTCGCCTCTCTGGAGTATGTTTACTTTAAAAGTTACATTAAAAATAGATACTTCATGTTGAAGAGATGTATTGACATAGTTGGCCAAGATCATTGCTACATAAATTTTGAGAACCTCTTAGGATTTTGCAGGTTACGGCATTTTATGTAAAAAATTTGGGTGAAACATGGACTATGAAACATGCCACACCAAGACGGAACATTTTTTTAAAAAGGATGGACCTATTTATACATTTTCAGTTTGCAAATATTTATTATATATATTTATTTATTGAAGAGTTTATTTTTTACTAGTATATGAAGATAATACAAGAGAAAAAAACAACAAAAATTTCTTTATCGTGCCATTACTTTGTTGTGATGTCTTGGGCTGTAAAGAAGACATCATTATTGCTACACATTAAACATAGAATAAGATCTTGAATTTCTTTTTAAAAGTAAAGTATAGCATAGATTATATTTTTTTGCAGTCAATTGCCTTCTAAATGTAACATTGGTTTCTTTGGCCTAGAAAAATGCTGTATCAATTTGTATTGAATTCAACACACATTCAAAAAGGGAATTAAACATTTTAATTTTTATGTTTTGGTTTCATTCCTTTTCAGGTGGAGTTATTCTACTTATATAACATATTTTTAAAGTGACAAAATTCTGAGTTCCTAGAGAAAAGCTTGATATTTAGAGAACTTCTAATGGTGAAAATTATTGGACATTACAAGCCATTTATGCTTACTTATTTTCTTGACTTAGTCTGGCAAAGCCCATTTCTTTTCATCCACTGCGATCACAGAAAGAATGCATCTTTGTGGTACCACCATTAATAATAGTAAGTCTCCATCTACCTATCTGAGTGTGCTATCTTTTCCGTTATAGCTGCTATTTTGTCATTATTTCAATAAACAGTCATTAAGCCTACTATACAGAAGATACTGTTAGGCACTAAGGAAAATATGGTGATCAAGACAGAGGTGGGTCCTGCTTCATGGAGCTCAACGTCTAGTAAGGGAAACTAACGAACACCGTAACTGTGAATTGTGACGTGCTCTATGAGAAAAACAAGGTTCAGACACAGAAAAAAAGAGAGAATAAATTTAGATAGGGTGAGTCAGAGGCTTCTCTAAAGAGCTGACATTTCTTAAAGGATAAGGCTAAGAGGAGAATAAGAGCCTTAAAGGAAGAGGAAACAGTGAGTCTGGAGTCCCTAAGGTGAGAAAGAGCTTTGTGGCTGGAGCTGAGTGACCAATTGGGAGAGTGGCACATATAAGTTTACAGAGCCACACAGATACAAATCCTGTAGGTTCTTAAAGACATGTCTGAGGTTTTATTTGCTCCTACCCAGCAGTTGTCAATGTCACCACCCTCACATGTTGCAGTCATCGTTGGGAATGTGCTTACAATCATGGAAGCAGCTGTCACCAGTTAGAACCTGGAAGTCTTGGTGAAACACATTGCTGGGCTCCAGCCCCACAGTTTCTGATGTGTGGGTCTGGGGTGAGGCCTAAAAATTTACATTTTTAACAGGTTCCCAGGTACCATTGATGCAGTTGGTCTGGAGACCATCCTTTAAGAACCACTAGTCTAGAGCAGTGTTTCTCACACTTTAATGTACATGCAAAATCACCTGGGGATCTTGTTAAAGGACAGATCTGTTAAACTAGGTCTCAGTTAGGAGGTGAAGAGCTGAACTTTTGCATTTCTAACAATGTCCCAGATGATGCTTGAGATGGCCAGACCATGCACCATACTTTGAATGAAAGACTAACTGTTGCTTTAATGTTCTCTGGAGTTATTCCTGTTAATTCATCCTCTCATTACTTGAATGAATTAATGGTAATGTGGAGGGTGAGGGTAGGGAGTTCACAGATACCTTTAATAAAGCTACATGGGAATGTGTGCATGGCTACAGGGGTAGTGTGTGTACTTGCGTGTGTACAGGGTAAGAGGCAGAGAAATGGTTTAGCTCAAAACCTATTGGTTTAAATATAGAATAGATAGCTAGTGGGAAGTAGCTGCATAGCACAGGGAGATCAGCTCAGTGCTTTGTGACCACTTTGTGGGATAGGGAGGGTGGGAGGGAGACGTGAGAGGGAGGGGATATGGGGACATATGTATATGTATAGCTGATTCACTTTGTTATACAGCAGAAACTAACACACCATTGTAAAGCAATTATACTCCAATAACGATGTTAATAAAAACCCAAAACCTATTCCTTTTATAAATGTAAAAAGAACAGTAAAAATGGTTTAGCAGTAATATTTTAATAATCTTCAGAATAAAATAATTCCGATTTATTTTTATTTGTCCATAAAAGTGAAAAACTAGTTTTGGTTCAGTGTTTGACACCTATATTTAAAGCATGTGTCCCAAAGCCAGCATTATGCAAGTATTTCCAATCTTTTGCAAAATGTTGCTGGTGTCTAAATTTATAACTGTGGAGGAAGTCATATAAATTTAAACAGATAATACACTGATCAAAGATGGCCCACCACGGATATTGCTACTCAATCAAAATTTCTTCTTTATTTTTTAGATATAATAAGAATATAAATTTAACGTTTTTAAAAAATTGGGGTATAGTTGCTTTACAATGTTGTGTTAGTTTCTGCTGTACAATGAAGTGAATCAGCTATATGTGTACATATATGCCCTCCCTCCTGGACCTCCCTCTCCCCTCCCCCATCTCACCCATCTAGGTCACCACAGAGCACCGAGCTGAGTTCCCTGTTCTATACTGCAGGTTCCCACTAGCTATCTGTTTTACACATGGTAGTGTATATATGTCAATCCCAATCTCCCAGTTCATCCCACACCCTATTCCCCACCCCGTGTCCACATGTCCATTCCCTATGTCTGTGTTTCTATTCCTGCCCTGCAAATAGGTTCATCCGTACCATTTTTCTAGATTCCACATATATGGGTTAATATACGTATTTGTTTTTTTCTTTCTGACTTACTTCACTCTATGACAGACTCTAGGTCCATCCACGTCTCTACAAATGACCCAATTTCATTTATTTTTATGGCTGAGTAATATTCCATTTTATATATGTACCACATCTTCCTTATCCATTCATCTGTTGATGGACATTTAGGTTACTTCCATGCAAAGAAAACCATAAATTAGACGAAAAGACAACCCTCAAAATGGGAGAAAGTAGTTGCAAATGAAGAAACTGACAAGGGATTAATCTCCAAAATATATAAACAGCTCATGTAGCTCAATATCAAAAAAACAAACAACCCAATCAAAAAATGGGCAGAAGATCTAAGTAGACATTTCTCCAAAGAAGACATACAGATGGCCAAGAGGCACATGAAAACATGCTCAATATCACTAGTCATTAGAGAAATACAGATCAAAAGTACAATGAGTCATCATCCCCTGACCCTGGTCAGAATGGCCATCATCAAAAATATCTACAAACAATAAATGCTGGAGAGGGTGTGGAGAAAAGGGAACCCTCTTGCACTGTTGGTGGGAATGTAAATTGATACAGCCACTATGGAGAACAGTATGGAGGTTCCTTAAAAGACTAAGATAGAACTACCATACGACCCAGCAATCCCACTACTGGGCATATACCCTGAGAAAACCATAATTCAAAAAGTTTAACTTTTTTATGGTGATAGCTACCTGTAGAAATTTGGGATATGAAATATGATTGAAGCAGTGGCTTTACAAACTTTCAGAAAACTAGAAAGTCACTATATCTTGCATTCTAATTCTATTTATATGTTGGCATGTCTTCCTATGTCAAAAAAACAATTTGTATCTACTGAATTTATACTACTTGAAGAAATGATCTATTCCATATCTGAATAGATTTCACTTGATACTCCTAAATGGAAGTAGTGTGTGAACATATTAATTAATTCATACATGGAAGGATAAGAATAATTTGGTTTATTATCAAATCAATATTTTGAAAATAATTTATTTTATCCTCAGGAAGCTTGGGAAAAATCTCACCCATTAGTCATCTTCTTTCTTCTTTATTTTAAATGTTATATTAGAATTCATTTATTAACTTACATTTTCCATTCTTTCTTGCTTGGAATGTTAACTATCATTTGCAAAACTTCCCTACAGTTTCTGCAATGATAAGAGAATGTATATAAATAAACTTTCATTAGCAACAATTAGCTTTTCTACTTGCTAAAATAGAACAGATTGATCTCTTTCCTGGTTGAGCGTTCTCCACAGGCTCCAGCCATTGTCATGTATAACTGGATATAATTAATACTTTGAGACCAAGGTTCTTCTCTCTATAGAGACCACTCTGGCATGGGAGGATGCGATGTGTCAAATGGCCCATGACAGTTGGTTAAATGGTTCCATAAATGCTGAAAATAGCCTTGCTTCTCATCAGACTAAGCAACCCCACATACAGGCCCCCAAAGTGCAGTTGATTGGGACAAGCTGGTACGGTGAAGTTGTACCCTAGTCTTGCATAGGATACTATGTCCATCAACAGAAAAGAAGGATTAGAGAACTAGACTAGAAAAGAAAAAACTAATCAAAGACCTCTTAGTTTTAAAAGATTTCTGGATTTCAAATTAAAGTTCCCCTGGCCCTGTTTGAAAAAATATTCAATGTTTCCTGGTTCCTCAGCCACTAAAGCTTCCTGTATGATTTGGCTTCTAGGTGGTTCACATGTATCTTGCCACCCATTGGGTCAAAGGGAGTTTGAATATTTATTTTAGCATTTCTGGCATCCAGAAACAAATACGTGTCCTCATTTCATACACAAGTCCCCCCCACCCACGGTTAAAATATAATAAAATATAACTTCAGATACAAGTGCTTACTTATATTTTTTTGACCAACCCATGTTTTTTCCCCAATGAACCGTATACTCTTTACCCCAATTCAGTAAATAAGTCAGCTCTACTTCTATTTTCTCTCTATTTTTTTAATGAAGAAGCATTCGGGACCTGTCACTTGTATTGCTCCAGATCTCTTCATGGTGGTGGAATGGCCGGTCGTGTGTGCGGTTCGAGCATTATTTATTGGCCAGACTGTTACCTCACCCTTTGCCATGGGGCTTGAGTTGTGTGGAGGGTGGAACTGTGAAGGGGGCAATTATTGTGAAGGGAGAAATTATTGAGAAGATAAATTGTTAAGGTGAAGACGACTCTACCTCCAATTACACTGAGATTTGGATGGCTACCACATCTTGTCGTATTTGAAAATAATCGTCTTGGAGGTATCAGAGCGAAGAGTGCAGTGGTCAAGCACAGTGTTTCTTAGAAGAAGCAGTGTACCTTGGGCATCAGTAAGGGTGCCCTTGCCAAGGGCTGGCTCCTAGTAGTTCAGCATGCTTCTGTGGAGGGCCGTACTCTATCCTGATTCTACTGCTTCCATTTAACAATGGAGCTCTCATCTGCCCGACATCCCTTGAGAGTACTTGTGTATCAAATATAATCAAATTTGTGGTGGTGGCAAAAGGACTTGATGGTCTGTCTTTGGGCGGCTCTGTTTTAACGATGGACCAATAAGTGGCTGGCAACTGATTTGTACTAAAAAATGAGTAAACCATTTGACAGACATGACAACATTTTCATTTCCTTAGGGACGTGCCAATGATTCCACGTCAAGGGATCACTGGAGAGTCCACTGGGGAGTCATTCTGGGTTATATGGGCTGAGAGGTTAGAAAGTTGCCTCTGTAATCTATAAGAAACCTGCCTGTCAGGAGGCCACGAGATCTAATGATGTTACTGCAGAAGAATACCCCATTGTGTCGGTATCCGTACCCGGCACTTACTTTCTTTGCACCCTGTTTAGTGATGTGAGTTTCAAGGACAAACATTTTGTTCCATTCAATGCATAATTTATATGTTCGAAATAACAACACTCCCATAAAAGTTATTGTTTGGTGAAGGGCCCTTGAATTTAGTTTTTCTGTTAAACTGTTCTATCATTTTTATTTGTCAAGCTAATAAAGGAAGGCAGAGCCTCAAGTACAATTATTTCCAACTGCTACCCCAATGTGCCAGCTCTTAAATGAATACATCTTCTATTTGAATCAGATCAAGGACACCTGTTTCAGTGTTACCTTATTAGATTATAATGTAGTGCTAAAGAATTTATCCTATAGTAGGGCCATTCTGGCCAGACAAAGGTGCACTATATTGATGACCAAAATTAACAGGTCATAATTAGCATCTAAAAGGATGCATTTGCTACATCAGTGACCACAGATTACCAAAAGGTTGATTCAATGTCCATCTCTATTTTGGACCAGTCAAACCAGGGTTCAAGGGGTAAGTGGTGTGTGGGGTTAGTCCCAGTTTCTTGAACATCCCCGCTATGAAATTTATTATAGGCCTACTGCACCGTGGTACTTACTATTCCGTATTTGCAACAGCGTGGTTCTAGAGCTTCCCTTTTGGCAGGTCCAGTCGTTGGGGGTTCTACTCTTTGACATTTGAAGGCTCTTTCCATCCCTAGAATTGCAATAAATCCCTTGCAATTACACACTCAGGGAAAGGAAATACCACCCCAGGAAAACTTCTTTGGTCCTCTGTGTCCGGCCACTATCCTAACCCAGGAACCTCAGCTACTTCTCCTCCATATCGTTCAATGGTCAAAAAAATTTCTCTCCTTATGTTCAAGTTTCCCAGAATTAATGTTATCTTTGATCCTGTATCTAAAAGTTCCTGAGATTCTTGAAAATTATCCTTTGTTCAAAACAAGTCTCGGGGTTTAGAGTCTCTCCAGGCCAATCTAATGTTTTACTGGACCCGATGTTAAGGACTTTGGGGCAGATTGTCCTTCCCTTTGAGAGACTGGGTCTGATCTCTAGACTTTAGTGCCAGGGTTCTTAAATTAAGAAAGATCAGAAGAAATCAAAGGAAACGCTTTGGAAGTTGTCCTTTGTTTTCCATGCGCAGGGGGTTTATCCTTAGGATTTACGAAGCCCTTGTCTCAGTGTTCCCTCTCTTGGCTCAGCTCCCAGCGATTTTGAAGTGGCTTGTTGCTATCTGTGTGGAGGGTTTGCCAAGGTTGTTGCCATAGCTGCCGTGCCTGCGAGTTTAGCTGATTCTTCTGTCCTATTGATCTCCTCTGAATCTTAGTAACTTGTCAGTGTTTCTCTTGTGAATGGAGGATATGATTCCAAATCTAATGACCCTTTGTCTTAGCCCATAGGGAAATTGTTGTGCAGGCAGTGGGCCCAATCGAAATTCATATCTTTCCATTAGCCTATTCTCCAGCTATTTCCCATGAAATTCATGCTTCCATAGAAAGCTTTTGGGAGTTAGAAACATAACCCTTTGGGAGAGACTCAAGATTATCATTTCTTTGCATTTCGGCATAAAGATAATCATCTGAATTGTTAGGTTCACCTGTCCTGTTGGTCAGGATGGTCCCTATTTGAAGTTCTTTCTTTCTAGTCTCCTTGATCCCTTGCTTATCAGTTTTCCATGATGGGGTTGGTCTACTATTCCTTGCTTATCAGTTTTCTATGATGGGGTTGCTCATCTTGGTTTCCAAGCTTTCCCTACCCACAGAATCAAAGCATTAATTTCAAAGGGGTGTCCACTTCTTCTTCTCACATATTATATTCATTACCTCTCCTTTTTCTAAATTGTGGTAAAATATACATAAATGTACCTTTTTGAAACAATTAAAAATGTACGGTTCTATGGCATTAGGTACATTCATGTTGTTGTGCAACCATCCCTGCCATTCATCTCCAGAACGTTTTCTTCTTCCCCACCTGCAACTCTGATCCATTGAACACTAACTTCTCATTCTCCCCTCCTCTCACCCTTTGGCAACTACCATTCTCCTTTCTGCTTCTGTGAATTCAACTGCTTTAAGAACCTCATATAAGTGGAATCACACATTATTTGTCCTTTTGTAACTGGCTTATTTCACTTAGCATAATGTTTTCAAGGCTCGTCTATGTTGTAGCACGTGTCAGATTTTTAAGGCTGAATAATATTTAATTGTATGTATATGCCATATTTAGTTTACACATTCTTCTGTTCATGGACACATGGATTGTTTCCACCCTTTGTCTATTTTGCAAAACTGCTATGAACATGGGTGTACAAATATTTATTCAAATCCCTACTTTCATTTCTTTTGGTCATACTTTAAACAGTTTTTAAAAGTGTTCTTTAGGGCTTCCCTGGTGGCGCAGTGGTTGGGAGTCCGCCTGCCGATGCAGGGAACACGGGTTGGTGCCCCGGTCCGGGAAGATCCCACGTGCCGCGGAGCGGCTGGGCCCGTGAGCCATCGCCGCTGAGCCTGCGCGTCCGGAGCCTGTGCTTCGCAACGGGAGAGGCCACGGCAGTGAGAGGCCCGCGTACCGCAAAAAAAAAAAAAAAAGAAAATGTTCTTTAAAAATTTTTATTGTGGTATAATTTACATAGAATAATTCAAAGATTTTAAGTGTAACATTTTATGGCTTTTGACAAATATTGATATATACACCTGTGTAACTCCCACTACACTCACGATATGGAATATTTCCATCAGGCCAGAATGTTTCTCCTTGCCCATTTGTGGTCATTACTTCCTTTACCCACAGCTCAAGGAAACCACTGATCTGCTTACTGTCTCTATAGATTAGCTTTTATTTTCTAGAATTTAGCATCGATGGAAACATTCAGTATGAACTCAATGTTTTTGAGATTTACCCATATTGCATGTATCAGAGGTATCTTTCTCTTTATTGCTGAGTAGTAGTTCATTGTAAGGCTATAACACAATTTGTTTATCTATTCAACAGTTGATGGACATCTGGTTGTTTCCAGGGCTATTGTGAATAAAACTGCTATCAACCCATATTTTTCATTCTCCGGGATAAATATCTAGAGTGGAATTGCTGATTTGTATTTATAATACACAGCCAACCAGTGTCCCAAAGTGGTTGTACCATATTACTTTTAAAAAAGCATCATAAGCACTGCACCTGGTGGTGCAGTGGTTAAGAATCCGCCTGCCAATGCAGGGGTCACGGGTGGGAAGATCCCACATGCCGTGGAGCAACTAAGCCCATGCGCCACAACTACTGAGCCTGCGCTCTAGAGCCTACGAGCCATAACTACTGAGCCTGCGAACCACAATTACTGAAGCCCCCGTGCCTAGAGCCCGTGCCCGGCAACAAGAGAAGCCACCGCAATGAGAAGCCCATGCACCACAACGAAGAGTAGCCCGCGCTTGCTACAGCTAGAGAAAGCCTACGTGCAGCAACGAAGACACAGCGCGGCCAAAATAAATAAATAAATAAAATTAAAAATAATAAAAATAAAAGAGCATCATATAAGAGTTCCAGTTGTTCTACATGCTCGTCAACATTTGGTATGAATAGTCTTTCTAGTTTTAGAAATTCTAGTGATAGCTCATGTAGTTCTAATTTGCATATAATTTACATCTAAATGCATTTTATTTAATTAATTAAATTCCATAGTGACTAATGATGTGGAACATATTTTCATGAGGTTATTTGTCATCTGTATATCTTCTTCAGTAAAGCATTAGTTCAGATTTTTTGCCCATATTTAGTGGGTTATTTATCATATTATTATTGAGTTGTAAGAGTTCTCTATATATTCTAGGTATAAGTCCTTTTTGAATATATATTTTGCAAATATTTTCTCTCAGTCTGTGGTTTATCTTTTCTTTCATTAACAGGGTCTTTTGAAGAGCAAAGTTTTAAATTTTGATAAAGTCCAATTTATGAAATTGTTTTCATTCATGCTGTTTGTTTTGTATCTAGAATTTTTTTGCCAAACCCAAAGTTGCTAAAGATTTCTCCTGTGTGTTCTTCTTGAAATTTTTATAGTTGTAACTCTTACATTTAGATCTATGATCCTTTTTTTTTTTAAGGAAATGCATTTCTTTTATTTATTATTTATTTATTTTATTTTACTTTTGGCTGTGTTGGGTCTTTGTTTCTGTGCGAGGGCTTTCTCTAGTTGTGGCAAGCGGGGGCCACTCTTCATCACGGTGCACGGGCCTCTCACTATCGCGGCATCTCTCGTTGCGGAGCACAAGCTCCAGACGCGCAGGCTCAGTAGTTGTGGCTCACGGGCCCAGCCGCTCCGCGGCATGTGGGATCCTCCCGGACCGGGGCACGAACCCGTGTCCCCCGCATCGGCAGGCGGACTCCCAACCACTGCGCCACCAGGGAAGCCCCGCACTTTAGTTTTGATGCCGTATTCCGCCAGGGTCGTGGGGACCTTCGCTCCATCCTTTTCTGCTTTGGCTTTAGTGGCTGAAACCTGTTTCCTAATGATTTCGGCATATTCTTTGTCTTTTCCTGTACTGTCCCTCCCTTCCCTGAACATAACAGACGCATCCACCTCGGCTTGGAGGAGGTGTTGGGCTCATTAAGCAATGAGATTACACTTAACAGGATAGTCCTGAAGTTTTGAGTAGGGTTCCGCCTTTCAGAGGGCGGTTCTCCACTCTGCGGGTCGTCTCCAGGCGGAGGAAGAATGGGAATGCATACGTCTCCATGCTCTTAAATGTTGGGTCAAGAACCTCAAGGTAGGTGGTGAATCCGTGTAATCAGTAGGGGATTTAATATGAGCCCTGAAGTAGCCGCCTTCGCAGAGGGTGTTAGGGGGTCCGAAGAGGGAAACCTCCCCGTTGCAGAGGTCGGACTCATCCACCACGGTGACGCGGCGCCCTCCACCGCTTCCTCCTGCAGGGATTTCAGCTCGAGCAGCAGGGCCTTGTGCGAACTGGTCATCTGCTACTGGGCCCTCACATTGGTGGCGGCGCGGGAGGGGGGCCCCAGTCCTCACAAGTGGGCGGGGGGGGAGGGGGACCAGGCCCTTCCCCGCCGCTTGCTCTGGGCGGGGCTGGACCCCGGTGTCTTCACACACCCCGCGGCGGTACCAGGCCCCTGACGGCAGTACCAGGCCCCTGACGGCAGTGGGCCGGCCTGGTTCTTCGGCTCACGTTCAGGCCGGGTCGGGGGAGGGCTGGAGAGAGTTAAAGAAATACTGGGTTGTTCCCTGCCCCACCTTAACGGGGCGGGGGGGGTGGTTGCTGTGAGAGGAGGTGGAAGTGGAGGAAGGCGTCAGAGGGCCCGGGATGGTGAGGGGACAGTGCATGGCTTCCTGGCCCTCTCCTAGAATTTTATTTTTTCTTTTCTTTTTTAAATTAATGTTTATTGGAGTATAGTTGATTTACAATCTTGTGTTCATTTCTGCTGAACAGCAAAGTGAATCAATTATACATATACATATATCTACCCTTATTTTGATTCTTTTCCCATATAGGTCATTACAGAGTATTGAGTAGAGTTCCTTGTGCTATACAAAGGTTCTTATGAGTTATCTATTTTGTATATAGCAGTGTGTTTGTATATGTCAATCCCAATCTCCCAGTTTATCCCTCCCTCTCCCCCTTTCCTCCTTGGTAACCATTAGTTTGTTTTCTACATCTGTGACTCTTATTTCTGTTTTGTAAATAGGTTCATTTGTACCATGTTTTTTTAGATTCCATACGGGGCTGGACCCCGGTGTCTTCACACACCCCGCGGCGGTACCAGGCCCCTGACGGCAGTACCAGGCCCCTGTTTGTCTATCTCTGTCTGACTTACTTCACTCAGTATGACAATCTCTAGGTCCCATCCATGCAGCTGCAAATGGCACTATTTCGTCCTTTTTTTATGGCTGAGTAATATCCCATTATATATATATACCACATCTTCTTAATCCAGTCGTCTGTTGATGGGCATTTAGGTTGCTTCCATGTCTTGACTAGTGTAAATAGTGCTGCAGTGAACATTGGGGTGCATGTGTCTTTTTGAATTATGGTTTTCTTCAGATACATGCCCAGGAGTGGGATTGCTGGATCATATAGTAGCTATATTTTTAGCTTTTTAAGGAACCTCCCTACTGTTTTGCATAGTGGCTGTACCAATTTATATTCCCATCAACAGTGTAGGAGGGTTTCCTAAAATAGATATGATGTACATTTTCTGTACATATTGGCTAAAGGTATTTGAGAATTTATTTGCATGCTACTTCAATTATCATAAGGCTGCATGTATAAACCCAGGAGTAATTTTAAAATATATACTTATGAAAGTGCATTGTATAGATTCATAAAAATGTCCTGAGATATTAATATGCTCTGGGGCCTCCCACGGCTCACTCTGTGCCCTGAGATTTGTTCAGAAAATGTAATCCAGGTGGGTTCTGTTAGACTCTGAGCTGGAGTTTAGAGAATAGAATATTTATTAGGCATTGCCCTTGGGATAAACAAATGTGGAAAGAAAGGTAAGGAAATAAGATTGGGCAGGAAAAGTTGAGCTGTGATGCAGACGTCATGTCAGACTTAGCCATTTTGATTGAGCTAAAATGGCCCTAGCTCACTGGGGTGAGTTGGCTGAAACTTCTCACTCATAGATCAGCTGCTAGATGTGGGTCCCCACAGGTAGTGGGACTCTGTAGCTGAGCCAATTTCTGAAAGGGCTGACGACACCTAGGCAGCTGGGACTATAAATCCTTCCTTGCAGAGGCATGTAGATGATGAATCTCCATGTCCATCACAGTCTACCCGTTGCTCAAATCCACATTTTCACGGAGGTGGTATGACTGGTGTACCTCCTTGTCACGGGCCTACTCTAATACCTGCTCTGCTGTGTGTGGGATCCTGGGCAGGTTGAATAAACCCTTGGGTAGTGGTGCTGGCTGAGACTCTGTGTGCCGGAAAGGCAATCCATGCCAAAAAAGGTCTCTTCCTCTCTGAATCAATCACAGGTCTTTTAAAGGTAGAAGGGACTCAGTGTAGACAAATTGCCATCAAATGGGCAGATTGTCTCCTTAAGGAAGAGTGCTATGATATGGACTCAACATTGGTCTCTGTTGCCGGGAGGTTGGACATTTAGAGGCAGCAGTAGCTCGATTCATTATGGAAAGTGGGAGCCTATGCTGCTGGGTTGATGCCTAACTTCTATCTCTTTCACCAGCGCCACTTTTTAATATGTCCATTGTTCCACCGTTGGACCGGCCAGTGACAGCTTGCTGTCATCAGTTGGCTAAGTCATTCTACCTACTTGGTTGTTTAATGCCACTTCCATAGTGGGAACTCTTGGATTGATGTTAACTTTTAATACAACGATTTTCACAGTTTATATTCACTCATATTTCTTTCTTTTTTTTCTTTTTTACCATCTTTATTGGAGTATAATTGCTTTACAGTGGTGTGTTAGTTTCTGCTGTATAACAAAGTGAATCAGCTATACATATATCCCCATATCTCTTCCCTCTTGCGTCTCCCTCCCTCCCACCCTCCCATTTCCCGTACACTATATTCCTTTCTGCCAGACCTCTTTGTCCCTGATCTTCCAATCTTTTTTCTTCTCTGATTTTGATCAGCTAGCCAGACTACCCATGAGCCCTTATATGTCCTGATCTCAGGCCACTTCTTTTATCACATGAGGTAGATGACCAGATGCACTGTCCCAGTCTCTGCCTGAATTAGGCTGTAGTGGCTTGCGTCCACACACTGAGCTGACCCATCTGTAAACCAAGCGTGGGCACTGTCATCCTCCATCAGCTAGTCCTCAGAGATCCCCCTTGTGGGCCATGGGGTTATGCTGAGGAAGAGGTGCTGGTGCAACCATGGTGTATGACAGGAGTCTGGGCTATCTGAGTTGATGGGTCAGGGAAGATTTGGCTCTTGAATTCATATGGTGTCCCATAGTCCAGCTTTCAGTTTGTACCATGCCAAGAGTTGCATTTCAAAAAACATATATTCTCTCTTGCAAACTGTGTGACCTTGCTCCAGTACCCCAGGGGGCAGTGTTATGAGTTTCCCACTGGGACTTGCCCTAAATTGCACATGGTTGTTTTTCCCCACCACTGATACCTCTAATACAAGAGGGTCTGTTGGCTCAAGTGGCAGGGTACAGCTTGGACCTAACCATAGGCAGTCCTGGTTACTCGCTCATTCTCTCACTTGCTCAGGGGCATCTTTTTTTTTTTTTTTTTTGCGGTACGCGGGCCCCCCTCTGCTGGGCCCTCCCCCTTTGGG
>NC_041233.1:102586780-102593947 GCF_002837175.3 Physeter macrocephalus | reverse complement strand
AGGCTCCGGACGCGCAGGCTCAGCGGCCATGGCGCACGGGCCCAGCCGCTCCGCGGCATGTGGGATCCTCCCAGACCGGGGCGCGAACCCGGTTCCCCTGCATCGGCAGGCGGACGCGCAACCGCTGCGCCACCAGGGAAGCCCGCTCAGGGGCATCTTTGATTTGATTTTATTTTGACTCTTACTTTTTAACAGTATTTCGAAGGGCTATGAACAAGGATCAGAATGAAATGCCTTCAATAGTGCAGCATCTCTATCTGAACCATCAGTGAGGACACCTGAAATGGATTCTAAACAAGGTTGTTTCTACTCTGTAGTTCCTGAGGATGCTCTCTGTTGCCCTCAGCAGATTAGGATGGTTATATCCATAATGGGCCTCCTGATGGGGTGTGTGTTAGTGCGTGTTTAAGAGGATTGGAGCAGGGATGGGGGATATAAAAGGCGAGAGTGGAGGGGTGGCAGGAAGTCCTCCAAATTAGCTGTTTGTTCAGGCTAAGGAGTGATGATGTTACTCTTTTGTATTTTCACTTCTTAGAGATGTAAGACTGAGTCCACATCTTCTGGTATATAAACCTGCTCGATCCACATTAATAAACATAAAGTAAAACTATAGAAATGGTGAAACATAGATGCCTTTCCTTGTAAGAAGAGGAAAATATGTACTCTGTGTAGTATAGAGTACTTTATGTTCTAGTTATTTAATCTAAGAGAAAAAACATTAGAATTTTTAGAGCTTGAGGATATCTTGGCTTTCATCTAGTTCAACCTCTCCATGTTATAAATGAGGAAAATCTTTTATCTTATTGACTCTTTTCAATAAAGTCATGAAACATTTGTTGTTCATAAGTTGGTAAGTGTATCCATATACTTTTATAAGTTTCTCTTGTGATTTTGGCCAGCAATGATGAAATTAGTATGTTTTGATCTTTGTGCAAGTTGTTCAGAAGGAACTTAAAAGAAGTATTTAGGAAAATCCAAGTGCTGAAACATTTAAGATATGCTTTATGGTCTCAGTTTTGTGTGATTGTCAGCCAGGAAGTTTTCTGATTAAGACAGCTTGCCAGTTTCCTGCCAAATACATTATTTATTACACTAATGGGGATTTCCTATTTGAGATTTTAAAGACAAAATGTTACTGGTATTATTAACCTTAAAATAATTGACATAGCTCAATTGATGCAGTCTAATAAATTAAAATCAAGAACAAGTCAGAGGTCAATAAAAACATATAGGTATTTTACTAGTATATACTTATTGAAATAAACTAGATTTCATTGGATTAGAGATTTTTCATTCATTATTGATAGTGAACTTGAAGCTGGATGTTAATGAATTTGTATTTCCTTTTTTTTTTTTTGCGGTACGCGGGCCTCTCAACTGCTGTGGCCTCTCCCGTTGCGGAGCACAGGCTCCGGATGCGCAGGCTCAGCGGCCATGGCTTCCGGGCCCAGCCGCTCCGCGGCATGTGGGATCTTCCCGGACCGGGGCACGAACCCGTGTCCCCTGCATCGGCAGGCGGACTCTCAACCACTGCGCCACCAGGGAAGCCCAATGACACATTTTTAATTTGTTTGTAAAATTAAACTACATTTAAAAATTACAGATTGTAACAACCACTATAGAGGAAAAGAACAAGGTGCTCTTAAGAAATACCACGGGACATTTTTTTTAGCTGAGACGATCATAAAAAGCCTTTCTGAAGGACAAATAGTTAGGCAGACAAAGAGTCTGTGTGTGAGAGGAAGGATGTGTGTGGATAGCAATCCAGACCATCCATGAAAAAGGCCTTGTGGCTGCGAGTGTGAGATGTTCAAGAAAGAAGGCCAAGATGGCCAGAGTACAGTGAGGACAAGTTAGCATGAGATGAGACTAAGAGGATGGCATGACTGTGGGCCATGCTGACTTGTTTGAATCTTATTTTAGTGCAATAGGGTGGGGGGGAGTGTCATAAAAGGATTTTAAGTAGGAGAGTGACACCATTTCATCTATATCTTTAAAAGACCCCATTGGTTGCAATACGGGTATTGCATTGGTTTTGGATTGGGGTAAGAGTGGAAGAAGATTGATATTTTTAGGAGACAATTGCATTAGTCCAGGCGAGAGTTGGAATAGCTTGGACTGGGGTATTGGCAGTGCAAATGGAGAGTAATGGATGGATTCAGGGTGTTTTGAGGGTAGTAGAATCACTGAGGTTCAGTAATATATTGAATATGGAGGTAAGAGAGAGATATGGCAAGATGTGCCCAGATTTGGGGCTTAAGCAAATGGGTGTGGGGAGGTGATAGTGTCATTTATTGAAATCACGTAAGTCTGGAGGATAACAATTTTGGGAGAAAATAAAAAACTCAAGTCTGGAATGTCAATTTTGTGATGCCATGGAGACGATCAATTGACTGGGTCAAGTAAGCAATTAAATATATAGGTCTCTAAGTGTAGGCTAGAGATTATGATTTGGGAGTTACTGGCATATAGATGGTAGGGAGAAAAAAAATAAAAGTTCTGAGTCACATTAAGTCGAGTGGAAGAAGAGTTATCAAAAGAGAGGGAGGGAGATGCTAGGTAAGAAAATCAGTAAAGTTTTGTATCACATAGACCAAGAAAAAAGCATTTCTAGAAGGAGGAAACAACTGACTGTGTTATGTGTTACTAGCAGTCAAATAAGACCAGAGCTAAAAAGTATTGATTAAATTTGAGGCCATGCGAGTCCATGACCTTCAGGAGGTGACTTCAAGAACAAGAGGGACAGGTATCAAACTGGAGTGGAGTGAAGAGTGAAAGAGAGATGAGGAAGCAGAGAAAAGATGTTAAGACGACTGTGGTAGACACCGTTGGTTGACTACCCAACAGCTATTTCCCCAGTGCTAATAGAATCCCAGTTTTTCCAGTGATATCTGAGTGGTCAAATCCCTTAAGAGTGTGAACTGATATTGTCCAAATTAATCATAGTGTCTCATTCACTTTGCCATGTGATTGCGTATTCTATACATTCTGGCCAGTATCTTCCTCCTAGTCTTTACTTAGGATAACACTAACATTGTAAATAAAATATTATCACAGGTAACAAAATAGCTTTGATTTGAGAGTATTTCAACACTCTAGTATTGATCATGAGCAATTATTCTATTTAACCTAAAAAAATTTACTGTCTAACATAACAACAATTATAATTATTACAATTTATTGCTAGCTTGCTATATGCCAGACATTGTTCAATGTGCTGTATATATAATATTTCAGCTGAACCCCCAACAAACTTGTCAGGCATAATTACTTTTATTTTTCAGACAAGTTAATCAAGACTCAGAAATGAAGTAAAATATCCAAGGTCACAATCAGGTAAGTGGGAGAAGCAATTAGTGACTTATTCAACCCATCAGAATTGTTCATTCCCTACAGAATACAGTACATTTTCTCCTGCATCTATTAAAGGGGTGTTTTACCCTTGTGCTCGTCTACACTTGCCTGTTTTCTTCCTTGCTCACACCTGTCTTTTTGATTCCATTGGCTTTCAGCCAACTATTACACATGAAGATTAAACATGTTGATTTTACTAAGCTGACCCTACTGGAATGATAAGCTTTCTCTGAAGATACTGGAAAAAGAGGTTGGGTTATTTAAAGGCTGACCATAATGAAAAACATCAATTAAAGATTTTCTTACCATACAACTTTACATTCAACCAAAGGAAAGGAATTCACTGTACATTTATAACATGGAATCAAAGAAATATTATATGGAATTATAAAGCACTGACAGCCTGATTTTGGTAGAGTATTAAATTTTCATTTTCAAAATATGCAAAATATGCAAATACATAGTGTTTTTGAAGATACAGAGTAGTTAATTAGGGCAAAGCATGTTCTGCAAGGAATCAGATAACAACCCTTTTATTAAAGGCTCTAGTACTCTTGTGACCTGAGCAGGGCTCCTAACTTTTATGAATCTGTTTCCTCATCAGTCAAATGGACATAAAGCTGCATTGTTTTCAAATGAAATTCAAATAAAAGAAAGTAAAACCAAGTTTTATGATCATGTTAAAGTATTCATTCAGTAAGTGATAATTTAACGTCTATTGTGTTTGAGGTACTGTGGTCACCTATAGTTACTACAGATGGTGGAACAAATGCTTAAATACATAACTATTACATAAAAAGATGGTAAAAGCTGTAATAAAAATGTGCAAAATCTTATAGGAGTACAGGAAGGTGGATGTGGTGAGAAGTAAGTTTGGAAGCATAAGTTGGGTAGAAAATATAAAGGACATTAAAGATATACTAAAGAGTTTAGCTGTTATTCATAGCAATGTGGTTATTGAAAGTTTCTATGTATAGTATAAGAATGATATGATTATATGTGAATGTACTAAAGATGGTGGTTTTGGATAAATTGGAAGAGGAAATATAGGAGTTAGGGAGGTTGGTTATCTTGCTACTTCCAAAATCCAGAAGAGACTTGATGAGCCTCAGGTAGGGCCATCAACACAGAGAGAAAGGGATGATGTTTCTGTTAACTATGTTGCCTAACGAGCCACCTCAAACTGAGTGGCTACAACAAAGAACGATGCATTATTTCTTATCAATATATGAGTTGGCTGGGTCCTTCTACTGCTTATCTTGCCGGGGCACATTCCTGTGTTTGCAGTCAGATTATGGCTGGAAATCCTGCATGGCTCAAGATGAACTCACACATACGTCTGGCTGTTGGTGCTGTTGATCGGTTAAAGGAATCGCTCCTCTCCTCCACGTGGCTCCTCTCTTCCTTCCTGAGGTAAGACTGACTTCTTAACATCATGGTGGTCTCAGGGCAGAGTTCCAAGAAGACAAGCCAAAAGATACAAATGTTCATGAAGCCTCTATTTGTGTCACATTTACTAACGTGCCATAGGCCAAATCAAATCACATGGCCAAATCCAGTGATGATGAGAGGAGTGGTAAATAATGCGTCCATTTTTAATCCATCACAAATGGTTTGAGGGATTTTGGAGGCAAAGTTGATGGTATTTGAGGGGAAATGAGATGCGGGGAAATAGGAAGAGGAAAGATCAAGGATGATTCAGCTGAGGAGTAAATAGTGGTGCATTAATTGAAGCAATGAATAGTACAGGAAGATTTGCTGGGAAGTGATCAGGGAGATTGGATTTGAGTATTTTGGGAAGATCTTGAAATTGATGCCTGTGGGATATGCCAAGGGACTACATACTAAGAATGTGGAAATAAAGACTGGAACATAGAAGAACTTTCTAGGAAAGGGATAGAGATTTGGGAATAATTGGCTAATAGATCTGTAATACTGTAAGAGAGGGTTAGATTTCCTAGTGATAAAAGGTAAAATAAAGAGAAAAGTGAGCCAAGGATGGAATTTAGGGAAGTGCTAATATCGAGGTAAGCAACAGAAAACAGCTAGCAAAAGAAACAGAGGAAATGAGTTCAGAGAATAAGAAACATTCAGTGAGAGAGAATCATGACAGAGAATAAGAAACATATTCAGTGAGAGAGAATCATGACAAAGGAACAGAAATATAAAGTAAATTATAAAAAATGCTGCATAATGCATAATGCTTACCTATTAATAAGGGGATTTACAGTTACAAAAACTCTGTTCTCAAAATTTCCTTTGTATAAGGAATTTATATTAGCCTTAAGCTTTTTTTTTAGTTCAAAGAAAAAACTTAAAGTGATGGATAAATTTTCAGATATAAATTTATAACTGAGCATTTCATATAGAATTAGAAAGAGAAAAGTGGTTGGGACACCAGGAAAACTCATGTAAAAGCTAACAGTGACCAGCCGGAGAAGATAACAGTGTGTGAATCACAGTCACTCTCTGAATTGCATAAAGCCACAGTATAGAACTGCTCCTGAATTTGATTGAACGATGTTAACAGAAAATTCAAAGAGACAGTGGATATCATTGAATAGCTGTTGGGTGGCGAGTGAAAAGCTGCTTGCATTAAAAAAAAATTCATTTGTTTCTAAATGCCTGTCATTTAAATTTTCAATCTTCAAAATTTATCCTTTAAAAAGTATAGATGTTAATGATGCGAGTGAGGTAAGGAAACCCATCATATGATGTCCAAGAGTACACTGTGGACTTAAACATGGGGACAACCTTGGCACAAAGGGCTCAAGAAGCTGATTCAGACCTGACTTGAGACAACTAGTTTCTTGAGCCATATTATGTTGACTACATGAGGGAGGGATTATGGGGTCTGAGGGTTGGTTTAAGCCTCCAAGTACCATTATAGTTGAATTGTCTCTTTCTCCCATCAGTGTTGTTGGCTTTTGCTTCATGTATTTTGGGGCTGTGTTATTAGGTGCATGCATATATGTTTATAATTATTACGCCTTGATGAATCGATCATTTTGTCATTATGAAATGTCCTTTTTTGGTCTCTAATAATAATTGTTGTCTTGAAATCTATTATGTCTGATATTGGTATAGCTACTGCAGCTCTCTTTTAGTTACTATTTGAATGGTATTCCTTTTTCCATCTTTTAATTTCAATCCATTTGTGCCTTATTCTAAGGTGTGTCTCTAATAGACAGCGTGTTGTTGGATAATTTTTAAAAATCCACTCTTAAGTCTCCAAGTATTATTCTGCCAATATATCCCTTTTGATTGGAGTGTTTTATTCATTTACATTTACTGTAATTACTGATAATATTCATGCCTGCCATTTTGCTATTTTCTAGATGTCTTAGCTTTTTTTCATTCCTCTATTCCTCCATTATTGCCTTCTTCTGTTCTAAGTATTTTCTAGTGTATCATGTTAATTCCCTTGTTGCTGCTTTTATTTTATTTTCTGAGTTATATATCACATTTTAAACTAACATTTAAAAAGTATGATACTACATGAGACTCACCTAAATTGCTTGGCATAAATGAAAAAGTTTGGGCCTCATACTAGATGAACTGCATCAAAATCTTATGGGACAGGAAGACCTTCAAGATGGCGGAGGAGTGAGACGTGGGGATCACCTTCCTCCCCACAAATACATCAGAAATACATCTACATGTGGAACAACTCCTACAGAACACCTACTGAACGCTGGCAGGAGACTTCAGACCTCCCAAAAGGCAAGAAACTCCCCACGTACCTGGGTAGGGCAAAAGAAAAAACAGAGACAGAATAGGGACGGGATCTGCACCAGTGGGAGGGAGCCGTGA
>NC_041233.1:102585489-102586396 GCF_002837175.3 Physeter macrocephalus | reverse complement strand
GCGCCGCTTAAAGGAGCTCCAGAGATGGGCGCGAGCCGCGGCTATCAGCGCGGACCCCAGAGACGGGCATGAGACGCTGAGGCCGCTGCTGCCGCCACCAAGAAGCCTGTGTGCGAGCACAGGTCACTCTCCACACCTCTCCTCCCGGGAGCCTGTGCAGCCCGTCACTGCCAGGGTCCCGGGATCCAGGGACAACTTCCCCAGGAGAACGCACGGCGCGCCTCAGGCTGGTGCAACGTCACGCTGGCCTCTGCCACGCAAGCTCGCGCTGCATCCGTACCCCTCCCTCCCCCCGGCCTGAGGGAGCCAGAGACCCCGAATCAGCTGCTCCTTTAACCCCGTCCTGTCTGAGCAAAGAACAGATGCTCTCCGGCGACCTACACACAGAGGCGGGGCCAAATCCAAAGCTGAACCCCAGGAGCTGTGCTAACAAAGAAGAGAAAGGGAAATCTCTCCCAGCAGCCTCAGGAGCAGCGGATTAAAGCTCCGCAATCAACGTGATGTACCCTGCATCTGTGGAATACCTGAACAGACAGCGAAATATCCCAAGTTGAGGAGGTGGACTTTGGGAGCAACGACATATATATATATTTTTTTTTCCTTTTTCTCTTTTTGTGAGTGTGTATGTGTATGCTTCTTTGTGTGATTTTGTCTGTATAGCTTTGCTTTTACCATTTGTCCTAGGATTCTGTCTGACCGTTTTTTTTGTTTGTTTTTTTAGTATAGTTTTAACGCTTGTTAAATTGGTGGATTTGTTTATTGGTTTGGTTGCTCTCTTCTTTCTTATTTTTTATTTTTAATAATTACTTTTTATTTTAATAACTATTTTATTTTTTCTTTCTTTCTCCTCTTTCTTCTTTCTTTCTTTCTTTCTCTCTCTCTTTCTCTCTCTCTTTCTTTCTTTCTT
>NC_041233.1:102584867-102585428 GCF_002837175.3 Physeter macrocephalus | reverse complement strand
TTCTTTCTTTCTTTCTTTCCTTCTTTCTTTCTTTCTTTCTTTCTTTTTTTCTCCCTTTTCTTCTGAGCTGTGTGGCTGACAGGGTCTTGGTGTTCTGGCTAGGTGTCAGACCTGTGCCTCTGAGGTGGCAGAGCCAAGTTCAGGACATTGGTCCACAGCTGACCTCCCGGCTCCATGTAATATTAAATGACGAAAGCTCTCCCAGAGATCTCCATCTCAACGCTAAGACCCAGCTAAACTAAACAACCAGCAGGTACAGCAGATGAAGGAACAAGGTAAAAACCCACCAGACCAAACAAATGAAGAGGCAATAGGCAGTCTATCTGAAAAAGAATTCAGAGTAATGGTAGTAAATATGATCCAAAATCTTGGAAATAGAATGGGGAAAATACAAGAAACGTTTAACAAGGACCTAGAAGAACTAAAGAGCAAACAAACAATGATGAACAATGCAATAAATGAAATTAAAAATTCTCTAGAAGGAATCAGTAGCAGAATAACTGAGGCAGAAGAATGGATAACTGACCTGGAAGATAAAATAGTGGAAATAACTACTGCAGA
>NC_041233.1:102581927-102583665 GCF_002837175.3 Physeter macrocephalus | reverse complement strand
TGGAACATTCTCCAGGATAGATCATATCTTGAGTCACAAATCAAACCTTGGTAAATTTAAGAAAATTGAAGTCGTATCAAATATCTTTTCCGACCACAATGCTATGAGACTAGATATCTATTACAGGAAAAAAATCTGTAAAAAATACAAATGCATGGAGGCTAAACAATACACTACTTAATAACCAAGAGATCATTGAAGAAATCAAAGAGGAAATCAAAAAATACCTAGAAACAAATGACAATGAAAACACGATGACCCAAACCCTATGGGACGTAGCAAAAGCAGTTCTAAGAGGGAAGTTTATAGCAATGCAATCCTACCTCAAGGGAAAAAAAAAATCTCAAACAAGCTAAACTTACACCTAAAGCAATTAGAGAAAGAAGAACAAAAATCCCAGAAGACTCAAATCAATAGAATTAGAAATAAAAAAGAAGTAACAACTGACACTGTAGAAATACAAAGGGATCATGAGAGGTTACTACAAGCAACTATATGCCAATAAAATGGACCACCTGGAAGAAATGGACACATTCTTAGAAGAGCACAACCTTCCGAGACTGAACCAGGAAGAAATAGAAAATATAAACAGACCAATCACAAACACTGAAATTGAGACTGTGATTAAAAATCTTCCAACAAACAAAAGCCCAGGGCCAGATGGCTTCATAGGCGAATTCTACCAAACATTTAGAGAAGAGCTAACACCGATCCTTCTTAAAATCTTCCAAAACATAGCAGAGGGAGGAACACTCCCAAACACATTCTACAAGGCCACCATCACCCTGATACCAAACCCAAAGTTGTCACAAAGAAAACTACAGGCCAATATCACTGATGAACATAGATGCAAAAATCCTCAACAAAATACTAGCAAACAGAATCCAACAGCACATTAAAAGGATCATACACAATGATCAAGTGGAGTTTATCCCAGGAATGCAAGGATTTTCAATATATGCAAATCAACCAATGTGATATACCATATTAACAAATTGAAGGATAAAAACCATATGATCATCTGAATAGATGCAGAAAAAAACTTTTGACAAAATTCAACACCGATTTATGATAAAAATCCTCCAGAAAGTAGGCATAGAGGGAACTTACATCAACATAATAATGGCCATATATGACAAACCCACAGCCAACATCGTCCTCAATGGTGAAAAACTGAAACCATTTCCACTAAGACCAGGAACAAGACAAGGTTGCCCACTCTCACCACTATTAGTCAACATAGTTTTGGAAGTTTTAGCCACAGCAATCAGAGAAGAAAAAGAAATAAAAGGAATCCAAATAAGAGAAGAATAAGTAAAGCTGTCACTGTTTGCAGATGACATGATACTATACTTAGAGAATCCTAAACATGCTACCGGAAAACTACTAGAGCTAATCAATGAATTTGGTAAAGTAGCAGGATACAAAATTAATGCACAGAAATCTCTTGCATTCCTATACACCAATGATGAAAAATCTGAAAGAGAAATTAAGGAAACACTCCCATTTACCATTGCCATGAAAAGAATAAAATATCTAGGAATAAACCTACCTAAGGAGACAAAAGACCTGTATGCAGAAAAATATAAGACACTGATGAAAGAAATTTAACATGATACAAACAGATGGAGAGATATACCATGTTCCTGGATTGGAAGAATCAACATTGTGAAAATGACTATACTACCCAAAGCAATCTACAGATTCAATGCAATCCCTATCAAACAACCAATGGCAT
>NC_041233.1:102571699-102581795 GCF_002837175.3 Physeter macrocephalus | reverse complement strand
CTTCCATAAGTGGTGCTGGGAAAACTGGACAGCTACATGTAAAAGAATGAAATTAGAACACTCCGTAACACCATACACAAAAATAAACTCAAAATGGATTAAAGACCTAAATGTAAGGCCAGACACTATAAAACTCTTAGAGTAAAACATAGGCAGAACACTCTATGACATAAATCACAGCAAGATCCTTTTTGACCCTCCTCCTAGAGAAATGAAAATAAAAATAAACAAATGGGACCTTATGAAACTTCAAAACTTTTGCACAGCAAAGTAACCCATAAACAAGATGAAAAGACAACCCTCAGAATGGGAGAAAATATTTGAAAATGAAGCAACTGACAAAGGACTAATCTCTAAAATTTATAAGCGGCTCATGCAGGCCAATATCAAAAAAACAAAAAACCCAATCCAAAAATGGGCAGAAGACCTAAATAGACATTTATCCAAAGAAGATATGCACACAGCCAACAAACATATGAAAGAATGCTCAACATCAGTAATCATTAGAGAAATGCAAACCAAAGCTACAGTGAGGTATCACCTCACACCAGTCAGAAATGCCATCATCAAAAAATCTACAAACAATAAATGCTGGAGAGGGTGTGGAGAAAAGGGAACCCTCCTGCACTGTTGGTGGGAATGTAAATTGATACAGCCACTTTGGAGAACAGTATGGAGGTTCCTTAAAACCTAAAAATAGAACTACCATATGACCCAGCAATCCCACTCCTGGGCATATACCCTGATAAAACCATAATTCAAGAAGAGACATGTACCACAATGTTCATTGCAGCTCTATTTACAATAGTCAGGACATTGAATCAACCTAAGTGTCCATCAACAGATGAATGGATAAAGAAGATGTGGCACATATATACAATGGAATATTACTCAGCCATAAAAAGAAACAAAATTGAGTTATTTGTAGTAAGGTGGATGGACCTAGAGTCTGTCATACAGAGTGAAGTAAGTCAGAAAGAGAAAAACAAATATTGTATGCTAGCACATATATATGGAATCTAAAAAAAAAAAAAGGTTATGAAGAACCTAGAGGCAGCACAGGAATAATGACACAGATGTAGAGAATGGACTTGATGACACGGGGAGGCAGAAGGGTAAACTGGGATGAAGTGAGAGAGTGGCATGGACATATATACACTACCAAATGTAAAGTAGATAGCTAGTGGGAAGCAGCCACGTAGCACAGGGAGATCAGCTCGGTGCTTTGTTTCCACCTAGAGGGGTGGCAAAGGGAGGGTGGGAAGGAGACACAATAGGGAGGAGATATGGGGATATATGTATATGTATAGCTGATTCATTTTGTTATAAAGGAGAAACAAACACACCATTGTAAGGCAATTTTACTCCAATAAAGATATTTTAAAAAAAACATGGGACTTTGCTCAGAAATTTGTCTTTTTCACAAACTCCTCATGATTTTTATACACCTTAATTTGAGGAAAAATATGTAAAGGTAAACTCTTCTCTTGTCTCAAATATTAGAAGAGAAAAAGAAGACTAAGGTTAATTAAAGTTTCAATGTACCTGTGTCTCTGCCAGATATTAAAACACATTATTTTATTTAGTCCTCATAACAGCCCTATGGTGTCCATAATATTTTACTCATCTCTGGTTAATTATCTTGCCCAAGGACATATAGATAATAAGTAGCAGAGTCAAAATTTAAATTCAGGGTTTTCTAGTGAACAAAGAGAAGCAAAATCCCAGACAATATAGGACTAACTTACCAAAAAAAAAGTACTTAGAAGGATATTAAAGGAAAGGGAATACATGTGCTTTGTTTTCTCTTTTCTGGTAAGAGATTCTGATGATTGTTTTATGCAAAGAAAATTACGTGTGTAATTTGAGTTCTGGTACTAACCAGCATGAGAAAAATCAGAGTGAGCCTAAGCTTTAAAAATTGTCTGTGCCCTATAAGATTTAAAATATCTGTGGTTTTACTCACATTTCTTTTAAAAGTTGTCTGTGAGATGTCTCAGTTTGATTGTGGACAATTAGGGGTACAGTTGGGTAACCCAGAAGTCATTGCCTGGTCATGCTCCAGCCATACAGGCATTCATAAACTCAAGGAGAATGATACCCACCGCATGCAAAGGTAATTCCTGTCAGGACACAAACCGTTCCTGCTAAAGAGGCACCGTTAATGAATTCACTCACAGGGACTGTTGTATTTGCCCACTCAAGCCAGGGGTCAGTTAGGTTTTCGGTGCGTTTGGGAAGTAAATCTCCTATCCTGAAATAAAAAGTTGTTCTAAATTCTTTGCAAAGATGGGTGCTGCTGGTGAGATCTTTTTGTGTTTGGGGGCAGATCTGATATAGATAATCATAAGAACGTGGGGTGCAAATGAATTGTGATTTGCATAGGGATTTGTGTGTAATTGGGCAAGTACAGTTATAATGAGAGAAAGGTAAAAACAAGGCACTGGATGTTCTGGCTGTAAAAGTTGGACTCTGTCTTCTAAGGGGGGGTTGACTGTAGTTTATAGTGACATTGGGAATAGAAGAAAAATTTGTCATGGGATTTTTAATATCATAGACTGTTCAGAATTTTTGATGACAAGTCCAGCAGTCTAAGAGGTTACCCCCCTTAGCAATGGCCTGGGAGATATGGATGATGGTGTTATCTTTCAAGGCCAATGCCAAGTTCAAGGAAAGAAAGAGAAGAAGAAAGGTTATGAAGTTGATTCAGTGTCTTGGGTGGAAGCAAGCATGCAGAACCTATAAAAATTCTGATAGACCTAACTATCGGAATAACATAACTCTTCCCAAGTTTCCTCAATATCCATTAAAGCCTGAGGCCATGGAAGGCCTCACACCTCTATGTCAGCTATTTCTCTTCCTTGTCAGTTTGATTTGGAGATCTCCAGAATTTGAGCCAAACCAGATGTCAGGTGGAGCTTTCTTCAGCTGTGAGATGTGTATCCAAGATACAATGCCTTCTAGTTTGGCAGCAGTGTCAGGGGTCAGGAACACCTGATAAGATCTTTAGCAACAAGATTCAAGTGCTGTCTTCCTCTTGTGATGTTTCCAGAATACCCAGTCAGTAGGTGACCAATAGGATCCTTTGAACTGGGATCTGGGAAAGCTTCTTTAACCTGTTGATGATGGGCTTTAGCAAGACATTAAAGACTTAAACAGTAGCTGGTCATATTAGTGTGAGATAATAAGGGATCAACAGAAAGTTGTATACTGATAGACATTGGTCTACCAGTGACTATCTCATGTGGAGTGGGTTTATGTTTCCTGAAGTGGGTACTGTGAACAGTCAGCAATACCAGAGGCAAAACCTTAAGTCAGGGGTGTCTGGTAATTTCAGCAAGTTGAGAGATCGTGAATGTGAGGACCCCATTAGTTCTTTCAGCCTTGCCTAATGAGTGAGGGAGATAGGCACAGTGATCGTTCCAGGACATTTGTGAGGTTTTTATTAAGGCTTGTATGATTTGCCTAGTGAATTGGGTGCCGCAATCCCTGGTGATTGTGGAAGGTATATCCCAAGTGGAAAACATGTTTCTAACAGTTTCTTTGCCACTGTGAAGGCATCAGTCTTGCGGCAAGGGAAGGCTTCAACCCGCCCAGAAAACATACATACAATGACAAGAACATATTGCCAACCCATGTAAGGTGGCAGCTGAATGAAGTCCCGTTGCAGGCGCTCAAAAGTTTCAGAGAAAGGAGGCTTGAGGCTTCTGAAAACAAGAACTATGTT
The DNA here is from genome assembly GCF_002837175.3 of Physeter macrocephalus. Taxonomy (NCBI): domain Eukaryota; kingdom Metazoa; phylum Chordata; class Mammalia; order Artiodactyla; family Physeteridae; genus Physeter; species Physeter macrocephalus. Next base: position 102,578,068 of record NC_041233.1, on the reverse strand, counting down.
CCCGGGATTATGGACTTGAGAGGTCAGACATTAATGGTAAACTGTTTTCACAATGTTGTAGAGTCTCTACAGGTATTTATTCATAATGTGAGTTATGTTAACTGCACCATGGTGGGTAAAGGAATGCAAAAACTGAAAGAAGGGGTTTGCCAGGGAGCCAGGGAGAATCAAGCAGCCATCTTGGGTTTGCCGTAGCCCCTACTGTTCATTGACTTTACAGTCTTTGTTTGCTCATTGTGATTTCTCTCAGGAGCAGAATGGTGCCATGTCCCAAGGACATCAGGATGGCAAAAGCTTGGCAACAGGAGCTCATTTTTTGCAGATGCAGACTGGACTTTCTCTTCATGTGTCACATCCTTTATAGATTCTGTTGCTGCTGCCTTTGCAGGAAAGTCAGCCGGGGCGTTTCCCTGAGACTCAGGTTTAATGTTTTAAGTGTGAGCCTCAGTTTCGGTGGTAGCAATTTCAGAAGGTAAGAGAATGGCAGCCAGAAGATCATTTTCTTGCTGTCCATTTTTGATTGGGGTTCCAGTGGACAAAAGAAGACCCTTCGTTTCCATAACAACCCCAAATCATGGATGACCCCAAAGGCATACCAGCTGGCAGTACAAATATTAAAAATTTGTCCTTCTGATAACTGGCTTGCTCTGGTAAGGGCATGGAGCTCTGCTCATTGGGCTGATTTAGCTTGTGGTAGGTTTCCCCTCTCAAGTACGTGATATTGGGTAGTAACAGCATAGCCAGCTTGCAAATTCCCTTTTTCATTTTTACAGCATGACGCACTAACAAACAAAATTAGATCAGGATTAGTCAAAGGGGTGTCTCGTTAATAAGGATGCAATGTCAGAAAATGGGACGTTATTACCTTGCAGTCATGGGGTTCACCCTGGTCAGGCAGGGATAACAGTGTAGCGTCATTAAGAAGGTTGCAACTTTTAAGATGCAGATTAGATGATGAAAGCAAATGGATTTCAGAGGAGGTTAGTCAGCTTGCAGAGAAATGCTGAGTCAATTCAGAATTAAGACTTTGCACAGCGAGCTTGTGGAGTTTGTAAATAAATATCATTTCCTAGGGTTCAATCTGCTGAGGCCTCTACTGACTTTGCAGTTACAGCCATAGCCTTAAGGCAGTGGGCTGGGCAAGAGCAACTGAATCCAGTTGTAGGCTGTCATAGGCGATGGGCTTCTGTGTGTCGCCGCGTTCTTGTGTGAGCCTCCCCAGAGCTTGGTTATCTCTTGTGCACAAATCAGGGTTTGAAAGGCTTTGAATAGTTGGGCAGCTGTAGGGCAGGTGGTTCTTTTAGTCTTATAAAGACCTGCTCATGTGTATCTTCCCAAGGAAGGTGTTCAGGGACTGAAATTTTAATAAGTTCATAGAGTAGGGAAGCCGATAGAGAAAATTAGGAACACAGACTCTACAGTAACCAGCTGGGCCTAGGAATCCACAAAGCTGTTGCTTAGTTGTGGGCCTAGGGAATTCTTGGATTAGTTTAAGTATTTTTGGAGATAGCTAGGTTCCTTCAGCATTCAGATTATACTCTAGGTCATGTCTGAAAATAATTGTAATTTTTCCTTAGAGGCTTTATGTCCTTTTCCAGCTAACTGTTGCAACATGGAATAGATGGAATCCAATAGATGGAATCCTTTATGGATGCCTCTTTGGTAACTGAGGTCATCTACCTACTGTAGAAGGGTCAATTTCCTGGGGAACTGGAGGGTACTTACATCTCAGTGGAGCACTTGGCATAAATAAGAAGGGCCCTTGGTGAACCCCTGAGGCATGACTGTCCAGGAATATTGTTGATTGTTCCAAGTAAAGGCAAATAGATATTGGCTGTTGGGGGCTACAGGGATGCTGAAGAAGACTGAACAAAGGTCCACAACTGTGAACTATTTTGAGTCTGATGGAACTTGTGACAAAAGGGTGTTGGGTTTTGAATAACTGGGAGATGGTGAATAACTACTGTATGTCCCCTACACACGAACCTTCGAGTTGCAAACTTTCAAGGATGTGAATGAATTACAAACCTATAACAGTACAGTACTCTATAGCCTATTGTGTAAGTTGGGTACATAGGCTAACTTTGTTGGACTTACGAACAAGTTGGACTTACAAATGCGCTCTCTGAACAGAACTCATTCGTATGTAGGCGACTTACTGTATCTTCTTAATAGTTAAGACCTGCACAGTTCCTCATTCCTGCCCATTAGGTTTCTGGACCGGCAAGATCACTGTGTTGCAGGGGCTGGTACTGGGAATAATTAGCCCGTGGGCAATAAGGTCTTCTAATATTGGTGTGAGGCCTTCCATGGCCTCGGGCTTTAATGGATATTGCAGAAACTTGGGAAGAGTTATGTTATTCCGATAGTTAGGTCTATCAGAATTTTTGTAGGTTCTGCATGCTTTACTCTTCCAGTGTCAGCATTAGAGGTAGCCCACAGATATTTGGGCACCTCAATTAAATTAAGACTCTTTTGACAGAATTCTTCCTCTTCTATATCAAGGACAGATTGTAAGACACATAAAAGATCAGGTTAGGGTTGCTTAGAAAATTCTAAGGTGAAATCTCTACTGAAGGCAAAATGTATTAGCCCTTTTAATTTAGGAAGAAGCTCTCTACCTAATAGATTGACTGCAGCTGTATCACAAAGCAAAAAGGAATGTTTTTCAGTTTAGGTCCCAGAGTCATTTGCACTGGTTGAGGTAGAAACTCTCTCTGAATTTTATTAGATACCCCACTACAGAAACTTCATTTTTACTCTGAGGGGTTTGTTGTCCTATGCGAGTGGGGTTTAAAGTAGAGAGGGTCGGGGCTGCCCTGGTGGCGCAGTGGTTGAGAATCCACCTGCCGATGCAGGGGACATGGGTTCGTGCCCCGGTCCGGGAAGATCCCACATGCCGCGGAGCGGCTGGGCCCGTGAGCCATGGCCGCTGAGCCTGCGCGTCCAGAGCCTGTGCTCTGGGGCGGGAGAGGCCACAACGGTGAGAGGCCCGCGTACCGCAAAAGTTAACTGTTTAATTGTCGCTGCAGAGTAGAAAGGCAATTCAGATAGAGAATTAGTAGAATGTGAGTGAGTACTCAGCTAAAGAGGATAGAGTGGGGCAGTACGACTCACGTCAGTCTTATTGTCTTTTGTTTCAGGCACATTTTGCGTCTCATTTTTCACTAGCCTTTTGCCATGAATCTTCCAATGATGCTATTTTGGAATCCTGAAGCCTGTTGGAAGCTTCTGCACACCACATGGAGCAGGTATCCCATTCTGTCTGTTTGATTTGGGAACCCTCCCCCCCTTTTTAAAAAATACATTTATTTATTTATAATACCTTTATTTATTTTATTTTATATTTTTGGCTGTGTTGGGTCTTCGTTGCTGCGCGTGGGTTTTTCTCTAGTTGCGGCGAGCGGGGGCTACTCTTCGTTCCAGTGCGTGGGCCTCTCATTGCGGTGGCTTCTCGTTGCGGAGCTCGGGCTCTAGGCGCGTGGGCTTCAGTCGCTGTGGCTCACGGGCTCTAGAGCGCAGGCTCAGTAGTTGTGGCGCACGGGCTTAGTTGCTCCGCGGCATGTGGGATCTTCCCGGACCAGGGCTCGAACCCGTGTCCGCTGCATTGGCAGGCGGATTCTTAACCACTGCGCCACCAGGGAAACCCAAACCCTCCCTTTTATGTGCACTTCTTAAATGCACATCTTATCTATTTGGAAATTCCCCATAATGGTCGTTGTAATTCTAGGTTGTCTTAGTAAGATTTTGGCATTTTTGTAGATATCTGTAGCTTCCAGGACCACAGTTATTAGACATAAAGTAAGCAGGTATGCTGGAAGGTGATGCACTCAACTCTTTGGACCTTAAGAATCCCATTTCTTTAGCTAAGCCTTGGGTCTCTCAGAGCCAAATTAATACCTAAGAGAGATGTGCTGTTGTGTTGGAGATTGTGTAGTGTTTTACAGTGCACCTCACTGCATGGAAATTTTCTTGAGGTTGGTGGTGATCTAGTGTCAGTCTAACCTGTTCCATGACCAACTTATGCTAACACAGGAGTCTTAGAGCTAGGTGGCAAGAGCTCTAACAGCTTTTAAGTGCTCGATCGGTGCCCACCAGTTCTATGGCTTTGGCTTCCAAGATTTCCATTAGCAATAGCCTTTACCTCATGTGCATATGAACTCCTGAGTGACTGGTTTAAGATTCCATTTCTAGGAGAGCTGAAACTGTAATTAAATTAAGTAGTAAGTCTCAGTTTGGTGTCATGAGGTTTAGCATAAGTGATTCCATTTGGGGCTTGTTGTCTTGTTTTTAACAGGTGCTATCTATCACTTTTTAGATGTTTGAGATTTATGCTTTAGAATCATCTCTAAAATAAGGGTTAATTATAATGACCTCTTAAATAGTAAAAAGTCTAGAATTAATGATGCTCAAATCCATATACCCCTACAAATCTGCAAATAATAATTTCAGTCTTGGTACTGACAATATTCATTTCCAAGAGTAGTGATAAATTTTCTCAAAATTAAAAAATTCTATTCCATGCTTTAGTTTGTTCAAATGGGAATAAATTTGCTTGGTTCATTTATTGTGAAGATTAAGTTAAATAAGGCATGTACATATATTTTATGTACTGGGAGGAGCTATACAAGTGCTGTTAACAATTATCCATGATTTTCATTGCTGCGCACGGGCTTTCTCTAGTTGCGGTGAGCAGGGGCTACTCTTCGTTGTGAAGCATGGGCTCTAGGCGTGTGGGCTTCAGTAGTTGTAGCACAAGGGCTCAGTAGTTACGGCACGTGGGCCCTAGAGTGCGTGGGCTTCAGTAGTTGTGGCGCACGGGCTTGGTTGCTCTGTGGCATGTGGGATCTTCCCAGATCAGGGATCAAACCCGTGTCGCCTGCGTTGGCAGGTGGATTCTTAACCACTGCACCACCAGGCAAGTCCCTCATCTTTTTTATTTAATAAACTTAAGTTTTTAAAGAGCAGTCTTAGGTTCACAGCAAAATTGAGCAGAAGACACACAGATTTCCCATATATTCTCATCCCCACATATGTACACCCTCCCCTGCTATTGACATCCTGCACCACAGCGGTACATTTGTCATGGTCGATGAACCTGCACAGAACATTGTTAGCACCCAAAGTCTGTAGTTCACATCAGGGTCTACTCTTGGTGTTGTGCATTCTATGGATTCTGACAAATGTACAGTGACATGTATCCACCATTGTACTATCAGCCAAAATAGTTTCACTGCCCTAAAAAAAATCCTCTGTGATCTGCCTGTTTCTCCTTACCCTCTGGAAATCACTGTCTTCATATTTTTCCTTTTCCAGGATGTCATACAGTTGAAATCATACAGTACATAGCCTTTTCAGATTGCCTTCTTTTACTTAGTTAGTAATATGCATTTAAGTTTCCACCATGTCTTTTCATTTCTTTTTAGTGCTGAATAATAGTCCATGGTCTGAATGTATCAGCCTATTTATCCATTCACCTACTGAAGGACATCTTGGTTGTTTCAGGTTTTGGTAATTATGAATAACGCTGCTATAAATAATCATTTCAGGTTTTTGTGTGAATTTAAGTGTTCATCTCCTTTGGGAAAATACCAATAAGTGCACTTGTTGGATCAGATGAGCAGAGTGTGTTTACTTTGGCAAGAAGCCAGCATACTGTCTTCCCCAGTGGCTGTGCCGCTTCGCGTTCCCACCGGCAGTGAGTGGGCGTTCCTGTGGCTCCAAGTACTCGCCAGTGTTGTGTGTTGTCAGTGGTCTGGGTTTTGGCCATTCTAATAGGTGTGTAGTGGTATCTCATTGTTTTAATTTGCAATTCCCTAATGACATATGATGTGGAGCATCTTTTCATATGTTTATCTGCCATCTTTATATTCTTTGGTGAGGAATTGAAGGAATGCCAAGGATTGATGGTCACCAGCAGAGGCTTGGAAGAGGCAAGGAAGGACAATCCCTTACAGGTTTCAGAGGGAGTTGGGCCCTGCTGACACCTTGTGTTTGGACTTCTAGCCTTCAGATCTGTAAGAAAATTAACTTCTGTTGTTCTAAGCCACCTAGTTTGGGGTACTTTGTTATGGAGGCCCTTGGAAACTAGTACATCATCTCATGCATTGTTTTGAGGATTAAATAATCTCATGTCTGTAAATTATCTAGCCCAGAGTCTGGTACATGGTAAGCCTTTAATATAGTGATTGCAATTATTTTAATTGTCATTATACTGAATTATGATTGTCTTTTTACTTCTTTGTCTACTGTGAAACAGACTCTAAGTTGTCTATTAATATTTTTTTTTTTTTTTTTGGTATGCGGGCCTCTCACTGTTGTGGCCTCTCCCGTTGCAGAGCACGGGCTCCGGACGCGCAAGCTCAGCGG